>NW_027555847.1:121061734-121541734 GCF_003287225.1 Phascolarctos cinereus
ATGACAGCTTAGCATTAAGAGAATCATCTGGTTTCTAGTCCCACTAATGGATGATATTTCTCTCCTTTTCCATTTAGAGACCTTTGAGGCATTTTTTATTCGTAAGTGAAAAATGTATCACAGCTTTGTATCCTTTATTAATAGTTCCTTCTTGCACTTAACCTCATCTCTGACTTTTTGACATGTAAAGTCCAGTGAGCTCATGTTTAATCATGTATAAACAATCATCTAATTATATGGTTTTGAATTTTCATTTGACCGACTAAATATAAATGACATAGAAAAGAGGAACCTGACAACCTTCCTGTCTTCTGATACCTGGATTTTCTCTCTCCACCCCTCTCTCCTTTTTTTTTCCTCCCACCTCTCTCTTTTTTTCTCTCTCTCTGGGTTTTCAATGCAAGTTATAACTTATCAAAAAAAATCAGTTTGCATTTGCCAACTTTTCTGAGGGAAAATTGTTCTTTTCAAGGCTACGTGTCAAAAAACAAGTCGGTCAAGCTGAATTATATGTCTTCTTTCTAAATCTCTTTCGAACTATTCTTCCTTCTGATATGGAGGTGGTACTTGCCTTCCCAGTGGTGCTAGGTGTCAGGTGGCAAGCTGAACATTTCTGTGGTGAGGTTGCTCAATCTTTGCCCCTCCATTTTTCTCCCTCAAGGTACAACAAGCACAATTTCAATTACCTTTCCTTCCTCTTCCTCCCCACTCCCCCACCCAAACCATCCAGACTGACATATTTTTGAAAGAAGGTGGGAAAATCTTTTTTGAACAACAGTGTTCACTGTATTTAAATAGGAAGGAAGAGGTCAGGTCATTCTCTTCTCTTGTTCCTTGTCTTGGTTCTTGGTTCAGAAGACCTATCAGAGACTCTATTAAACATCCAGATGACTTTAAAAAATAAACTTTGTTAGCTCAGCCCTATATAAATGTATTCAATGTGGAAAAAGAGAAAGAAGAAAAAAAGAAAGACCTTTCTACATTTTCTGGTGGAAACTTGGAAAAACAAAAGCAATTCAAAGACATTTGGACCAAACTCCCACTTTAAGAAGTACCATTCAATAACTATAGGATGGAGGAAAATGTGCAAAATTTAACATAAGTTGTTCCTTTGCTCACTAATGCATAATCAAGACACTTCAAATGTATTATTTCAAGGTACCCCGACTCTGAAATACAAACACATACCAGAGATAAAATTGCACAAACTCAACAGCACCCAGTGGAAGAATAAAGAGTTAAGCAGAAGCCTGGTATCATGGAAAGACTGTTGGACTGAGAGTTATATCTTATTTTTAGTTCTGGCTTTGACATTTACCAATTGAACAACACAGGCAAATTTAAAAAAAAATTCTTGGTCTCAGTTTCCTCTTCTGTATAATAAAGGAGGTTGGGCTAAATAATCTATATTCTATGAAATTTGGGAGCAGAAGTTAATTTTGGCTCCGTTTGGGGAATTTAAGATTAGTAGGATCTTCTTGCTAGGTTGAATCTCAAAGGAATTCCGCACATTGAAAATCTTTATAGGGGCACCTTAATAAACATTTTATCCATTACAGAAAGTTAAAAAGACCCAGTGATTTATGGGGAATTATTTTACCATTTCTATTCCAAACCATTAAACACTTGTTTCATGGTTCATGTTTCATTGTTTAAATGGGGCTTTGAGAACTTTACTCACCATGCAGGAAGAACACTAAATAAGGCGTCTACCTCCAGAAGTTATTGTCTGTCTTGTTAGGAAATGTTAAGAAGAAATAGGAGTGCTGTCAGGATTTATCATTTCATTTACTGGAACCAGCCAGAATGAGAGGCCCTGTTAGAACTTTGTAAAATATTACATTTAAATGATCCTTTGATGGATCACCATGGATTTTAACGCCATCCTCCAATTTTGATTCAAAGGTGTTGAGATCTTGTACCTATTTATGTATTATCTGTGTTCTTTCTGTGTTCCCAAAAGAGAGGTGATATGGCATTGCAGATAGAGGGCTGGTCTTAGGATCAGGACAAGCTAGGTTCCAGTTCTGACTTTGACACATACTGGATGTGTGACCATAGGCAAGTCACTGTGACCCTGGAAACTAACACTCTAAGTTACAGATGACTTGCCAATCTTTATAAGTAGAAAGAAATTCCTCACTGAGAGTTTATTCATCATTTGTTACAGAGATGTATTATAGTGTAGTAGAAAGATTTTTAGTCCTGGAGTCAGAAGGCCTGAGTTCTAGTTTTGGTTTTGATTCTTACTGGCTCTGTGAGCAAACCATACACTTTTCAGAGCCTCAGTTTCCTTATCTGTAAAATGGGGGGTCATTAGCATGATCTACTTCATAAGACTGTTGTGAGAAAACTGCTTTGAAAACCTTTTCATACTATCTAAGTGTAACACACTCAATTGGGTATGGAAATCTATATTACCCTACAGGAAAATAGGGGGAAAGGGGATAAGAAAGGGGAGATGACAGAAGGGAAGGCAGATTGGGAGAGGGGATAATTAGAAACAAACACTTCTGAGGAGGGACAGGGTCAAAAGAGAGAACAGAATAAACAAGAGGTGAAAGGGTAAGGGATGAAGGGAAATATAATTAGTTTTGTACAACATGACTACTATGGAAGTGTTTTGCATGACTACACATGTATAACCTATATTGAGTTGCTTGCCTTCTCAATGAGGATGGGTGCGAGGGAGGAAGGGAGAGAATTTGGAACCCAAAGTTTTAAAAACAAATGTCAAAAAAATTGTTTTTACGTACTATCTAAATGTGAGTTATGATAGTGATGTTAAATTTAAAAATATTCTTTATTGTAATATGGTACACAAAAAATGGTGATTTTGGGAAAATATCAACTTGGTAACAATTTAGGCTTTATTTAGTGGCAACAGTAAGTGTCAAACTCTTTTCCTTATACTTTTAGTATAATGGGAAGGGATATAACTTTTACTGATCACAGTAGGATATCTCTAGTTTTCATCTTTATTAATATTGGCAAACATTTGTTATTAATGGATGCTCTAAATCTAGGTCCATAGGTTTTTTGATAAAGTTGGGGTCATCTTGGGTATCATCTTAGGTCTTACATATTTTCTTAAAGATTCTTAGCTCACTCTACTCTCTTGTATGATAACATTTTCAATGAATCCTTCCACGTCCCCACCATTTAAAAAATTTTATATAGCATCTAAAAATTTGCGAAGTGCTTTATAGATATTATCTTATTTCATATTGACAACAACCCTGAGAATTAGATGTTATATTATTAAACTTCATCTTACAGATGAAAACGAGGCAGATAGAAATTAAGTGACTTGCCCAGGGTCACACAGCTAGTGAGTGCCTGAGGCTGGATTTGAACTCAGAACTTCCTGCATCTAAGTCATACCCTCTATCTACTGTTCCATCTAATCGCCCAATAAAACTGTAATGTCTAAATAATTCTCCAGGGCAGCTAGGTGGCACAGTGGAAAGAATGCCAGGCCTGGAGTCAGGAAGACCTAAGTACAAATTCAGCCTCAGGTACTTACTAGCTGTATGACCCTGGTCAAGTCACTTAATCTTGTTTGCCTCAGTTTCTTCATCTGTAAAATGAACTGGAGAAGAAAATGACAAACCACTCCAGTATCTTTGCCAAGAAAACCCCAGATGGGGTCATGAAGAGTTGGAGACAACTGAAGTAACTGAACAGCAACAACACTTAATTCTCCTTAGTTTTAAAGGGTTAGTTGGAATTTTTGTCCTTGAACAAACTCTCAGGAGCATTTTATGCTCTAAGCATTCCTTACAGGCTGTTCTGGCATTTTCATATTTACTTGGATACCCATTGGGGGTCCTCTTACCCATCATGATATAATGGAAAGGCTTAGGTTTGAGTGGCATTTTCAACAACGACTAGTGATGCGACCCTGAACAAGTCACCTGACCTTCCTGAGCCTTGGCTTCCCCTTGTAAAATGAGACTCAGAATACTTGTAGTACCCACCTCAGGAGATTGTTGTGAGGCTCATGTGAAATAAAGTTTGTATAACCCTTTGTAAACCTTAAAGGTTATCTATTATGATCATTAATTAGGTGGTTTCAAGCACTTTAATTTTCTAAAGAAATGCAGTTCATGTAATAATATATTATTACCTGTGGGAGAAGCTGCAGTCCTAAGTTTTACAAACTTGAAATATTTTATAATTTTTATAGCAATTTGGAGATAAACTCATAACAAAAAATTGTCTTTGAAACCACTGAAGCAGATTCCTAGTTCTCATTATGTATATTCTATGAACTGCCACACGCACTTGTTGTGAAGATCCTTAGATTCCCCATTTATTAGTTTATCCCTTAGTTTATTCATTCATCAAATTTTTGTGAAGTACTTACTTCTGTGAAAGTCATTGTGGGAAGATGAAAAGTTCTGTTGATACCAGAGCTCTGCCTTTGTGGAGCTCCCTTCATTGAAGGAATTCTATCTGAGGGAGGCTGTTTCTTATTGTCTGTTCATCTCTAGAGCCTAATATATAGCCTATCTGGCACATAGGAGGTAATTATTAGATTGAATTCTATAGAGAGGTGCAAAATGGTTGATTAGATGAGGGTAGATGAGAAGATTTTTACTGACCAAGAATGTCAAGAACCTGACTTTGAACTGGATCCTCAATGACAAGCAAGATTATTTCAGGTGAAGAAAGAGAGGGAAGATCTTCTAGGTATGGAGAACAACATAGGGGAGGCACAGAGCTGGGTGAATGCAGGGTATGGTGTGTTCTATGGGCAGAATGCCCTTGTACTATATAAAACTTCTAACTTGTCTTCTACAGAGAGCATTAGTCATGGTCTTTGTTTCCTATAGTCATTGTTCAAATTAAGTAGCTGGCATTGGCATCTTGGATTGGATACCTCTTTTTGATTGACATTTTGGGAACGATGTTGGGAAGAAATGTTTGTGAAATTGAAAAATGTACTTGACTTTTGGGAAAGAGTTTGGGATCTGGAATGACATAAAAATCATATCCTTCACAACATTCAAACTTTTGTACCTTTCTTTACTGATGCCATTGTCGTCCTTCTAAGGCAGGCAGGCCCTTTTCACTTTTCAAATGAATTATGACACAACCTTTTAACTGGTATCTCTGTCTCTACTTTTCTCCCCTTTCATTCTGTAAACCACTACCACATTAATCTTAATAAAATCCCCTTTTTTATCAGATCATTCCACTACGTGAAAACCTATTAATTCTTTTTATTTTCTGAGATTGCAAGATCAGTTCAGAGACCATTTATTAAGCACCTAATGTATAAAAAATGCTGAGGACACAAAGAAAGGTAACCCCCCCCAAATCTGACCAAACAAAAAAACCAAAAACAGTGTTTCCTCTCACATATACCCATATTTAACGAATCTAGATTAAGTTTCTATTATTTACAGAATGCTGTCCTATGTTTCTGAGGAAGATACAAAGGTGAGATGGGGCAGAGTCCCTGCTCCTCATGGAACTCTCTCCTAAAAGTGTTGTGAAGAGAAACCCAGATGAAATGTAATCCACATTTAAAAAGGGTTAGCATTGCTAAAATGGTACAAAAGAAAGGGCTATAGGACAATAGATCTAGAGCTGGCAGGTCATTTAGTCCAACACCCTCCTTTTACAGGTGAGGAAAATGAGGCCCACTGAAATTAAGTCACACAGGTCACACAGATTTTAAGTTTCAAGCAGGAGCTAAGAGGAAAGATTGTTACCAAGAGAGGGTATCAGAAAAAGATTCAAAGAGGAGATAGACTTTGAATTAGATTGTAAAGGATGGGATGGAATTCAGCAGGTGAAGATGCATCATTGGAATTAAGCTTCCATTGTAATGAGTTCAGCCAATCTCAGCCATCCATACATTCTACAATTTTACCCATGTGAATACATTTAGTTTGTAATATGCTGACTCAACAAATATATTTGTTGTCATCATTAGGTGTTAGAGTAGATCAAGACAGCATATGTTGACAGTGGCAGAACGGGTGATGATGCTTATATTTCCTTCTTGGTTTCCAAGGCTAGTTGTTGGGAGAATGGGCATTTTAACCACCTTTTCATATGTTAAATACTATTATGGAAGGTGGCAACCTTCAGGTAAACAAGCAAATTTTGACATGGAGAACAGAAGTGTGGGCATAAACACCCTCTTCTACACTAATGATCATAGATATTTGTTAGCTGATAGATGGACTTAAGAAGTAACATTCTTAAAGTGTATTGTTATTTTATTCATCATTATTTCCTTATAAGGCAGGGAGGAGTTAGATCTTCTTAATAACGTCTTATCAGATGTTGGAGAAACAAAATAAAGGATCCATGCAAGCATATCCAGGGTACTGATAGGAGCAGGAAGGAACTCGATATTCTCCAATCACTCTAAGAACAAATATGACTCCCTTTAATTCGGGGAGAAAATAATGTGAGTAATGCGCGAGATTCTGTGCTACGTGGCCAACATTCCTGAATGGTGACTGAAACTAAGAAGAGTATTAATGTGAAAGTTATACCCTTCCCTGTGCGAATAAACAGAGTAAAGGAAGACAGCAGAGGTCCTGAGGGCAGAAGAGGTAGGCCATTACAATTCATCTCTTGGCACTTGGGTTTGGATTTTTCTAAAGTGGTGACTAGGTAAAAGCAACTCAATTTGGAGTCTTACACAGTCACCCTGAATGATGGAGGGGGTTTGGGGAGACTTTGGATGCTTCGAAGGATTGAAGCAAAACAACAGCATTGGTGGAAGGAAGAGCCATCTGTTATGTATCAGTGTATGGTTCATTCATCAATATTGGCTTTCTTGTAGTTTCGGCATAGTAGATCAGGTGCTTTTATGCCATCTTCATTGCTGTGCCTCTGTGAACCACTTGAACTTGTAAAGATTAGTATGGATGTCAAATGCAGGATGTTTTGTACTCAGATATTTTTTATTCTTTAAATGAAAGAGGAGTGTGAAAACAAGGGTAGGGAGAGAGATAGAATGTGATTATATTATATTCCATTTTATGTGTTCAGTCATTTCAGTTGTGTCTGATTCTATGTGATCCCATTTGGGATTTTCTTGGCAAAGATACTGGACTGGTTTTTCATTTCCTTCTCTAGCTCATTTTATAGATGAGGAAACTGAGGCAAACACAGTTAAATGATTTGCCCAGGGTCACACAGATAGTAAGTTTCTGAGGTCAGATTTGAACTCAGGTCTTTCTGACTCCAGGTCTGGTATTCTATTCACTGTGCCACTTACCTACCGTATCCCTTTTTATACTAATATAACAATGACATTTTTCCTATATTTTAAAATGTCTTTGTTTTGCTTGTGTGGATAATATTTTCACCATTGCTGATCAGAAATCCCATGGACCTTAGTAGATAGCCTTTATGAATTGCCAGGCTACAAATGTTCATTAGGTAATGTCATACTTTTTGGGTGATGGGAGACTCTTTGAATTTACCTAGATTAAGCCTTATGTCACTAATCCATCATCTGCATCACATCATGATATGTTTCTCTGTGCATTCTTTCTAGGGACACAAAAGAATTAAGCTCAGTCATGGAGAGTTGGATACATAACTTAAGGCTAAAGCTGCAAGACATGTAATTCAGATCATGACTTTGATGTACTCTGCGTTCCAGCCCTAAAGCTGCACAAGGGAGACTCAGGCAGGCCACCTGCACTCCTACCTGCTTTTCCCAGAGGGCTAGTATCTGGGGACACACAAAGCAAGCACAGAGAATAGAAAGTAACCCAAAAGGTCATATGATCAACTCAGTGGAGTCATTGTTAGGCCCCCTGAGGCTTTCCTGGCATTTTATTCCTACACTCTCCCACACACTATGCCATGAGACTCAGAAAGAATGAACGAGCTTTGACAATTGCACATCAGTGATAGTCCACATCTGAGTGCTTTCTCTTCTCTGATGAAAGAGTAGACAAAAATGAAAATACTGATGGTTGTACTACAGACCACTGAGACAGAAGGAGAAGTTAGATGGGGAGTTTGATTGATAGATTAAAAATCCAACACTGCAACATGATATTGTTGTTATAGGGGACTTCAACTAGCCAGTCAGTCAGTTTTAGTTAACAGGCATTTTATTAAGCACTTACAATGTGCCAGGCACGGTACTAATGATTTGAGACTGGCGAGAGCTCAGGAGAGAGTTTAGGGCTACATAGACAGATCATTGAACTCATGGGAGCTGTTAAGATCACCATGTGAGATAGCATTAAGGGAGAAGAGAGGAAGGCCAGGACAAATCACTGAGGAACAGCAACTGTTAGTGTGTATAACCTGGATAAAGATCCAGCAAAGGAGGCTGAGAAGGAAGAGCCAGGGGATAGCAATGTCATATAAACCTAGAGAGGAGAGAGTGTCCTGGAAAAGAGAGTGATAAACAGTGGGCAAGGCTGTTCTTTCGGAGCTGGGCCAAGAACTAGCTGCCCCACGGCAATGAGGGAAGGGAGAAAGAGAAGGTAGGACTAAGGAACGTCAGAGGAGGGTGGTGCAGATGAGGATCACTTGCTGTACAAGCATTTCAGATTATAAGATCTGAGCCCTTGCTACCACATACCCATTTACTCAAAGACTGATAGAAGTCCTGAGAAAAGACCTGCTTTCCCTCACAACTTCCCTTCCTGGTTCCTGTCTATCCATAGGCATAATAATGCAATCTACTGTGTCTTTACTCAAACTTTTCTGGTAACCTGAATTTTTGTTTCAACCACAGAAAAACCAGGGATTAGTCAGATAAATATAAATATAAATTTAGGCAGTGAGCCCAACCTGTGCCTAAATGTTAGGAATGTTCCTAACGTGGCACTCAGAGCAATTGTGATTGTACTCATAATTTTTTATTTAAAGTGAAGTCAGAGCAGAGAATTGAATGTACATTAGGGACCATTATATTTTTCTTAGACTTAAAGAGCTAATTATTTTAACGGGGTGTTCCAGGTTGACTCTGGTACTTCCTCTTTCTTTTTTGCTATATTTAGAGAAGATGATAAATTTGCAACATACTTTATTGATGATTTCATCTATCAAAATGTGGAGGAAATGACAAGAAGAACTTGTATTCTCATCCTGATTCTGACCAACAAGAAGGAGCTGGTTGCCGCTAAAGCAGAAACGATAGGAATCTTGGGGACGCCTATCATCTTTGAGTTCATGATGGGGAAGGAGAAGAAAATTAGACCTAAAAGAGCATATGGAATAGATTTGGGAAGAGCAAATGTCGAGGAGTTCAGAGAAAGGATAGGTAGTATGCAATGGATGAATATTTTGCATGAGAAGTTGACTCAGGAGGAATCAGGTGCACCCAAGGATGAAATTCTAAAGACATGAACATAAATTGTTCTGTGGGGGAGTTCTGTGAAAGAGAGCTGTCAAAAGAGACTCATGTGGCTGCACAGGGAACTAACTCATAGATAGATTCAGATTTTTAAAAGACATTATGGAAGTTTAAGACAAATGTAAATAACTGAAAAGATGCATAAAGGAATGGGATTGTTTTCTATGGGTGTTGTAGAAATGGCAAATACCAGAATGATTTGAGGCTGTTGCTAAATACTAAGGGAATAAAAAAGTTTCTCTCTCTCTCTCTCTCTCTCTCTCTCTCTCTCTCTCTCTCTCTCTCTCTCTCTCTCTCTCTGTGTGTGTGTGTGTGTGTGTGTGTGTGTGTGTGTGTGTCCTTTTTTTAAGGCTGTACTGAGGTTAAGAAAAGGCTCAAAGGAGGGTCACACCAGTGTTTGGGATGGATGGGATGATGATAAAGGACACTGGTGAGAAGACTGAACTTTTCAATTCTCATTTTACTTCTGCAAACCTTTTCAGTTATTTGCATTTATTTTTATCTTCTATAATTTCTTTTTTAAAATCTTAATTTGTCCATGAGGTGTTTTTTTTTTTCTTTAACAGAGAAAATTATCTTTGAATTGGGAAGGACAGAACATAAAGGATTGGTAGGTAGTAGAAATCATCACAGGATAAGTGACACGGTGGCCAAAAAGTGAATGCTAGCTGTCCTACTCTGTATTTAGAGAGATTTCACGTCCAGAATAAGAGATCTAATAGTTCCGTTTTGCTCTACCCCAGTTAACCCAGATCTTCTCGAGGACTGTATTTTTTATTTTTAAAATTTTAGCCAAGATAGCAGAAAGTTTGAATGTATCCAGGTGCACGTGATCAGGATGATGGAAGGAGTAGAGATCATGCCATATGGTAATTGGTTTAAAGAACAGGGGATTTTTTTTTGCCCAGGACAAGAGTGGACTGGATGGGTGGGTGGGTGGGTGGGGGGCATGATAATTTGTTTAAAGGATTTTAAGGGCTGTCGGACAGAAAGGAAGTTAGCCTTTTCCTGCTTTGCTCTGGTGGGCTGAGTTATAAGGAGTGGATAGAATTCACAGAGAGGAAGATTTAGGCTTGATATAATGAAAAACAAGTTTAAAACATTCAAGAGTTATGCTAAAGTAGAACTGTTTGCATCAGGAAATAGTGGATGAGCATTTTTTTGGCGGGGAGGGGGAAGTGTCAAAGGGAAATTTGGTCAGGTATTGATTCTATCTCTTAAATTCTTTGGTTCTCAGAAAATTTGTAGAGGCAGATGACACACTTTCAGCTAGGAAAGACTGCGGGATTGAGGGAGCATTTTAATCTGAGTCTTGAAGAGAAGGATTTTGATAGGCAGAGATGAAGGTGTAATATCTTCCAGACACTGAAGATGATTTGAATGTATCCTCATCATTTTTTGTAACCTCATTATGAAAAACAAATTGGGTGCAAGTGCTAAACCATGCCATACTTGGTATCAAGTGAAACCTTTATTGAATTTAGAGTTACAAGATTCAGGTTATAGATTAACTGCAGCATTTAGTTACTATGTGATCCTGGGTAAATCACTTCCCTTCTTGGGAGTCAGATTTTATCTCTGTAAAATGAAGGAAACTGGAGACAATTTTTTAAGGTCCCTCACAATCTTAAATCTTAAAATCCTACGACCCAAATAGAAAACACTGATTAAAAATACTAAGTCTGTTAGGTCAAACTGCTGGTTCCTAGACTTTGAAATATAAAATATTCCCCATATCTACTAGATTACAGTGTCTAAAATGTATGTGTGATTTAGAGTTTTTGTCTATCTTCATTTAAGCAATAGGTGTATATGTTTTTTGAAAAATTGTGTAGTGTCTAAAAATAAGCAATATTTCAAAAAGAAAACCAGCACGTGGGTAGAGATGGCACATCTGGTAGTCAGCAGAGCTATGCAGTTTGTTTCCAGGGAATGACGAGCCAAAGAACGTTCAAAGCTGGCCAACCGAAAACTTTGTGTTCTCTCACAGTGACACCTGGTAAAATGATTGGTTTCATCAAACTGAAAACAAAAAGAGCATTGGAATTGGGTGGTGAAATAATACACCAAGAGCTTTATAATACACAAGAAGTCTGGAAAAGCTACTGGATTTTCAAATGCTGGAGGGCATGGACTGTATATAATTCATCTTAGGATGAGATTTTATAGTTGGAAGGAATTTTAGGTTGTTTAGAGAGAGGAAAGAAGTGAGACACTAAGACTTACCAAAAAACACATAAAGCTGACACATAGAGTGGCAGAGCTAGGATTTGAACTCAGGTTTTTTAAATCAAGATCTAGTTTTCTTTTCATGTTACACACTGGTTGTTTAGTCTAACCCCCTCATTTAACAGAAGTGAAAACTGAAGCCCAGGAAGGGAAGGAACATGACATATCCAAAGTTACATAGTAGTGGAACCAGGAATCCAAGCCAGGTCTTCTGAAGCCATTTCCAATGGTTTTGCTACCACATTATACTATCTGCTTTCATAATCCCAACAGAGCTTTAAGCATAATAATCGTTCAATAAAGGTTTCTTGAATTGAAAACTTCTTTCTTTTTCATTCCCAATGGAATCTAAATGTGTTTAGCAAAAAGATAAGAATGCAAAGAGGTGACTGCATACCTGTGTAATTGAGATTTTCACCCATATTTCTAGAATTATGGTAATTGCATCCTGTCAAAGTTAAGCCTTATGTGGAAAGGCCAAAAGATGTTCAGAGATAATATTCCATTTCTGGAGGTATCTGCAACCATTAGTTATCCTCCCATTGCTATTCAATAAGCATCAGTACATCAGTTCCTTCCTTTACTGTTGTGGATTGAGTGTGTTTGGTAGAGTAGAAGCCACAGTGATATGATGATGATGACAATGACAATGAAACAAACAGCAATCAACCATTTATAGAGTATTTTAAGGTTTACAAAGTCCTTTACAAACATTTTCTCATTTTATTGTATCCTTGCTTGTGCTTGTGACAGAGTGCAATAGTTTTTGAGTTAATAAAATTGAATGAAAATGAGAGGGATGGATTGATTGATTAAGGCTCTTTGTCTCTGAATCTCTCTTTGTATCTCTGTCTTTATTTCTGTGCCTCTGTCTCTTTCCACATAAGTTTTCAGAGTCCCTTCCCAAATGATATCATATTTGGGATATAATTTAACTTTACTGTTTTTGTTAGTGCATTCACACACACACTTTTGAGAGAGAGAGAGAGAGAGAGAGAGAGAGAGAGAGAGAGAGAGAGAGAGAGAGAGATGGTTTGAACCTATATTTGGGGAAGCCTGGGAGCTTAGAATGAGTGGGTCTGGGTCTGGCAAAGGCTATTATAGAATCATAGGATCAAAGATTTATACCTAGAAGGGACCATAGAGGCTATCTCCCTCCCAATTTTCCAGATAAAACTGATACTGAGAAAGATGAAATGACTTGACCCATGTTCACACAGACTAGCGAATATCTTTTATAAACTCAGGTCTTCTGCTGGACTCTGTTTTGCCTGGCTGCTTATGCTCAGCTGGTCCTTCAAGCTTTGGATTCTGGGTTCCAGGTCTCAGAATTTAGGAAGCAATGAAAACAGAGCCTTGGCACATGTGTAATTCTGAGTGGTACAATTATCAGCCCCTAGAATACAACAGGCCTAGAATCTAGATGTGTTTGTTGGTGGGAGGTTGGGGTTGAGAGGATTGTCATGCAGGTAGAGTGCCATAAAAGTCTATGGTCAAACAGTTATTTGCCTCCATTTTACCAGGCAACTGGTATCTTTATCAAATTGACTCAATTTATTCTTACAGAGAATGATCAGTTGGGTTACAGAAATGATAAAACATATGCCTGCTTTTATGTATACGAAAGAGGAATGAGTATATTGGCTAGTGAGAACTGATTGTTAAATTTTTCATTGTGGCAACTTACATCTCAGAAAAATCAACAAACACAATAAATCAGGGCTTGATATTTTTGTCTTGTTATTGTCTAGGCTAAGGAAGGCAGTGGAGAAAATATTAATAACGCAGATGAAGATTAAAAGTGTGTCCTTTGGATATATGTGTGTGTGCATAGACGTATATGTATATATATGTATACATACATATATGTATGTGTATATGTGCATATATACATATACATATAAATTTTGAGAGCTGGTTGTTAAACATTTACCGTAATGACCCTGGGTTCCATCCATTCTTAGTTGCAAATTGCCAATATGTGAAGCCTTACAAGGTACACCATTAGTAAAATTTGTGACTACTGAATGTAGGAAAAAGTTGCTAAATAAAATCAGAGGATGTATATAAAGGAAGTATGAAAGGCAAATGGTATGGTATAGTGGAAAAATCACTAGGAAGACTGAGTTCAAATTTGAGCTACACTATTTATAAATTGCGACCTTGGGGAAATCACTTCTCTGGTCCTTTGTTTCTTTATCTATAAAATAAAGGGGCTGGACTAAATGATTTCTAAAGTCCCTTCTAACTTGTGAAGTCCTATGAGCCTACAAGTAGTATTCCCAAGGTATGCCATCTATAGGCCTTGGAGCAGAGTAGCTGAACTTGAATTAGGAGACCCAAACTCAAATTCTGGCTCTGATGCTGCCAAGCTCCATGCCTTCGGGTGATTCATTTTACTTCCTTAAAACTTAGTATCTTCTTCTGAAAAATAAGGATGCTAATAGCTGAATTCCCCACCTCGTAAGATGGGGGAGCATCTTGTCAACCTTAAAAACACTGTCTAGGGGCAGCTAAGTGGCACAGTGGATAAAGCTCTGGCCTTGGAGTCGGGAAGACCTGAGTTCAAATGCAGTCTCAAGCACATAACACTTACTAGCTGTGTGACCCTGGGCAAATCACTTAACCCCATTACCTCACCAAAAAGTAAAACAAAAAAAAAACACTGTCTAAATATGTATTGTTGTTGTTATTGTTTTTTTAATTATCTCACAGAGTAGTCCACCTACTTCATAGGTTGTTTCGAAGAAAGATCTGTTTAAATGCTAAATTGCTTATCATTACTAGTTGCTACTGGGCAGCTAGGAGGCACAGATGATAGAGCAACAGGCCTAGAGTCAAGAAGACCTGAGTTCAAATCCATTCAAATGGCCTCGGGCACTTACTGGGTATGTGATGCTGGACAAATCACTTCATCCTGTTTGTCTGTTTCCTCATCTGTAAAGTGAACTGGAGAAGGACATGGCAAACCACCCCAGTATCTCTGTCAAGAAAACCTCAAAAGGGGTCATGCGGAGTTGGACAGGACTGAAAAATGCCTGAACAATAACAACTAGCTGGTACTGGACACAAATCCTATTTTGCTAAGGAGTTGTTGTTATTGTTATTTGTCCTTTGTTCTTGAAGAGGACAATGACATCAGGGAGGTGATGCCATGACATGCAAGTGAAGTTGGACTTAAGTGAGGGAGGGTTGTGCAAAGTCACCAGCCTCACCTTCTCCTCTGAAGCCATCTGGGTCCAGTAGCAAGATACAGACCAGGGCCACTGGAGATGGTGCTGGATGCACTTGGAGAGTTTGGCCTTTTTAAGCTAAGGTCTTTCTGGGTCTCAATTTGACTGAGGCAACCAACATCCATTCAGTGATTAAGGCTAGGTAAGAAATGAGGCAGAAAATGGACTCTTTTACCCAGTCAAAAAAAAAAATCAACCTGGGAGGGAAAGACCCTCAGGGTTTCTGGCTAAAACAGACACAATTGCTATTTGCATTTACTGTGAGCCAGTCAGGGCCAACCCTCCCCCCCAACAATGACCACCTGGGAGTAGACCAGTTTGGAATGAATAAATTACTCTGTTTAAGGGCTCCTTGAGGGTGGGGGCTGTTTTTTCGTTCCTCTGTATGCATGGAGCCTAGTGCCTAATATTTTGATTGATCCAAGAGATAACAGATAATGGCAATTGTAGCTCTCTGAACACTAGGACATTTTTACAAATAGTGGTAGGGAGTAGTGACTACACATCCTACCTACCCACCCATCGTTACTCCCAGCACACTGCTGGAAAGTAGATTTGAAGGTTAAGACAATAGGACATCTCTCAGTGAGGTTGATTCCTATACTAATACACTGACTGCTGCTGCTACTACTACCAACAACAGCTAACATTTATATAGCGTTTTAATGTTTGCAGAATGCTACTCAAATGACTCCATTTTATCCTCATAACAACCTTGTGAGAGAGGTGCTCTTATTAACTACTTTAAGCACAATGGATGGAGTGCTGGGTCAGGAGTCAGGAAGACTCATTCTCATGAATTCAAATCTGGCAACAGGCACTTAAAAAATTGTGTGACTCCAGGCAAGTCTCTTAAGCCTGTTTGCCTCAGTTTTCTCATATGTAAAATTAGCGGGAGAAGAAAATGGGAAATAATTCTAGTATCTTTGTCAAGAAAACCCCAAATGGGGTCACAAAGAATCAGACATGACTGAAAAATGACTCTATATAGATAAGGAAACAATCTGACAAGTTAAGTGACTTGCTCAGGGTCACACAGCTAGAAAGTATCTGAAGAGGGATTCAAATCTGTATCATCTTAATGCCAAAGCTTACAATGAATTAAGCAGAAAAGAACAAAAACAACAAACAACAAAAAAATTCCCCCCCAAAACATTCAGTATGCTTACTGTCAAGATGAAGTCTGTGTTTGATTAAGCAGTACAGAACAGCTGTGATGGTGATTCATGAAGGTAAAAGAAGTCTGGACGAGTTAGGGGTGAGTGGGGAACATTTAGTTTAGACATTAGAGAAAATTAAGAGAACACTATTCATGGGAACTTATGGGATTTTAAGCTTCCTAAAACCAAGACCAAATACCTAGTGCTTACTTTAAATGTTAGTGACTACTATGACTTTTGTGAGGTAAATTAATCATAATATAATTCAGAGATCTGGTCAAGGTGACCATTTAAATGTCCAATATCTCAGAGTGTTAAGAATTCCTAGATGTGACTGTTATGGAAGATAAAATGAATTTAAGAAAGCTCATTTATATCATTAAGAATATATAAAATTAAGCCAAAATGATTCTTGCTTTGAAATGGGGATAAGAAAAATTGTGGTTATACTATGCTATCCTACTTTGATCCCAGGTCCAGCAAAAGGGGGGAAAAACCCACATACATATGTATATTATATATATGTGTGTATATATACATACATATACATATATAGGTACATATATATGTGAGAATTTGGTAAGAAATTCTTAGAACTTAATTTGCTAAAATGGGCTCAGATATTTCATTTAGAAGAAATGGGAACAGAATGTACAGTCACCCAGACTTGACTAGGTGGTTTGCTAAAATGTATGAAAAAAAAAAAAAGTTTAACCTTGCGGAATGAATGTCTTGGATGATTTGGCCATGATTATTATTTTTAACAAATGACTCATGACAGTGTTTGCCTCTCCTCTCTCTGCTTCTCACTTTTCTCTAACAGCAGAGATTCTTGTGGGTTTCTTTCTTTCTTTTTTTCCTCTTTGGGCTGTCCCAAATTTTCTAACACTGGAAGATTGTTCCTAATGGAAATAAAAATTCCTACCAGAGTTGGTTCTTATGCTGCTGTCAAGAAGAAAACTTGCTCAAGAATCCTGTCAACCTGGTTTTTGGATACCTGGCTGTGTCTTAGGGAATAGATCATTGGAAGGAAGGGGGATGGACCAGGGTTGGAAAGCTGTAAGCTAGAATAGTATCTTTTTCCATATGTCCTCAACAACTTTCTCTTTTAAAGAAAGAGAGGGATAAAAAGAAGAAAATAGGATGGAGGGAAATATATAGCAATCATAACCATGAATGAGAATGAGATTAGTTTACCCATAAAATGGAAACAAATAGCAGAATGGATTAGAAACCAGAATCCCACAATATGTTTTTTTACAAGAGACACATGTGAAACAGAAAGACACACACAGAGTTAAAACAAGGGGCTGGAGAAGAATCTATTATACTTCAGCTAAAGCAAAAAGGGGGGGGGGAATAGCATGATCTCAGACAAAGTCAAAGCAAAAAAAGACCTAGTTTGAAGAAATAATCAGGGAAATGACATTTTGATAAAAGGTAGCATAGACAATGAAGTAATATTAAAATTTTTTTTATAGCAAGTTTCTTTGATAAAGGCTTCTTTTCTCAAATATATGGGGAACTGAGTCAAATTTATAAAAATAAAAGCCATTCCCTAATTGATAAATTATCAAGGGATATGAACAGGCAGTTTTCAGAAGAAGAAAACAAGCTATCTATAGTCATACCAAAAAAATTGCTGTAAATCGCTATCGATTAGAGAAAGGAAAATTCAAACAACTCTGATGTACCACCTCACATCTATCAGAAATGACAAATGCTGGATGGGATGAGGGAAAAATAGATATACTAATGAACTGTTGGTGGAGTTGTGAACTGGTCCAGTCATTCTGGAGAATAATTTGGAACTATGACCCCAAAGGCTATAAAACTGTGGGTACCCTTTGACCCAGCAATACCACTACTGGGCCTGTACCCCAAAGAGATAAAAGGAAAAGAGCTTACATTACAAAAAGTATTTATAGCAGCTCTTTTTGTGGTGGTAAAGAATTGGAAATTGAGGGAATACCCATCAATTGGGGAATGGCTGAACAATTTGTGGCACATGATTGTGATGAAATACTATTATGCTATATGATGAGGAGGATGGTTTCAGAAAAAAAAACACAAGAAGACATCTATGAACTGATGCAAAGTGAAGTAAGCAGAATCAGAAGAACATTGTATACAGTTACAACAACATTGTAATGATAATCAACTGTAAAAGACTTAGCTACTGTGATCAATACAATGATCCAAGATGATTCCAAAGGACTCATTTTGAAAAATGCTACTAACCATCTCCAGAGAAAGAACTGATGAACTCTCAGTGCAAATTGAAGTTTTCTCACTTTCTTCACTTTTCTTGCTTCCTTCCCTTCCCCCTCCCAAATATGGCTAATATGGAAATATGTTTTGCATGATTTCACACGTGTAATTGATATCACATTGCTTGCCTTCTCAGTGGGTGGAGGAGGGGCAGTATGGAGGGGGAGAATTTGGAACACAAAATTTAAAAAGAGAATGTTAAGAAAACATATTTTTAAAGTTTCTCTTTTAACATCAGAGGGGCAGATTCTGAAGGAAAGCAGACCTGTTGCATTGGTATGCATAATGAAATGTCTTTTCTCTGGTGGTGGACTGACATCTATTAACATCTTTAAGAACATGTGTTTTGTTATACTATCTGTCCTGCCACTTGTCATCTGCAGGAGACACATAAAGAAGGAGAAAGGAAGGGCATAAGAATTTATATAGCACTGTGCTAATAAGTGCTTTTTACAAATTTATCTCATTTGGTCTTCATAATGACTCTGGGAAGTAGGTGCTGTTATTATTTGCATTTTACAGTAGAAGAAACTGAAGCAAACAGAGATTTTTTTAACGTGACTTACCTAGGGTCACACAGCTAGTAAGTGTCTGAGGCCAGATTTGAATTCGGATTTTCCTGACTCCAGGCCCACTGTTACTGTAACTCCAGTAGCACCTTTCCCTGTGTCGGCCAAGGATGGGTCATTATTGCATGTAGAGGCAGATATGGGATGAAGGGTCAGTTGTGATGCATACTTGCTGGGAGACCTGGAGTAAGTTAATTCACATTTCTAAACTTCACTTTACTTTTCCAGAGAAGAAAGGTGTATAATACTTGCATCACTCACCTCTCAAGGTCTTTCTGAGGAAAGTATTCTATAAAACTGTCAAGTGCCATTGGAATGTAAGCTATTAGATAAGGAGGTTAGAAGACACATTTCTTCCTGGCCTTGGCTATGACTTGCATAGAAGGAGCAAAATCTAAGAATATCATGGATGAGAGGTGATTGCGTAAACCCAAAGGTCTCTACTATGTAATTATGTTAATGTCACCTCTACCAGCAAAAAAATAAATAAAAGTCTCCTTTGTTTCTCTGACCCCAAACAATATGGAGGCTAGAGGATGTTTAATGGAGAAGGGGTTCAGCATGAATGGGGGTGTATATGTATTCTACTTTTTGCATGCAGGATATGAAAGCTAATCTGATTCATTTATTTTTAGGGGGTCTTGGCTATGGGCCTCAGTGCAAGTCCATTGGAAAAGGCAGCTGCAACAATCTAGTGGTCACCAGCAGTCCCATGATGGTTCAACGGCTGGGACCCATATCACCTCCTGCAAGCCAGGTCTCTACAGCATGCAACCAGATCAGTCCTAGCTTACAGAGGGCAATGAATGCAACCAACATGAATATACCTCCTTCAGATACCAGGTCTTGAGTTATTTATTTGTTTTTCTTTCTCTACAGGATGACATACCCTGGGAGTGTTTTCCCTCCATTTTCCCTGCACATAAACATGTGCATGCATATAGTCATGCTATTTCAACTGATTTGAAGGGGATAACATGTATGTCGAATGTGTATTTGGTTCATTAAAATCTTGATTGGAAGGAAAAGTTTTAAGACTGGGAAGCACATTATAGCTAAGTATCACCAGTTCACAGAAGAGGAAGGGACCTCAGAAGCTGTCCCATTCATACCTGGGCAGGAATCCACACTACATGTCTAGCAAGTAGCCATTCAGCTTCCATTTGAATATTGCTAGCAGTGGAAAGTGTAATATGAGTGGAGTTTAGTAAAAATCAGGGAGGAATTTTCAGGTGCCTAGTGGTAGAATCCTGATTTGTAATATTGTCAAGTCTCTGGTATAGAATGACATAAATATATGAACAGTAATGTGGCCAACAGAAATTTGAGATAATGTAAGCACCTATATGTGTATATATGACTGCATATATATGCATATGTACATGTCTATATGCATGTTTCTGCAGATTTATTTGCAACATGTCCTAGTATAGTGCCCAACATATAATAGGTGTTTAATAAATGTTTGTGACTTTGTCATTTATTCATGCATTCAACAAATATTCTTCCAGCACCTATAATCTTTTTAAGCCCTGGTTTCAAGCACTAAGTGGGGGAGAAAAAAAAAAGGTCCCTGCCCTTCAGGAACTTAAAACCTAGCTGGGGAGATAAAACATGCAAGTGCAAGGCAGTAATTATAGCCATATCAACATCTCACATTTATATAACATCTCAAAGTTTATAAAGTGTATTCCCTTAGGATTGTAGTTTAAGTATTATGATCTTCACTTAATATGAGTAAATGTCCAATAAGTGGTACCAGAAATAAGTTCCATTTTTTTTTCTCTCTACTGGGAGATCCATTGAGTGGGTTGGATAATGGATAATGAAAGGAATGGGTAGCCATCTTCCTCAGTAAAGTAGTTTTAAGGCTCTGAGGCTCAATTTTAGAATGTGCTGCTATGCAATAAAATGTGTTTATTTCAGTAATTGGAATACATGATTTCTTCTTTCAGGGCCTACCAGTTCTAGAAAAAAAGCTTCTCCTCCCCTTTTTCATTCTTTCTGAAAACATTACATATTTCTTTGTTTCAGGAGTGGCTATAAAATTATAGAGTTCCAGAATTGTTAGTTTTTCCTTTTTTTTTTAAGAGCAAAAAGAAAAAAATGCCAGTATTTTTTTTTTATGAGATAGAAGCTTGTTTTTTACCTGAGATATTTCATGATAGGAAGCTGCCTGTCATTTCCCTATTGATGGTTTTGCCTCGAGGGATTCCTCCAACTTCCTGAGAACTGCATGCAAAATTAGGTGTGCTCATGGGCTATGTGTCACCAGGAGCCCTTCATATTCCTGTCCATGCCATGTCCAGGTCCAAGCCTTGAAGGCAGAGTCCTAATAATCAATGGAGCAGCACGACTGAAGGCATAGAAAATTCATGCCATGTAACTCCAGTAGCACCTTTCCCTGTGTCGGCCAAGGATGGGTCATTGTTTTCTTGTTTGGGGGTATATTTAATTTCTTAGAACATTTTTCTATTTTTGAAAGAAAGCACGTTAAAGGTGCATTGAGAAAAAGTGTGTGTGTGTGTGTGTGTGTGTGTGTGTGTATGTGTATATGTGTTTTAAACTCTCCATGGAAGAAATTTAGATTGTTTACCCTGTAGTAGGACTCTATTACAGGGGCAACAAAAAAACCCTAGCTGGGGAGTGGCACTTAAAGGATGGGAAACTTAATTTTAAGCCATTTTGTAGGGTAAAAGGCAGATTTACTTGTGCTATTTAAAATGTATGTGCATGTTCTCATCAAGCTGCTTGAGGATGGAGAGCTAGTCAGCTCAACTTGAAGGTATTTTGGTTTCTAGGGAGAAGTAGAAGATGAAAGGGGAAAAAAAAGTTACCTTCATGTTTTACCCACCAAGGGCTGCCTGGTAAAAATGAATAAAAATCAAACAAACAAACCAATAAAAATGAACTTTTTGATGTCAGGTGTGACTGCTTTGCAGAAATGAAAACTTCTGCTGGTTATATAGGAAAATTATTCCTCGTTCCACTCAGTGAGATTATTTGTCTGAGAGGATAAGAACTATACTGGGGAGAGAGCATAGAGCTTTATTCTATGGGGTGTTCCAAAAGTCTTTATTTTAAGCTATTAAAGTTTAAAATGGCACAAAAGCTTTTGGGACACCTCATAAAGTCTCATAAGCATGTCTGCAAATACTATCTAAAAAGGCAAATGAGGTATATCTTACCCCCCTAGTTGTTTATTCACATTGGCAAGGAGTTTTCCCTAACTGAGAGAAACCTGAGATGCTCACAGGGCAACTTGCCATCTTCCTGAACTTAAGACAGCACTCAGGCAAGAGAAGAATTAAAATGATTCAGTGCATTTATATAGAACTTCTTATCTTTTAAAATATGTTTATATGCAACATTAGTATAGATTTAATTATTGTGAAATCCTGTGAGTTATTTAGGATGTTATTATTTTTATGCCCATTTTATTGATGACGATGAACAATTATTGGTACTGTATTCTCTCTCTCTCTCTTCCTTCCTCCTCCCCTCCCTTCTTTTTTCCTCCTTTCCTTCTTCTTTTAACATTCTTTTTTAAAATATTTTGAGTTCCAACTTCTTCCTCTTCCTCCAGGCTCCCCTGTTCTTATTGAGAAGGCAAGCAATATAATACCCATTATACATGTGAAATCATTTTAATTTATTTTTCTTTTTTTAACATTCATTTTTTAATTTTTGAATGCATATTTCTTGAGCACTTTAGATTTCCAAAGTTCTTTCCTTTATATGAGTCCTGTGAACCTGGCTATGCTGTTCAAGAGATATGTGACCTCAAGGAAGTCACTCCCCATTTTTAAGCCTTGGTTTTCTCATCTGTAAAATGAAAGGATTGGACTAGATGGTCTCCAAGGCCCCTTCTTGGTGCTGAGCCTATGATCCATTCTGAGTATGGCAAATCTCATTTTTCAGATGAAAACTCACCCAGGGCCATAGAGCTCCCAAGTGAGAGTTCTGGATTTGAACTGAGGTCTCCTGTGGCCAAGTCTAGCGCTCTTTCTTCTGCACTATGGTTAAAAGCCCTGGCTAAGGTTACATAGAAAGAGGCAGAGTGAAGACAGCGGGGCTAATGCATATCATGCCATGCCAGGGCCAAAGGGGCTGTCACAGTTAACTTTCTTCTTGCCTATCTGAGGAATGAACTACTTCTCCAGTGGGGAACAGTGGAGATTCTGGTTTGCTCTGGAATACACCCAGTAGACAGACTATGGAGTGACCCACAGAGCTATGGGTTTTAGGAGATCTCAGTTTACTTCTCTGTACAATGTGGGGGCAGGAGTTGGAGTGGGTTGGACTGGAGTTAAGGATACTGTTTCAGCTCTTATATATTATAAAACCATT
This sequence comes from Phascolarctos cinereus, assembly GCF_003287225.1. Classification (NCBI taxonomy): domain Eukaryota; kingdom Metazoa; phylum Chordata; class Mammalia; order Diprotodontia; family Phascolarctidae; genus Phascolarctos; species Phascolarctos cinereus. Next base: position 121,084,902 of record NW_027555847.1, read on the forward strand.
CTTTGTTAAGAAATCCAGGTAATTCTGGTCTTGGGAGTGGCACAGTCCAATATTCTCTAGTTCCCTCAACCAGGACTCCCAGTACAATCAAAGACTAGACCAAACCTTCCGTAAAAGATGTGAGTGACCAATCTAGATGCCCAAGGACTAGCTTCATGGGAGCTCAGAAGATCTTTCAGGAAAGTATTGTGAGGAATCTTCTTTAGCCCAATTATTCTGGTCACTGAATTTCTCTCATGGCCTAAAGCTCAAACACTGCGCACATGTGTGTCATGCTCTGACAAGTGAGGGATTGTTACCTCACCAGCCACAATAGCTTTTCAACCACAAGCTCTGTGCTTTCCTATCCATTTTATTCTATTTGAACCATATCTGCTTTCCTTTTACGTAGATAGACCTCCAAATTGGCCAACCACCAGAAATAACACCTTTAGAATCAGATGAAAACAAGAACAAGTAGGGTATTATCAACCTATTGATAGAAATGTAGCCCTGCATACTTCATGGCCTCTCCCAGAGTCATTGACTGTTCAGTAGAACAGATGATTGAATAAAGATGTATGTAATGCTCCATGGAGAATAATCTAGCCTTTCTCCCCTCCCCTCCCCTCTTCTCCCTACTCTTCTATCCCCTTCCATTACTTCTCTCTTTCTCTCTATGGTTCGTTCCCTCCTCTTCCTACTCCCCCTCCCTCTCTTTTCTCCTTCCTTTCCTCTTCTTTCCTTCTTCCCCTCCCTCTTTTCTTCCCTCCTTCCTCCTCTCTCTCTTTTCTTCCCTCCTTTCCTCTCCTCTCTCTTTTCTTCCGTTTCTTACTTCCCTCCCTTCTTTCCTCCCTCCCATCCCACCCTCTTCTTCCCTTCCTCCCTCTGTCTTTCCCTCCCTCCCTTCCTTCTTTTTTCAGACCTTTGTTACATGTGAAGCTACATCTGTGAGGCCAAGCATGTTGCATTTCACCTCTTACTCATGTTTCTCCAGTACCCTTAGGAGGTTTAGGGGTGGGAGGAGGTCTCTGTGGGTTATACAAAGCCATATAAAATACAGGCTCCAGTGGAATGTAAGGAAAAGGGCTTTTTCATTTTTGCCTTTGTATATCTAGCAACTAGCACAATGCCTGACATATAGTGGATGTACATTAATGCTTGATGAATCAACTTGAATATGGTCTTGAAGAGGTCATAATTCGATTTAATAAGACAGAACACAGGATCATAGCAATCAGAGCTAGAAGGACCTTAGAGATTTTCTGGTCCAACTGCCTCATTTTCTAGATGAAGAAACTGAGGTTCCAGGAAAGTGACTGACTTGCCCAAGACCACATACATGGCAAGTTGCATATGCAAATGATCAATTAAATGGTAGATGAAAAATGGCACATGAAAGGCAGCACTAAGTTGAAGAGTGGCTGGACCTGAAGTCAGGAGGTTTGGGTATATATTCTGGGTCTGGCACAGACTACCTGTGTGATCTGGCTATTCACTTTGCCTCTCAGCTTTAAGCAACTTTGTTTATAAAATGGAGACAATAATATCTGTACTATCCACTTCACAGAGTCATTCTAAGGGAAGTACCTGAGTGTACGAGCAGGAGTTGTTTTATTTAGGCTAAATAAATGACAGAGACAATATGTACCATGGGAGTTTGTAGGAACTGAATCCCTTAGGGCTTACATAACTGGAAAAGTCTTCACCAAGGAGTGAATCTAGAAGAATCATAGGATTCTAGACCTCTGGGCTAGAATGTTTGAGGCGATCTAGTCTAGTACCTACTTATGACAAAGATTTGGGTAGACAGGGAAGAGAGGAAGGCATTGTTACAAGCACAGCATTGTAAGCATCTTTCTTATAAGTCATTAGAAACATAGGGAATAAATAGTTTCATGTTGCAGCAGGAAGAATATAATTTCTATATCTTTGGGGAGAATTTTTTTTTATTACAACCACATTAGAAAAATAAAATTGATTAATAAGCGCACATTTATTAAGTACTTACTATGTGCCAGGCACTATGTTAAAAAAAAAAAGTTAAAAAGATACAGTCCAAGGCATGTAGAGTCTTTGGATGATCAAGTATATCGGAACAGAGAGTATGAAAGGGGAAGTGAACAGACTGTTATTAGATACCTGCCAGGCACCGTGCATAGTTATCTCATTTGTTAGGAGTTCACCTCTGTGTGGCTACATGGTGTGGTAAAGTGCTGGACAACTGAAATCAGGAGACTTGGTTCAAATCCAGCCTCTGACACTAGTTCTGTGTTATGAATATAGGCAAGTCACTGGACCTTTCAGAATCTCTATTTCCTCATCTGTAAAACGGATATAATACATGCAGTGCCTAACTCCTAGGGTTTTTGTGAGGAAAGCAATTTGTTAGCCTTAGAGCATTATATAAATATGAGTTATTATTATTTAATCAGGCTTAGACCTAGCCATAAGTTGTGCATAATTTGAGGAAGAGGACATAAATTCTTCAGCTTTGGAGAGGACAAACCAGATTGCTATTGAAAATTCTTTCTGACCTCACACATAGAAAAACTTTAGGTTTCTCATAAGCAAAGCAGGTGAAGAGGAGGAATGAAATGCTTTTTAGATACGATTCCTGCTTTTAAAATAAGAAATACACCAGTATTGCTGGATCCAGCATATATGCCATTTACTCAACAAGGATCACTGAGCTCAGTCAGTAAAACCTTGATGCTTTATTTTCTAAAGGCCCTCCCAAGCTATTGGGTGAGAATCAGGACCAATCACGTCTTACTTAAAAATGACATCTACAGCATTCAGTGAACCAGAGATAACACTGTTCCATTGCATGGCTGGGGAGGGGCCTGGGAGGCTAGTGGCATGGAGAAAAACTCTCTAACCATAAGATTGACAGACCTATCCTGGATCACTCCCAGAACCCACTGTGGGAAGCACAATGATGGCCATTCCTCAAAAAATCTGAAAAAAACTGTAGAAACCTAGGCCGATTGTGCCTTCACCCTCTCTTTGGGTGTGACCTGAAAGAATTTCAGAAATATGAGGGTGTGTGTGCACAAGTCAAATTATGTCAAGGACAGTTACTTGCACTCTCACCATTAACGTCATTGGCAAACATTACTTCATTCTCTGGGAAAAGCTCATTGATCCTGTTTAATCACCTTATGTGGAGAACCTGAAAAGTGAAATGTTGAATGCTTGGATATAGAAAACGTGATCTTTGGATCCACTTTCAGCGGGGAAAAGGGAGATAGGAAACTTGGATGATACATTCTACTCTTCATTCCATTTCTTTTTTTTTTTCTTTTTGTTTTGTTTTGGTTTTGGTGAGGCAACTGGGGTTAAGTGACTTGCCCAGAGTCACAGCTAGTAAGTGTTATGTGTGTGAGGTTGGACTTGAACTCAGGTCCTCCTGACTCCAGGGCTGATGCTCTTTCCACTGTACCACCTAGCTGCCCCATTCCATTTCTTTTGTAAAGATTTGCTCTTCTCCAGCAGAAATAATTATGGTATCCAGTCTTAGAATCCTTATGAGGATTTAGACAACTTTGGTTTAAGATTTTTTTTTTTAGATCCAAAACAAATCAGCAAAGATGCCCACATCTCAATAGGATGTCAATACAAGTACAGATAAAGACAGCCCAGTTTTCTAGACCCATTTAGTGTCTGTGTACCGGGGTAAAGGGAGGCATATAAATTCTTGTGTTATGATAAAGTTGCCATTTCTAACGCATTTGTTTCTGTATGTGAAGGAAACAGCTTAATCACAGAACAGGATGAAGTTTTAAAGTGGCTAAAGCAGGAATAGAAACCATTTGTGTTAGATTCATAGATGTCAGAGCTGAAAAAGACCTTAATGATCTTCAACCCAAGTTCAGCAAGTGATATTACTAGATAGAAGGTCTTGACACATCATAAAGGCTGGAATTGGAATGGGGCTTTTAAATTTTTCTTTCTCCTCAGTTATATTTGTACCTGAAATTATGAGAAGTTAAATTCTTCCTAGGATGAGCCTTTTCAAGGTTAATAATAGTAATGATAGTAATAAAATAACTCACATTTTTATAGCACTTTAAGGTTTGCAAAGTGCTTTATATATGTTCCTTCGCTTGATCTGCTCACTAACTCTTTTAAGGTAGGCAAGAAATGAATTTTAATCCTCATTTGATAGATTAGGGGACTTAGATTCTCAGAAGTCAAGTGACTTCCCATGGGCACACAGCAATTAAATGTCTGAGGCAGGATTTGAACTCGGATTTGCTCTGGATTCCAATGCCATGCTACATTCCAGGTATATGAGATGAATCTGTATTCCTAGTTGACTCTGGGGTTGAACTTGCTATTTTTTTGTTTGTTTCATGTTCCTATGATGCTTTAAGGTATGAAGGACAAAGATTTCCAGGAGTCATGAAATAACATTAACTTACCTATGCATGGTGCTCACGTGTCTGTTGGCTGACCTCTAAGGAGCAGTTCCTTTGAATCCATCCATTCAACACAATATAATATGTGTGCAATGCATTGTTGCTGGGCAGTGACCCAAAGAGAAATATAATTTAGATGTAGTTTTTGCCCTCATAGATTTCACTGTTGAAATGTGGACACCTATAGCACTCATTACTGCTACTATTGATAATAATACATATTTGCTTCTTATTTGGCCTCACCCTGCTTTCCACCTCATTGCCAAAAACTCACATTCCTAAAGCCTTCATTTTAGCTTTACACATTAAGGTTTGAATACACCTTGTTCTTATGGTAAATGAATTTCAGCATTTGAGGGGATCTTAGATGTCATCTAGTTTAGTTAGAAATCTCTTGTTTAACATACTTGATAGATGGTTATACACCCTCTGCTTGAACACCTCCAATGATGGGAAACCCAATATTTCACAAGGTAACCATGCCATTACAATTTTTGAATAGCATTAATTTCTAGAGAACTTTTTCCTCATATGGAGTTGAATTCTTTTCTAAATTTTTCTTTCTTTCTTTCTTTCTTTCTTTCTTTCTTTCTTTCTTTCTTTCTTTCTTTCTTTCTTTCTTTCTTTCTTTCTTTCTTTCTTTCTTTCTTTCTTTCTTTCTTTCTTTCTTTCTTTCTTTCTTTCTTTCTTTCTTTCTTTCTTTCTTTCTTTCTCTCGTGAGGCATTCGGGTGTTAAGTAACTTTCCAAGGGTCACATAGCTAGTAAGTGTCAAGTGTCTGAGGGCAGATTTGAACTCAGGTCCTCCTGACTCCAGGGCCAGTGCTCTATCCATTATGCCAATCAGCTGCCCCCTGGAGTTCAGTTCTTCCTCTCTATAACTTCTACCCTTTGGTCCTTTTATTTTCTTATCTCTGTGCTTTGGGTCATGGCATTCCATATGCCTAAAATTTTCTTCTTTCTATCCAAATACTCCTCCTCCTTCAATCTTGCAACTTAAAATCTCATTTCCTCTGTAAAATTTTCCTGATTATCCCTATTTAAATTGTCATCTATCTCCGTACTCAGAAATCCTGAAATGATAATTATATTACAATTTGTTTATCAATTAATCATATACTGCCTTGTGGACATTTCTTACTTATATGGTTGTCTTGAAATATTATCCAAATCCTTCATTTCTTTGAAGGATTCAGAAGGGATAGAAATAAGAAAAGCAAAAGAAAACCTTTTTACATGTTTATGTCTTGTTCTCTCGACTATACAATAAACTCCATGATAGAATCTTTTTTTGGGGGGAGGAGTGGTGGGAAGTGGGAGAGTATTATCTATAACATCTAGTATAATACTTCATGCATTGATGGTACTGGTTGGTTTGATTTGGTGTATAAGAAGTGAATAAATTATGCCTAGGCCTCTTGATTAATTTCCTATAAAATATACAGCTTTCTTTTTTCTTTTGTTTCTTTTCCTTCTTCCCTCCATCCTGAATGCTTCAAAAAACAAAAACAAACCAAGATCTACTTATTAGTTAGTTCTGAGTATCAAAGTTATTCATAAGAGCATATTTTTCACCTTTCCTGTGAGTATCAACCTTTATAGTTCTTCACAGTAAATATTAGTGATACAGAAGAAAAAGGTTTAGGTCTAATTATAGCTCTGATTTGGGACTATTTATTTGGGTACATGATTAGGAGAAAGACATAGATGCTTGCTAATATTCTTTCAATTCTTTGGAAATCAAGATTCTACTAAAGCATTTGTTTTTGTTTTGTTTTTGTCTTGGCCATTCTAGGTCCCTTATGTCACGGGAGTCTTTGGCATCCACGACTTTGAGTCTATCAGAAAGTCAGTCAGCCTTGAGTGTGAAGCAAGAATGGTCTCATGGCTACAGGACTCTTCCTTCCCTTCCTTCCAACTCAGGCTCTCAGAATGGCAGTGATCTAGGAGACTTACTTAACATCCCACCTGGGACACCTGTGTCCAACAGTAGTGTCTCCAGTTCATTGCCCTCTTATCTTTTTGGCATGGAAAACAGCCACTCCCCTTACCCTAGCCCCAGACACTCTTCAACCAGGTCTCACTCAGCCCGTTCTAAGAAGAGAGCTCTTTCCCTTTCCCCTTTGTCTGATGGCATCGGCATTGACTTCAACACCATCATCCGGACCTCCCCGACATCCTTAGTTGCCTATATCAATGGTTCCCGGGCATCACCTGCCAATATCTCCCCACAACCAGAGGTCTATGGACATTTCCTAGGAGTGAGGGGTAGCTGTATCCCACAGTCGTGTTCTATCCCAAGCTCTCAACGAAGTCTTCTGGTGACCAGTGGCAGCCTTACCATCCCTGCCTACAATGAGAATGGGGTGGTAGAATACCAGCGCATGCAGCAGCTAGAGCAGAGCAGCTTACAGTCAGCAATTATGAACAACATGGTGGTACAGCAGGGTCTACCTGCTTCAGCCAGCCAGCCAGCTGGTTTATTAAAAAGTGAACGATTGGATGACTTCCCAGGTGGTGCATTGATATTCCTCCTCCTCCCCCACCTCCTCCTTTACCCCCGCCGCCGCCGCCACCACCACAAGGGCCCCCACCCCCTTACCACGCCCATCAGCACCTTCACCAGCCTGACCTCCTTCACCATTCCCACCCACTTCCTCTGCCCCCTTCTGCCCAAGGTCCCCAGCATGAAGAGGATGGAGAATTAGATGATTTTAATGGGAAACATTGCTGTCGCTGGATTGACTGCAGTGCCACGTATGACCAGCAAGAGGAGCTTGTACGGCACATAGAGAAAGTTCACATAGACCAGAGGAAAGGAGAGGACTTTACTTGTTTTTGGGCTGGCTGCCCTAGAAGATACAAGCCATTCAATGCCCGATACAAACTATTGATCCACATGAGAGTCCACTCAGGGGAGAAGCCGAACAAGTGTACGGTGAGTCTTAAAAGCCCAAGCTTTAATGTGCTAAAGGCAAAGCCTGTTTTTGTGTGCTTTTAGATGCATTCATTTATTTCTTTAATTGCATATTTTATTTTCTCCAAACAATAACTTTTATTTTTTGCCTTTTAAAAATGTTAAAATCATTTTGCAATATACTCTTTAGTCGAATCCTGCTTTTTAAAAGAGAAAAATTTAAGTAAAACTTAATCAGAAAATTAATCATTTTTGAAAGTATTTCTGTCATTACCCATGATGTTCACCTCTTCTGCACTGAAAAAAAGCTGTTGTGTATATTCCTCTTTTCTCTGGGATCCAGATTGGTCATTGCACTTCTGAATTCAATAGCATTTTAGTGTTGCTTTCATCTACATTATTTTAGTCACCGTGCATGTTGTTTTCTTGGTTCCACTCTCTTCCCTCTGAATCAGTTCATGAAAGTCTTCTTGTGCTTTTCTAAATTCCTTATATTTATCATTTCTTGTGGTGTAGCAATATCCTATTATTATATGTCCTTATTTGTTCAGATATTCATTTGATGAGTACTTATATTGTTTCTAGAGCTTTTTTTCCTATCATATATATTTTATTGTATGAAGGTCTAAAATTTCTTTTTGTTATTGGTCTCCTTTGGATATGTGTAAGTTTGCATGCATACATGTGTGTATACACACATATATGCAAGCACACACATGGAATATATACACACACAAATATCTCAATGATACCACCTGAGAACCAAGTATTTGTATATAAGTAGAAACATACATATACATATGTATGTATGTATATATATAGTGTATATATATATGTATGTATGTGTATATATATATATGTATATAATATGCACATACACACATGTGTACCAAGCATTGCAAATAGATATTTAGATAGATACTTCCCAGGAAGTGATACATATGTGTGTACGTATGTATGTGTTTATAGATATAAATATCAATGTATATTCAGTGGTATGTCAAAGCTTAATTTTGTAGGAAGTCCAAGATATCATTTTCCCAAACAGAACTTGCAGGTATAGATAGATCATCTTGCCCTTTGCATGTTAGGTGAAGAATAAATATGCCCATTTCAGAAAATAAGAGATGAGGAAGGGAGTAGCATCTGCTCGTTCAGTAAAATATTTCCTGTACATTCTTGAGATGTTGGTGTTTAGCCAAGTAACAGGATGTTTCTTGAGTTTGTAGAGGCTTCCTAGAATCATCCACCCTGTGATACTAAGTAATAAAGGGAAATACTCAAGCATTGGTGCTGTTCTTTCTCCAAACCAAAGGAATCAAAGTTGACCAGATACATACATACTTGGGGTTTTTCACTTATTTATGGATATGACTGATCTGGGGAATATACACACCATCAATAACCAACATTTAGACCTTATCTAAAGCAAGTATTCTAAGCATTTCTTCCTCCCTGCCCCCATTCCTCATAGGAAGTGAAAAATAATGGGAGTTGAGGTAGGGGAAAGTTTGCTGTTTGGAAAAGAACTTACCATAAAGCAGCTTTGCTAGTAAAACAAAAAAACTATGCTTCATATGCCCTCATAGGATCTCATGCCATTTTGTTGAAGTGGGTAAATAAGTTATAATGGCTGATAACTATAGGTAAAATGTGCAGGACTTAAAGTGAGCAGACTTGTACAGGCACAAACCTCATTTCAGGGCAAGGGCATTTAGGGAAGAGGTACAAGGAGAAGAAAATGAGAAAGGTCTACTTTCTTAGTACTTAGTACAGTTTGGATGCTGAGTTATTTTCCTCTCTTTCTTTCATGATGTAAGCCCTGAAAATATTTTTGCTTTTCATCTAAATAGTTATTTTTAAAATAAGTGACTCCACATTGATCTCACACCTAGTGGATAATCTGAGGATATATAGAGGACACCTAAAGGCAACGTGGCATAAGGGAGAGAGGACTGGATATGGATCCAGAGGTGGGTGGTGATTGTTCAGTCATTCAGTTGTTTCTGACTTTTCATGACTCTATGGAGTTTTCTTGTCAAGATATTGGAAAGGTTTGCCATTTCTTTCTCCAGTGGGCCAAATTAAGTAGAGGTTAATAACTTGCCCAGGGTCACACAGCTAATAGGTGTTTGAGGCCAAATTTGAGCTCAACTCTTCCTGACTCCAGATCCAGCACTCTATCTACTGAGCCATCTAGCTACCAGAAGACCTGGGCTCAAATCTCTCCTGTCTTGCTTAGTCCCTGTGTAACCTTGGTTAAGTAATTTTAACCTCTGGGTACCTCAGTTTCCTCTTTTTACAAATGAGGATTTTGAAATCAGATTCCTTCTGCCTCTAAATCTATGATCCTATCTAGTGAAAAAAAGCTTTTGGTTTCTGTGGCTGCATCAGTTGACATCTGTTTTGTTTGCTCATAACCTTAATGGAGGATATCTGAACCATGATAGTCTTGGCAACTGCAGGAAGGATTTGCACTGCCTCAGACAGCTTATTTTAACAGTTACTATTAGTGTGGATGGAAAGAAACATTCTTTAGAGTTAAAAAAAGTGGGAATTCCCGGAATTCCCCATACACTGGCGATACTGTAGGTTTTCATGGGTCTGAAACATAAATCTCTTGGAAAAGGTGCTGACTTGAACTGTGATTCTCCCCTCCCAGCCTCCTCTCCCTTACTTGGCAGGTCCTGATAATAAAGAATCTCTACCATATGCTTATGTTTGATTGTCAACATGATATGCTGAGTTGTCCTCAATTAATGTTATAAGTAAACAAAACAGGTGTCAACTGATTTCAGGTTATTATTACAGGCAGCTTTTTTTTTTTTACTATATAGTAGTTATTTTTAAAACAAGCTTTAAAAATTATTTGGATGAAATAAAGATTAAATTGTATTTGTGTATGTGTTTGTGTGAAACATCATGTTATTCTTTTTTTTCCCTCTTTTTGGTGAGGTAATTAGGGTTAAGTGACTTGCCTAGGGTCACACAGGTAGTAAGTGTCAAATGCTTGGTCTGAGGTCAGATTTGAACTCAGGTCCTTCTGACTCTGGCGCCAGTGCTCTATCTACTGTGCCATCTAGCTGCCCCCATGTTGTTATTCTTAAGGTGAAGCCTGAAACTGACACATTGGGAGAATGCTGGCTTATACTAATCAGGAGAATAAGAATATTTCAGCCAGCTAACCTTTACTCTGCCAGTGGTATTCTACATTACATGTATCAGAGAGGGAAAGACAATTGTAGGCAATAATATTTACAGTTCAGAGCATGCTGGTGTGTTACAGCTGTATTCCAGTCAGGAAAAACCTTCAGGCTTTAAAAGAAAACAGTTCAACTTTTAGTTCTGACTAACCTTGGGTAAAAATAGTTCATTGGATTTGGCTTGATTAAAATAAGTAAATAAATCATGAATTTTGGGGAAAATTATATTGCAAAATGGATTCTCCAGAAGCATTTCTTCAATTTTCTATTATTCAGTGACTTTCCTAATCACTGTTTACAAGAGTTTGCAAATGAACAAATCTTTTTTGGCATAAGGTCAACTATTGTCAAACTCAAAAATTCCAATTAAAAATAGAAATACTTCAGTGGTAGAGAAAACCAAAAGATGAATTTTTCAGGCTGGTGTCAAGTTTTTTCACTGTTTCAGTTAGGATGAGCATCAGAGTAGCATTTCTGCCTTCTACCTTATCCCTATCAACCACCACTTTCTCCTCTAAGTAGATTATTACGTGTGAGTCTGTTTTTCTGATATATTTAATAGAATCACTATGGACCTATTAAAACTGGGAAGCCCAAAGCCTTGACATTTTTTTTTCCTTTCTTGGAAATGCTTTTAACAGCCTTCCTATCTTATATGGCACTTGGTAGCCATCTCAGGCTCTGATTCCATTCTATTCTATTCTATACTTACTGTGGAATATTATACAACATTAATATTTGTGTGGGGGTCATGTCTCTTTTGCTACATTGAAGGTGCTATGAGGGCAGGGCCATGTCTTGATGATGCTGCCAAATAGCACAGTGCTTTGTACATCATAGGTGTTTAATAATGAATGAATGAATGAATGAATGGATATTGCATCGGTATTTACATCTGAATGTTTCTTAAAAGTTGTATTTCTAGTTTTAGGATTCTATTTCTTGGTAAGCCACACATTCTCCCATAAACTATATGAATGAGTCACAGTCATCATGTCTTCTGAAAACCAGTCTGTATGTTGCCAGACAACTTCTGATTGTTGTTTGGGAGTACTGTCAACTTCAAGCAAGATTATTGTATAATAAAGGTTTAGCAATGTTCTCAACCGATAATGGAAGAAGAGCTATTTGCCACTGCAAATATTGGATAGGCACCCAAGAAAATGTATATGTACCTGTTGCAAAGAACATATTTCTCATTCTATGAACATTAGGCTTTTGAAGACAGATACAAATAATTGCTAAGACTACAGTATTTTATCTTTCTACACTTGAAAAAAAAATCTAGTGGTGGTAGACTTGGAGCTTCAGAATTAGTGCCAAATAAAATGACCACATTTCTCTTTTGGAAACATGAAATGATCTTTTGGTTTCTGTGGCTGCATCACATGGTGTCAGTGTAAGGAACATGCTATTTTAAAACAGTTTGTATTTTTTTTTTCTTCATGATTGTTTAACTGTGATTAATTTGGTGTGTACAATTTTTGGAGCTAGTAATCATTTTCACTCATTTAGCTTATTGACCCAAGCAGATATGATGGCCCAATTGTGCCAATCACCATGACTACAAGCAACACAGGGCAATTTTGAAAGGCTCAGTGAAAAAAAAAAAAAGGAATATGTGAAAGGCCCGCCCACTGACAGCATGCTTGCTGTAAGAGGCTACTGCCAGTGGGGGCAGTGCCAAGTTCAGTCTGGGTGCATAAAACAGTTCTGTCAAACAAGCATTATTAAAGCATTTGCTCCATGCAAGCAATTGTGTCAAGCAGTGGGTAGACAAGGATGGAAAGTGACACAGCCCCTGTCGTTAAGAAGTTTGCAATCCAGTAGGAGGGATAAGATGGCAGCTAGGTGGTTCAGTGGGGATAGCACTGGGCTTGGAATCAGGAAGATTCGTGAGTTCAAATATGGCTTTAGACACTTACTAGTTGTGTGACCATGGGCAAGTCACTTCACCTCATTTGCCCCAGTTTCCCCAGCTGTAAAGTGAGCTGAAGAAGGAAATAGCAAACCACACCAGGATCTTTGCCAAGAAAACCCCAAATGGGGTCACGGAGAGTCAGACAGGACCAAAAAAATGACTAAACAGCAACAACAGAGGGATAAGACACATTTAACTGTTAATGCAAGTGAAAATGTGATAAGTAGTGATTGGGGGTCAGAGAGGATGAGAGATTTAGGAAAGGAGGGATCACTTCTAGCCAGGTTATAGGGAAGAAGGCATGAGTTAAATTAGCTGCAATCAGAAAGGATTCTCTGGGGGTAAGCAGATTGAGAGGGCTAGTCAGGAGTGGTGAAACCAAGTCTGGAGTGGGTTAAAGCTGTAAAGAGATCAACACTCATTAGGTCATAATATACTCTAGGGAGAGAGCGGCACAATGCTTTGGTGAATAACAATTTCTCTCTTGTAGTCTCAATCTGAGATAGCATCACCTCTCTCTGTCTCTGTCTTTCTCTGTCTCAAATATCACTACCTTTTCCCTCTGTCATCTCTTTCTCTATCTCTTTTTCTCCCCTTTATCTTCATTGCTGTAGATCCAGACACAAGTATGCAGAAAACTATAAGACATAAGCACTTTAAAAATAGATAAATTGCTATGGGGCTCAAGAGACGGAGAAATTCCATATGATTGGGTGAGGGGAGAGGGAAGGAAGAGGTACCTTAATGGAGCTTTGTAGGAAGAATGAATTTATTACATGCTTACCACGTGCCAAACACTGTATTAAGTTCAGGGGATATAAAAATAAAAGCAAAGACAGTTCCCATCCTTAAGGAACTTACATTCTAAAAGGGGAGTGGTGTTTAGGGAGGTTATATTGGTTTGGAAAGTTGCCTGGATGGTAAGTAGAGTCATAGAGTGATGTCCCTTTTCTAATAGCATTTGCTGCTTGACTTTATCATTGCTCCAGAAGTGGAAAGGATGATTTCTTGGGATCATCTTCCTCATTTATCCCCACACCTACAAAATGAAGGGGTTGGGCTTCTAGTGACTTTTAATATGCTTTTGTTGCTAAGTCTCATGATGCTGGGATAGCCCCAAAAAGGCAATAAAAAGGAGAAGACTTGAATCCTAAAAATTATATTGATTTCTCCTAACCATTCCCACCTTTGTATGCAGCTATTGTTCTAATAAAGTTAATACCTCCATTAAACCTAGAAGGATAACACACACACACACACACACACACACACACACACACATATATACATGCCCCCATCAGATTGAACAACATTTAACATGTGAAATTATTGCCTTAATAGAATTCTCAACAAAGTGTGTCTGTATTTACTAATCTTCTGAGTAGAAGAAAGGGAGTAGATTAGCAAGGGCACTGGGATACATCATCATCATGTTATATAAATGTAATTTATAGAGTGCTTTAAGGTTTATAGAATGCTTCCCTCCCAAAAAAAAGCCCTGTGATGTTTGCCCTGCAAATATCATTATCCCCATTTCACAGATGAGGAAATTGAGCTTTAGAGAGATTCAGTTCTGACTGTAAAACTGTTTCCAGGACTTGGAGAAATTGATGATCTGCCATAGTGCACAATAGAAAGCAATTTTGCCAAGAGTTTAGGTAGTGGGAACAAGGGACCAAAGGGATTATGGGCTGCCACTTACAAGTTGCTTATTTTTCCTGTATCAATCCCTACCAATCACAAAAGAGACTTTTGCAAAACTTTCACCCACCCATGGATTTTCATAAAAATATCAGCTTTGAATTTTGTATGAATTGACTCATTTCTCCACAAGCATTTTGACTGGCAAAATCTAGGATATTTGCTTTGGCCTGAATATTGGGCAGTTCACTTTTAAGTATATCTCTGTAACAGTCAAATGTGAATACAAGAAAATAAATTCAGAGCCTAGGCTATTACCCTATTTGTTGACGGCTCCTAGAATCTCTAGGCCAGGATATTTCATCCAGCCAAGATATTTCTTGTGAAAAACTACTTTATTATGAGTCCCAGGAAAGGTCAAAAGGTGCAGATACCTCACAATTTTTATTGTGTTAATAGGCTAGGATTTGGTATTTGTAATTATAGACTTTTAGACTTTAAGGAATCTTAGCGAATCGTTTAGAGTCCACACTAATCTTACAGATCTTGAAGAGACAGGCCTGGAGGGGATGATGATGATGATGATGATGATAACAATAACTAACATTTATAAAGCATTTACTGCATGCTAAGCATTTTGCTATTATTTTCTCAATAGATCCTCACAGCAACCATGGGAGATAGGTGCTACTATTATTCCTATTTTACAGGTAAGGAACCTGAGGCAAGTCGATAAATTAAGTACTTTGCTCAAAGTCCCGCTGCTAGTAAACATCTGAGTTCAGATTTGAACTCAGGTCTTCCTGACTCTAGGTCTGGCTACATAGCTAATTAGTGGCAGAATGGGAATTAGAAACTAGGTTCTCATAATTGATGATCTGTAATTATTTCCTACATATAAGTTCTAAAATCTTCTGCATTCTGACACTGACCATTAGGTAAAAACTGGCAATGGTCCTTGAGGTGATGTTTTTAGAAATGGTTAGCTTCAGAAGCCTACCTTACAGGATTGTATTAAGCATCAAATTAGATGATATCTGTAATGTGATTTGCAAACTTTAAAACACTACCATTATTAACATTGTTATTAACCATTATTAGCATTAACAGCAATATTTCTTACAGTATCAGTATTACTAGTTCTGACCCTTGTTAAAAAGGTAAGATATTTGGGGGAATTTATCTCTGTTAAAAAGGAAAATATATATCTTATAGTGAGTAACAGCAATTCTTTTCTTTTCTTTTATTTGGTGAGGCAATTGGGGTTAGGTGATTTGCCCAGTGTCACACAGCTAGTTAAGTGTCAAATGTCTGAGTCCACATTTGAACTCGGCTCCTCCTGAATCCAGGGCCAGTGCTTTATCCATTGTGCCACCTAGCTGCCCCAGCAATTCTTTTATTGATGCAAGAGAGACAAAAAGAGCTGAAGACTCATCGACAATGACAGTCACGTCATCTGTCTAATTTCTCTCTTTTTCCATGGGTAGTATTGCTTATAAGGTCATCTTCTTCTTTAAACAACAGTCAATTAATTCTCGGTTCTAGAACTTTCCTGAATGGGAGGTTGTCTTCATGAATCATTTTTGAAAGTGTTCATAAATAGAAAAAAAAAGGTCTATCTTCAACTATTTAAAAATCAGGACAAAATAGAGAATTTTTAGTATCATTTTGTGTTTTTGTTAATTTCACAAGTTTTTGTGGCCAAAGAGTTCATCACCATTTGTCTGGCCTATTCCTAGCTAAAGAGAATTGTCCAGAGCTTCTGCTTTGTGGGCTTAGCCTTTGAGATGCAAAAGTCACTTCTACACGAAAATGGGTCATAGGAGATTGTAGGATCCTGGGTTTAGAAACGGAAGAAATCTTAGAAATTCTGTAGTCCATATCTCTCACATTTTACAAATAAAGAAACTGAGACACTCAAAAAGGGAGTGTTCTGTCCAAGGTCCACCTGGTAGTAGATAATTGACCTCGGGTTTGAAACTAGGTCATCTAACTTCAGATATAGCACTTTTTCAAAATAATAATACCTTCTTCTTCCAATAGAAAGGGTAGCCTTTCTGCTTTTGATAATACCTAATCTTCAAGCACACTCCTGCTACTTAGAGATAGTAAATTACCAAAGACGTAGTCAACAACTAAAATATTGAATTTTCCCTTTTATCAAAATGCCTGATGTGATTAAATGAGTAAAATTAGAAGTTAGATCTTCCTCATCTCTCTGGGCTTAAACACCACCAGTGAAACATCTGGTAAAAATCAGAAACAATGTAGCTTCTAGTTCATATCCCATAAGGCATCAATCTGTTGAATATCCAGTATTATAGACATAATTGTAAGACTCCCCCCCAAAAAAAGATAAAACAATACCCCAAGATATCTTTTAGGGATTTTCTTACAGCAAAGAGATATATGTGTACATATATTTGCATGTATAACAAATGTCCTGTAGACATATATTTATCACCCTAGGCTTCATATCCCCCCAGAAAAAGTAGAGGAGAAGCCTCAGAAATTCTCTCCAGATGTGGCACTGGCTGAGGTCTATAAGGTACCTGCCAAATCGGATTTCACATCACACAACCAATTTAGGAATCTGCCGTTGGAGGGAGGAGGGGAGTAATTTCATTTCCCCTGAGGAGGCATTTGATCCAGTTTACCTGAGGAGCTAGCCTTTCATGAACTTTGTCCTGAAGAAAAATTAGTAGCAGATTTGGGCTAATGTTTCAAAGCATGTAGTGGTTTGTGTTTCTCTTCTCTGAAATTCCAGCATTAATGAAAGTTATTAGATAATCATCTTGTCCTTTTTAAGAGGTTAAATATTTGTTTGGGGAGAATTCATCTTCACTAGAAAGAAAAAAAATCATTAAATAAATGATAGTACATTGCCCTTTTAGCTCCTTTTAATGTTACTACATTTTGTTTTGTGCATGTGTAGCATATTTTATTTTCATATGATTTCTGTAAAACCTTTCACCAATTACTCAGTTGTGAGGTTAAAAAAAGCCTCTGGTCTTGAATGTGTGGTTCTTATATGAATTCCAATCACTAGATGTTTGACTTAACTCATTTGAACTGCATAAATGTGTAAAATAAGTTTGGAGCCTTCTTAGAAAAGTCTCTTGTCTGAATCCTTACTGATGCTCAATTGGTAAAAAAAAAAAATTAAAAAAAAATTGCAAAGGCTATACTTTCTTTAAGTGGAAGTGCTGACATGCTCCAAGTCCAGACAGGACTTGACTGTTTAGAGTGAAAAAAATTTTTTTAAGTTTTCTAAAAAAAAAGTTAGACCCTTTTTAATCTTTCAAGAAAGTTCTTTTCAAGTTCTGAATAACGTACCGTGGAAGAAGTATTTTTATTTTTTCCAGACAGGTTTACGAACTCTTACTGTAATTATGCAATCAAGGCCAGCACTGCCAATTGTGCAGTAGATTCAGTTACAGAGAGTGAGGGGGAGGTGAAAGAAACTGGAAGAAATAGAGGTAGCTTCACATCTGGCACCATGAGGTTGCTGGCTGCTGTGGCCAGCTCTGGACCTGCCATGCCTTGCTTCCCACTCTGAAAGGCAGAAGAAATGAGAGTCTGATTAGTGGGGAAGGAAGATGTGGAGCCCCACCCAAAGGTACAGAGATGGATGGGGGCTGTAGCTGATTGCTGAACCTGGCAATAACCCTATTAGCCTATTTGTTGTTGTTGTAAGGATTGCTCTGATGGGGCCCTTGCTTTTCTTTTCCAGGGTCTTCCCTCTTGGTGAAATCTTCCCTTATCTTTCTCACCCTTCTCCTTCCCCACCTCCCAGTTATTGGTGCTCCCTTCCTTCCCAAATGCTCCTAGAATCTTTTGTCTGGTCTCTCCTTTCTATCTCTTTTTTTTTTAACACCCTTTCTTCCTCACTTTCTTCCTTCATTCAACAAACATATATTGCACACTTACTATATTTCATCTTCTGCATTAGAGGCTGGATGATAAAAAGACAAATGACAGATCTTCTATAATGCTTACCTGTGTAGCTGGTGTGGCATCCCCCTCAAATCTGCCATTCACCTTTTCCTCCCCTTTCAAGTAACCTCATTGAAGGCAGAGGCTCCAACATTTTTTCATTGTTTTCCTGGCAGATAACACATAAAAGGTGCTGAATAAATGTTGTTTAAAATGGCCCCAAATCTAACAGTCTTCAAGTTGAATTTATAAGGATTAAAAGTATTTGACAAGAAAAATTTCTAGTAGTTTTTGGTAATGAGATGAGTAAATTTTTTAGCAAGTAGAAGATGTACTCTTGAGTATATTATCAGGGATGCAAAACAATTTGAGTCATGAATTCAGGCACACAGTAACTACTGCGGTAGTTCTTAAGAGAATATCAGTATATCTCCTGTTCTGGAGCTGCCTCTGGGTACCTTGTAAAGGTGAAGAGGCCAAGCCTTTTGTCTGGTCTTCTTTAAACTGGACTTTAAAACATGACCATACAGATATATATTAGATGGAGATAGAATAATAGAGCCAGTTGAAACTTTATTTCATCATAAAGAAATTCTGGGGCATCTGGTTACCTGTGACTATTTTCTCTATGTATCTACCTGCCATACATGATGTTATATATACTTTGGAGAAAGTTTTATGCTTTAGACTGTGATGTAAAATGCCTAGTTTGATCAACAGCATATCCCAAATGTGTGCGTAGGGAGGATTCTTTCACAAGGTCACTTGAGAAACTACTTCTTGATTCTGTTAAGAAAAGAAAGGAACAAGCATTTATTAAGCACCTCTCTGTAGGCCACTGTGCAAAGTGCAAAGACAAATATTATCTCATTTGATCTTCACAAAAACTCTTGGAAGTAGATACTGTTATGGCCACTATTTTATACTTGGGGAAATTGAGGCAGACAAGTTAAGTGACTTGTCCAGGGTCACACAACTAGTATGTTTCTAAGCTTGTTCTGAACTCGGGTCTTCCCAGCTCCAGGCCTAGCCCTCTATTCGTTGTGCCACCTCGTTGCCTTAGTTGCCACCTAGTTGCTTTTGTCTGCTAATAATTGTAAAGTCCTTGAAAATTGGTGGTTGGATGACTGATATGGAAACATAGGGGTTTTTTTTGTTTATTTTTTTTTTTTTTGCTAGGCAATGGGGTTAAGTGACTTGCCCAGGGTCACACAGCTAGTAAGTGTTATGTGTCTGAGGCCAGATTTGAACTCAGGTCCTCCTGAATCCAGGGCCAGTGCTCTCTATCCACTGTACCACCTAGCTGCCCCAGAAATATGTTTAATATGATTATACCTGTATAACCTATACACATATGTGCTTCCTATCTTGAGGAGGGAGGAGAAGAGAAAAATTTGGAACTCAAAATTTTATAAAAATGAATGTTGAAAACTATCTTCACATGTAATTGGAAAAACTTTTATTAAGAAAAAGAGGAAATTTGTAGTTGGATGGCTCTTGAAGTCACTGGTCATGCAACCCTGATAGAGTAATTATGTTTTGCCTAACAGACACGTGCACTTGATATATGACCTTGTGAGGTCAATGCACGTCCTTGCTTATCATTATTAAATAAGCATCTTGGATTGCAGACCTTTGCTGTTGGTTGTATGTGAATTTAAGAAATGAGCCATTTCCAAGATAAATCAGCTTGTAAACCAAACCTCAAGCATCAAACCAATAATAATGTGCAGTAATTGATAATCTTAAGACTAAATAACTAGTCTTCATTGAGGTGCAATGGAGCTCTTGTAGAGATGAAATGAAATATTTAGCTTTTCCTACTGATTTCCCAAAGATTTATTTGAGAGTTAGTGCTATCCTTTTTCTAGGTTTTCAATTAAATTCAATTCATAGGATTGTAGATCTCTAGATGGAAGGGACCTTAAAGGCCAGCTAGTTAAACATCTTCATTTTATAGATGAGGAAATAGAGGTTGAGAGAGGTTAACTGATTGGTCGTGGAAGTACTGTCTCATCTATATAAGAAGGAACATCCATGTGGCCCTTTTCTATGGAGTTTCCATTTTTAAAAAGTCGAAAAGCTGAAGACTGAAGCCATTTGATTAGCAGGGTAGAATGCTTAAAGTGTGGACAGATGCCATATGGGTTATTTTGCTTGAGCTGTTCTCCTTTGGTTGAACAGTTCCTTTCGTAATCTGAAAAGAGAGGACTGCAGCTAACCAAAGCTTCGGACTGACACTCATTGCACTGAATTTGCCAAACTTTTTAAGGTTTCTCTTGTCAGCCTTGAATTTACTTTGGAATTTTTTTTTATTCATATCGAGTTAATAAGTAATAGAAATGAATGCCTGAAATATTTAGGTAAGTACAAATTGAATCAATCTTGATCAGAATGGAGTCAATTTACAGTGATTAAGTAAGAAGCATCATAAGGCCAAATGTGCATATTTAGCCTTAGAGAAAGAGTCATTGAAGATTCAGTCTTGTGAATCTTCCAGTCAGGATTATGCAATGATAATTGTATTATACTAATAATAACACATTGGGCAGCTAGGTGGCACAGTGGATAGAGCTCTGGTCCTGGAGTCAGGAAGACCTGAGTTCAAATCTTATCTCAGACTCTTACTAGCAGTGTGACCCAGGGCAAATCACTTAACTCTGTTTGCCTCAGTTTCCTCATCTGTAAAATGAGCTGGAGAAGGAAATGGCAAACCACTCCAGTATCTTTGCCAAGAAAACCCCAAATGGGGTTACAAAGAGTCTGACATGACTGAACAATAATTGCAATCCTTAAACTAGCGAACTATATTTCTGAGGCTCAAATTTTAAGCACCGATAATAGATTATTATTACTTTTTTTTTTGAAGGAGGAGTGGTGATGGTATATTTAAACTGTCACTAGCTCTCTTCAAGTTAAAACTGTTTGAAGATCAGGTCCTAGTTTTGGTTGCCTGAAGGGATTCTTTCTTTATGTATTTCCTGTTTACCAACAAGAGTCATTTATATTCAACCAGACATCAAACCAGTTCCCATTCTTGCTCTATAAAGGGTAGCTCCTGAGATGGGAAATTCTAATCCTTTTTCTTACTCACCATTTAAATTTACCCACCTGTCTCCCCCACTTCATCACTGACATACATGTTTCTCTTATGGATCTGAGACAGGAAACTTGTTATTTTAGGACTGTATTATTCTGTCTCCCACTCAGAGGTTACAGTGGTAGTTGGATGACAGAATCGCCAAGCCAGTTTGGTAAGGAAATTCCCAAAGGCTGATGTCCTTCCTTCCCTAATTACTCCTTAGGCATTTCTTCAACAGTGGCTCTTGAACTTTGGGGCCCCTTGGGTAGCTCGATGGTTCTCACTTTCTGTAAATTACCTCTCTGTTCCACTGTCAGTCAATGTCATTTTCACCCAATTCCTTGTGTTTCTTCTGTACTTTCCTTCCTTCCTATTGCAGACATACTGACATTACCTAGGCTTAAAGCTTTCTAGATATTTCTTCTTCTTCGTCACAATCCTATCATTCTCAGTGAACCCTACTATGTTGATCACCTCCATCTAAGTGTGTCTCTATGCTTTTATTTCTTTTATATCATGCCAGATTTGAAAAGAGATAAGAAAAAGTGGGATTCTCTAACGGTGTAAAGTAGTGATTCTGTGGAAAAGAGAAAAAGCAGCATTTCAGAGCTAGCCTCTAAGGACCTTGCAATGGTGTCTGACCCTATTCACCTTGACTACTGACTTGCACTTGGCAATTAATTCTGTTGCTGAAATTTTCATTTGAATGCTTTTATTTTAGTAAGGCAAGAAATCTCATTTCAGGATTGTAGTCAGGGTCTTACACTAGGGAGACCCTAAAGATTTAGGGAGAATAAAGGGATCCAGGAGAGAAAACCTTAAATCAAACAGGGATATCTTACAACCCAAAGCAGATATTCTTCTGGATAGATTTTATTGTTGTCCCATAGCTAGTAAGTGTCTCAGGCCATATTTGAACTTAGATCTGCCTGACTCCAGGCTAGGTGCTCTAGCTGCTGGATGGATTTTAAAAGACATTAAATCCAATCACTCTTAATGGGTGCACAGGACATCTTAGTGGAGGGAAGAAAAAGGACAAGATGGAAATAATTCTTGAGTCCTCCACCTCCCCAGCACTAATTTAAAGTGATGCCTTTTGCTTATGGATAACTCTTGTTCTGATGATCAGACACACATTTGGGTGCTAAACATCTCTAAGAAGTTGACAGAAATTGTCTTACTTAAAAGAAGGATGAATGAAATCCCTGGGTGATGGAATGACTTTTGAAAAAATATCTCCTTAGAAAGAGATAAAAGAGGAAACAACGCTTTCCTAGCCTGTTTTTGTTCTTCCCTTGCTCCCTTTACGCCAGTCAATAAGAAGAAACTGTTCAGGTCTTGAACTCAAGCCTCCTAAGTATTCAGTTTCATCATGTCTTCTACTTAAAGGCTGCAAGGGTGACTGTGTAACAGAAATACCCAGTTTGAAGGGGTAGTGGTGACCACAGGATCATCAGTTTAGACATCTGGTCCAATGTTTTCATTTAATAATAAAGAAACGAAGGTCTCTTGAAGTTGGTTGACTTTCCTATGGTTACATAGGGTAGTGAATTACCAAATAGGAATTTGAACCCAGAAATTCTAACATCAAATCCATTTTACTTTTCATTGTACCACACTATTCTTGTTGACTATTTTCAGTGAAAATGTTTTGTCAAAGACCTTTTATTTTTTATAAGTTTTTATAAACTTTTTATATTTTTTAAAAATTGTTTTGTTCAGTCCTTTTAGTTGTGTCCAACTCTTTCTGACCCCATTTGGTGTTTTCTTGGCAAAGATACTGACTGGAGTGATTTGCCATTTCCTTTTCCAATTCATTTTACAGATGAGGAAACTGAGGCAAATCAGGTTAAGTGACTTGCCCAGGGTCACATAGCTAGTAAGTATCTGAGGCTGAATCTGAACTTGGGTCTTCCTGACTCCTGGCCTGGCACTCTATTTACTGTGCCACTTAGCTGCCTTTTTTTTTTTTAACATCACCATAGTTAAACCCTGTCAGAGAGCCATTTCATATGACAGATAGTATTTTTTTTTAGAGAGGGAAAAAAGTCAGCAGAATTGATCAATACATTGAAAAAGTCAGAAAACATGTGCCATGTATAACAACTTTGGACCTCCTAGGTTGGAGGTGAAAGACCATCTTCCTTATTTGTACAAATCACTATAACTTGACTTTGGATTCATTGACTCCTATTTGTGGTATAGCCAATCCTCCTTACTCTCAGTAGATTCCACTGCCATACAATCACCCCTGCTGGGAAATCTTGTTAGCTCATTGGGATTACTCAGTTTCTTCCACCTTTTCTAAATTACATGTTGATGGTGCAGAATTCCTTCTGTTCCTCATCAGTTGTGGGTTGTGAGAATGTTCTAGGTCTTCATGTCCCAATTCCCTTTCCCCCTCCCCCCTTCCCCCTCCCCTTCCTCACCAGCCCTCCAGGGTGAACAGTTCATTACAGAGGGCAGGGCCATCCATGAATCACTGAGAGATTCACTGTTGTGCAAAGAAATTTGGTTGCAAGTACTGTTTTGCTGCCTAGGCTCCTGAAACACAATATTCCCCATCTATTCATAAAGTCTCTTGCTTGATACACACAGCATGGTTATAAATGCTCTTCTATTCTCTTTTGGTCATGAACTGGCAAAAGTTCAAGGAAAAAATGACAATGTGCTTCTATGAGTACTTTTGGTACATTTCCATGAATATATTCAGACAAAATGAAATCTCCTGGCTCTTTATAATATGCCCTTTAGTGTGTTAAGCTTGCAAAGTTACCCCCGTGGATGACAAATTGTAAACATCGTGCAATGCCATAGTCCTAGTTCAAGGCCTGTCTCCGTGTACTGCCAACAGCATTCACATTCTAGAAATGTTTAGACAGTTTTAAGAAAATGAAGTTATGCAAACAGGCTTATCAGGAATGACAATTAAGAAAAAAAAACATCACTGATACTAATTAGGAGTCCTCACATCATAGAAGGACAAAGCTACTTTTGTATTACAAAAACCGTTTTTTTTACCCACTTCAACTGTCTGATTGCCATCCAGTAGCTTTAGATAGTTGATCTGACCAAGTTTCAGAACTGTGACCCTTTAGCTCTTCTCAGGTGATTCACAGGTATTTGTCAAAACTTGTCCTAGGTGTTGGTTTGAGAGGTGAGTTGGCACAGGAGTCAGTTAAGTGGTGTCACGATGAAATAGGTTCCGTTTGTTTAAGAAAACTTGGCCTGCTTCATAAATTCATTGGGAGAACATTTGTGTACTTGACATGGGATTGTGTTTATTGTTATCTATAGTATTCCTTTGAACAAGCAGACCCAAACTACTAGTCATCTAGTTGATTTTGTCTTCTATGGCTGTCTGGGTCAGCATGATCCCAACTCCATTGTGTGCACCGGGAATGTGGGCTAGCGATTGGGACACTGGTTTTATGCTTACCTGGGGCATGGGTCCTTGATGGTGAAACCAGTCAAGGAAGGAGATCTATGGGTTGGGTGAATAATGAAGAAACACTCTTAATTGCTTGCTCCATGGAGGTAGTTAATCAGAACCAACAACAGGTACTCATAAGTCACTCTTTTGGAATTTAGAACTTGGAGAAAAATTAATTTCAGTCTTAAGGACATAGATCTTAGTAAAAATCAATGGGTAATTTAGATCAAAATTGAAAGTACACCTTGACCATTTACTGTGTTGATGATTTATTTCGAGGAAGGGGAGTTTCATAAAAGGCATTTTTAGTGGCCCAATTGTGCATTTCCTCCAAAGATTGGTTGGCTAATCACCATCAATGGGTAATAAGGGTTGGCAAAAAAAAGCTATTGTGCTGGGACAGGATCAGGTCCCCAAGCATCTTGAAAAGCTCTTTCTGCACTTGGCAAGCATATGTACCCAGAATTGAAGTTGTGAAGTCAGATTCTCACTTCTCTGAGATTGTTGTTCAGCCATTTTTTAATCATGTCCAGCTCTTCGTGATCCCATTTGTGGTTTTCTTGGCAAAGATACTAGAGTAGTTTGCTGTTTCCTTCTCCAGCTCATTTTACGGATGAGGAAATTGAGGCAAACAGGGTTAAGTGACTTGTCCTGGGTCACACAACTAGTAAGTATCTGAGGCCAGGTTTGTTCTCAGGAAGATGAGTTCTCCTGACTCTAGGCTTGGCACTCTATCCACTGCACCATCTGACTACCCCTGTCTGAGATTAGAATAAGTTTAATTGAAAATATTTGCAAAGCAAACCAGCTTTTATCTTCATAATGTACATATACTTCTCATTAATCAGATGCTGTAACCACCTCCAAATTGTTATTCATTTTGCTTCTGGCTATTCCACATCCATTCTGGGAGGTATATCCCAGAATTCAGGACAGGAAAATTACCTTTATGTTGGAAAAAAAATAGACGTCTTCATCCTCTCCCTGACTTAGCTTTCCATTGCATTTTAAAAAATTAGTAAGTGTTTAGATATTTTTAAAATTAAAATTAAGCACACAGACACACATGTATATATATATATATATATATATATATATATATATATATATATATATATGTGTGTGTGTGTGTACTGATATGTTTTTAAATATAAGCATCTGATTACATGGGATGGGTTTGCAGGAGTTGTCCCACTCCATAGTCTGCCATCTAGATTAAACTCTCTCTGAGTCCACAGAAATGATGTAAAAGGGGAGAGGTATCACAGATAAAAAAAGGTGGATCACCTATTTTGGGGAGAGTATGGTAACAACTATTATTTCAAAGGTAATAATGACTTTGTCATAAAGTACTTTGTTTACAGTAAGACTTGGTCTACATGAGGAAAGAAAATCATACTTGGACTATTATCTGTGCTTCTTCTCTCCTTTGAGATTCCTGTACTCCTCCTTATTATCTAAGGATAATAACAGATGAGTATGGTTGGCACCATTTTAAATAATAGGAGGACCCAACTGAAAATTCAGTTAAGTAGAGCGCATAGCAAGATCAGTGCTATGAGTGCCTGGGTCATAGTCCCATCATCCTAATGATAATCCCATGATTCGTCACTGTAATTCTGAATTAAGTTCAATCTTGACCTTGTCTTGGTCTTTCCTCATATTTCTATTTGATGGAAAGGATGGTCAGCTGGCATAGTATGGTAGTATCAAAGGGCCATTGAATTTGGAGCTATCAGGAATGAGGTGAGATACAAAGCTTGCTGGGCTTTTGGGAGATCTGCATCTAGCTACTTTCACCCTCAGATTCTCAAAAGTGTCCAAATCAGGAGAGAAAAAAAAAACAACAGGAGGAATGGAAGGATGTGAGAACTGTGAAGACGAATATGCTTCAATTATTCTTAAAATTGTGTAGGAGGAATACATAAACCTGGCTATCTTAGTTTTATAGAATGAGGTTCTCCCAGTATGTGAACTATTCTCAGGGAGAAAATCAGGCACTTAAGGGGAAAGAGAAAAGAGAATCAGCTTTTATGTAGCACCTACTATGTGCCAGGCACTGTGAGAGATGCTTTTTTTTTTTTACAAATATTATAGCATTTGAAACAGTATGAAATCTTTCATGGCATTAAAGTAATATTTGACAAATCACTGTTCTGCCACTTTAAATAGTACCTTGTAGCCTCAGAAAATAAATGCAATTTATTAGAGTCCCTGATTTGCTTTTAGGGAGTACATAGTGTACTGGGAAGACATGCCCCAATGAGGATAATAACTTGTAAGTCAAATGGTAGAGGCTTTAAGGAGGGAGGGATTTGTACTCATTTTTATGTTCTGAACACACATATATGTTCTATGAAAATCAAGCCTGAATGATACATTGAAAAGTATGCTTCATTGGAGGCATAGGTCTTGGGTTCAAAACCCCCGGGGCTCATGTGACCTTGGGGAAGTCACCTAATCTCTTCTGGGCTATATTTTTCTCACCTATAAAATGAAGGGATTGGAGCTTTAAGGTTGCTTGTAGCTCCAAACCAGTGAACCCATGATTCTCTCTCCTCAATTTGGTTATTGAAGCCAAAATAGTTATTGCCATATGGAAACAGAAGGTTTCCTTTTAAGACTAACACCTCCACACAGTCAACACCTTTTACTATTGACACAGGTTCATGAAATACCCTTTGTATACCAGGTATTGAGTTTGTTTACTCGTGATTGTGATATCTAGGGGAAAACACCCTATATCGGTAGCTTTTGGACGTTTTATGATCGTCATGGCCACGGCAATAAAACTTTATTGCCTCAGGCAGGATGCTTCTTTTGTTTAATTGAAGTGTTATTTCAATGTCTATAGCCAGAGAAAAGATCAGGGTATTTTTTTCCTCCTCTCTATTTCTTCTTTTTTTCTCTCATCTTTTTCTGCTTTTCATTAGTTCTTCTTCTCTTCCTCTCTCCTCTTTTCTCTACCTTTCCTCTACCCTTCTATGATATGATATGATATGATATGATATGATATAAATATGATACTAGGTGACACAATGGATAAAGGGCAGCACTTGGATTCAATAAGAACTGAGTTCAAATCCTTTATCAGACACTAGCTGTGTGATCCTAGGCAAGTCACTTAGCCTCTCTGTGCCTCAATTTCCTCATCTGTAAAGTGAAGACAATACCTACTACAGGATTGTTGTGAGAACTAAATGAATTAATGTATGTAAAGTGTTTAGCAAACCTTAAAGTGCAATGTAAATACTAGCTATTACTATTACATAACTCATAACACACTGTGTTGTCATACAAAGTCACAGTGCTATATCCTATCATTATACCATACTGTCTTATACCATATATCACATCGTATTTATATATCATATTCACATATGTTATACTCATATATATCATATTTATATTCCCATATAGAGGTGTTAGAGGTATGCTTCAAGATGACAACAAAAAGTTCAAAGATAACAACCCAATACTTTTTATTATTATTATCATTATTATTATTATTTTGGTGAAGCAATTGAGATTAAGTGACTTGCCCACAGTCACACAGCTAGTGAGTATCATGGGTCTGAGGCCGTATTTGAACTCAAGTACTCCTGACTTCAGGGCCGGTGCTCTACACACTGTACCACCTACCTGCCTCAAACCCAATACTTATTAAGTGGCTCCTGCTTTCAGAGCCCTCTCCTAGGGTCCATAGAGATGCATAGTTTCCTTAGGTCCACATTCCCATCTCCAGCTGCTGTTAGGGCATCTCTACTCAGATATCCTCCTGGCACCTCAAACCTGACAAACCAAGCTTATTTACCTTTTTCATCTCCATTCTTAGGCATTCCTAGCATCCCCCTAGTTAGCAGGGCTCCCTTCCTCCCAAATGTCCTTTTATGTGCTTATTTGTGTTCACATTGTTCTTGAGGATGGAGACCCATATCATTGACTCTCTATTGCCTAATAAAGTTCCTTGCTCTGAGATCTTAGTAAGCGTTTGATGTCATTATTAGACTGAGTTCAGAGGCTTCCCCGGATGTCCCCAACTAAATGTTCTCTCCTAAATCCCAGTATCTATTTTGCATACATTTTCTACTTTGACAATTTTGCTGATGCAATGAGTGTTCCTTGAGGGAAGAGGCAATTTCATTTTCTCTTTATGTCCCCAATACATATCACATAGGTTCTTAGTAAATGCTTGTTGATTGAAATGTGACATGTCTTCTACCTTTGTGGATCTCATAGCTGGAGCGTGTAGCCTCTGGAACCCATGCTTGATTGATTTGGTGACTATGGTAAATAGCACATTCAGCACATCAATGCA
The DNA here is from genome assembly GCF_003287225.1 of Phascolarctos cinereus. Taxonomy (NCBI): domain Eukaryota; kingdom Metazoa; phylum Chordata; class Mammalia; order Diprotodontia; family Phascolarctidae; genus Phascolarctos; species Phascolarctos cinereus. The sequence goes on from NW_027555847.1 coordinate 121,113,754, forward strand.
GCCAAATACATCATTTAACATAATGATATTTTATTCATATTTTTCTGAGGCATGGTTGATTGTTTCTGTAGTCTGGGGGAGCTTGGATGTCCAAAAATATATTTGGAAACATAATATCTATGAGACCACAGGAAGTTCTAGAGATAAAAATATCTGACTTAACATGATCCAGTGTTTCAAATTCCTTACAACCCCAAAACATTTATTAAGGGCCTGCTGTATACAGATCATGGTGGAAAGCATTGGGGGAGACAGGGAGACAAAGTTTTAATGAAATGTGAAATAAAACATTATATGATATATGCATTATCTGTACATATGAAAGTCCTTCCCCCATCTCCCACTCTTCCTCTGCCACCATTGTTATCATCAGAGTTCCCACCCCTGATGCCTCATCCATTACCTATTCCCTTCTTACAATTTCTCCAGCCCGTAGTTAACTATATCTCTCCCTTGGGAAAGGAAGATGATGCCAAGGCCATTTTTAAGACAGGAAGGGAGTAGTCTTAACATAGCAGGGTGAAGTGGTGCAGAAGAATATACATGTTCTCTGGGTCCTAAATTAAGATGGAACATGAATCAAATTTTTTTTATTTAAATGATATTATAGGTTCCTAGTCCAATACGCAAAACTGACCCAGATGATCCCATATGGTTTCAGTGGGAAAATATATTCTGAATTCCAGATGACCAGCATATGAGTAAGCCTTTGGAACACAGCCTATTTGCAAGTCAAAGATAATTTAATATTTTTTGTTATAGTTTTCACCTTATTTTGATTCAGAGAATCCATTACTAAAACTTAGAATATCAGCCAAAGAAAAGGAGAATCAGTGCTTATGCCTGGCTTATCACAAATGACTGACAGTCCCATAGTAGGACTACTTATGGGAAGATCATCATAGGCTCATGGATTTAGAGTGGAAAGGATATCAGAAGCCATTGAATCTAACTCTTTCATTTTACAGTTGAGGAAACCAAAGCACAGAATGGCTCAGGGCCCCACAAATAGGAATCTGAGAAGTTTTTAAAGTTTTATAAAGGAATTAGCTGCTGCTGTACTGCCTGTTCTGCAGTCCCACTGTATTCATTAAACAATTTTCCACTGTTTTGTTAAAGTCAAACTGGTTTTATTTCTTCTTTCCTGGATAAATTAATGAGAATTCTGTATTTTCTGTGCTCGTCATGCACAGGTCATAACACTAAATCATGACCCTAAAATATGACAATTTGCATCATGCATCATGTAATAGATTAACAAACAAATAAGGCAATATTTTAACCATGACCTAGGTTTGAGGATGATCCAATATAATGGGATATATGTGTGTATATGTGTACAGAATCATATGTGTGAGTATGTACTTAACTGGACCTATGATTTCATCAGCTCCTGGTAAGTGATTTCCTTCCTAATTCCAATTTGTATTTTGTTTGCAACTTATAGTCTTATTTGCCTGGATCCCTTAGAGTTTAAGTAACTTGTCCAAGGTCACATAGTAGTAGAAAAAGCAGATCTTGAACCCAGATATTCCTGACTCTGAGGCCAATTCCTTAAACCATACATTAAATCATTCTGCCTAGAGTAGGTTTATGTTGTTTGTATTGTCCCTAGAACTCTAGTTTCCAAAGTATAAACCCCTTGCCATCTGCCTTGGTCCATCCACTTACAATGCAAAATTGGCTTGGGTATTTTTTGCCACCATTTATATGGATGGCAGTGGGGGGCTACCATCATGGCTGGTAGAGGACTCTAGAAACTTGAAGGTTATGCTAGCTGAGCATGAGGTATGGCAAGTCTTAAAATGCAGAACTCATTTCTCTCCTCCAGAATTTTCCACGGGTCTTCCTATATGTGCTTTCAGTTCCCCCAGAGCTTGCCTGGGCTACTGTACATTCCCTTAGTGTTTAATCCACAAGAACAATTTTGATTTCAGTGTTAACATCGGCTCTGGAACTGAGGCATGATGTGCTAAGTAGATAAAATGGCTGCACCCACCTAGAAGCTTAGAGGAGATCGATCCATTTTCTTCTTGCTCGTGCTGTGTATCACTTAAAAGGCTATAATGCATACTGTTCTGCGAGCTGGAGTAACCACTTGAGCCTTGCTAAAAGGAAAAAAAAAGACTGGTGTTTTTTTTTTAAAATTTCATTAAAGAAATGATCTGATCTCAGACATGATAAAAACATTCTCTTATTTTGAGATGTTGTGTGTTACCCTTTTGAAATCAGCCATATTCATTTCCAAGTATATCCTTCACCCCCTTATAACAATGAATTTAAAAAAAACAGTTTAGCACAGCCAATAAACCCAATAGCCTAAGTCTGACATATGCAGTGTTCAATGGCTGTGGTTCCCTAACTCTACAAAGAAGGGGGAAGGGAAGATTATTTTTTCATCTTTTCTGTGGTGCCAAACTAGGTCATTTTTAATTATATGTCATTCAGTTAGTTTTATCATTCTTTCCATTTACATCATTGTCACCATTGTTTATGCTGTCTTCTTGGCTTTATATTCTGTATCAGTTCATATAAATCTCCTCATGTTTCTCTGCATTTTTATTTTCCTGAAACAGTAATGTTCCATTGTATTCATGTACCACACTTAGTTTAGCTGGTAGGCAGTTATTGGGCATCTACTTTCACTCCCAGTTTTTGGCTCCCATAAAAAATTGCTACATGAATATCTTGTTCTCTGTGGGAGGACCTGTCTTTCAGTCTTTGACCTCATTGGGGCACATGCCTGGCATATAATAGAATCTATAGGTCAAAGGATATGGATATTTGTCATTTCTTTAGCATAATGTCAAATTGCCTACCAGACCTGTTGGACCAATTCACAGCTTCATCACTAGGGAGGAAGCACATGTAATGGCAACATCATTGATCTTTGCTGTTCCGATGTATCCATTTGATTAATTCGTATGAAGATGCCATTCATTTTGATCATTACAGCTTTCTTTGTCTTTACCATTTCATCCTTCTCTTCCTATGATTCAAAGTCATTCTCAGGTTTTCCACTGGCCTAGGAAAAGTGTAACTTATATATAGTCAGACCAACCTTGGTACAGACACTGAGGATCCCTGGAACCAACCTGTCTAGACAAGTGAATTCCCTTTTGTATGAGTTGACTTCACTTCCTGTTTTTCTAGAATTAACCCTGTGAGTTTTTGACCTGTCTCAGATAACCGCTTGAAATCCTTCATATGAGTAACTTACTTGGTTGGCTTTTGCCCATGTGTGGTTAGGTTTTTGTATTTGTTGGTTTTTTTTATAATTCAGGCAAGGCAGAAAGTGAGACTATGATGTAATAATAGCTAATAATAACAGCTCTTATTTATGTGGTACCAGGCACTGTGCTAAACATTTTACAAATATTATTTCATTCGATCTTCACTACAACTCTGGGAGGTAGATGCTGTTACTATCCATATTTTACAACGGAGGAAACTAAGGCAACCCGAGGGTGAGTGACTTGTTTGAGGTCATACAACTAGTTAAGGATCTGAGGATGGATTTGAATTTAAGCCTTCTTGGACTTCAGGCCCAGTGCTCCATCCACTACACTTTCCCTCAATTATGGGATGTGATTGATGTGATTACAACCAGGGGTGTGCTGGAGCCAGCTTTGCTAGCTGATTGTTAAATTTTCTGTGTGAGCATTTACACCTCAGAAATTAATTCCATCACTTTCTTGTCTAAACTAACACCAGAATGATAAATCAAGCCCTGATTTTTTTTTTTCGGCTGTTATTCAGTCATTTCAGTCATATCTGACTCGTCATGACCCCATTGAGGTTTTTTTTGGCAAAGATACTATAGTGGTTTTCCATTTTCTTCTCCAGATGTTTCCACAGATGAGGAAACTGAGGGAAAAAGGATTAAGTGAGCCCAGGGTCGCACAGCTAGTGTCTGAAGCCAGATTTGAACTCAGAAAGATGAGTCTTTCTGACTCTAGACTCCTTCTGAGCTCATCTTGGTCTGATTAGCTACATTCAGACACACTTAACTGTAGCATAGTGATGTCATTTTGGTTCTCTTTGAGCACAAAGGAAGACAACCATCTATCTATCTATCTATCTATCTATCTATCTATCTATCTATATCTATCTATCTACCTATCTATCTATCTATGGGTGTTTGTATAATATGTATGCCCATATCTCTATATACACATATCTCTATATACATATATATATATATATATATATATATATATATATATACATACACACACACATACACATATACACATACAGTAGGTTAAACTTACTAGTTGCTTCCAACTTTTGGTTGATATTATAGAGGAAATCATTATTATTCCAAAGAAACAATCATTGTAGATATTTTAAATTTTTTTTGCATCTGAAAGCAAAATCAGCCATGTATTTTGTTCCCCATAAAAGTAATAATAATTACAGTTTTATATGCTTTTATGGTTTACAAAGTATTTCCCACACAACAGACCTGTGAGGTAAGAGGTATAAGAATTATCCTCTCTCTCTCCCCATCCCTCTTCCACCTTATTTTAGAGATGAGGAAATTAGGCTCCATATATATGTATGATGTGTGTTGTTTAGGGTTCATGCAGTTAGTATCTGAGTCAGGGTTTACAGTGAGTCTCCTGGTTCTGCATATGGTTCTGTTTTCTCCCATTACTACAACTGTCTTCCTTTATGGTTTGCATTAATTCCTTTGACATGGAGGTAAGCTAAATATTACTTCATAATTGCCATATTTTGACTTTGCCTGTGAGAGGGAAGGTTGATAAAGTAGCTAACTCTCTGAGCCTTTCTATTAACTTAATCTAGCAGCCAGTGTGACTATCCTTGGTGTGAATGCTGTTGAGGTGAGAACTGAGAACTCACATTGAGAGAATACCGGGCTAGCACACTCTGTTCTGGCCTTTCTTTTGCCCTGTTCACCCAATCCAGGTAACACTTTGAGCTCCTTCTATCAAATGGTTATTTATACACTTTGTGATATTGCTGTTTCCACTATGTATCTAATATTCACTCTTTTCTCCACTTCCATAACCCCAGCCTAGATGAGACCTTCATCAGTCCTTGCCTAGATTGTGTTTTAATGAACAAAATTTTATTTATGTCTTTTGTGTTTACATGACCCTTTTTTCTTGATGAACCCCACCCCTTTCCCTGAAAGCAGTCACCTATAACAAAGAATAATGAAAAAGGAGGAGGGAAATAGTTTAGCAAAATTAACATATTGAAAAAGTCTCTCTTGCCTAGACTATTGCAATAGCCTTCACATAGGTTCTCCAATCTTTAGTTTCTTATCTCTCTAATCCCTCATTCATTCAGCTGCCAAATTACATCTAAAAGTGAACCATGTTACACTCCCATAAATTAACAGGATATGTGTGGGAAAACACTTCCTTTCCCCTCCTTGACTCCATGGTTTCCTCTTTAGGATAAAATGTTAACTCATCCTTTTGGCCTTTAAAAGCCCTTTCAAGATCTATTTCCAGTTTTCCTTTACTTCACATTACTCTTCTTTCTGCCCTTTGTTGCCAACCAGAATGGCCTACTTCCTGTTGTCCTTTGGTGACATGCCCTCTCCCATCACCAAGCCTCTGCAAAGGCTGTGTCCCCCATGCCTGCCATGCACTCCGTTCTCACCTCTGCTTTATGGGTTCTCTAGCTTCACAGTAAGAGAGATGCCATAGGCCAAAATATTACAACAAATACTAAGGTTAAATAGTTTTAAAGCCTCCCAATCACTGCCTTCAAAAAGGCATATTTGAGCTGTGTGCAGTCTGTTGAAAGAAATGCTACAAAGGCCTTAGTTCATGTGCAGTTAATCTCCAAGGGTGATTTGTTTACTGGGTTCTGCTGCCAGACATATGTGTTGCTTTTTTAGGGGCTGAGGGTTAGTTGATGAAGCGATTTATTATGTTTCTGTTGCAAAGCATATTGATTTTGCTCATGGAAAATTTTTAGTGTTTTCTCTGTATTGCTCATCCTTCAGTCCACCCACTCCCCCCATAGAAAGGAGGGTTTCCTTTTCCTTCCCTGACCCCTCCTGTTTTCTCAACCCCCTTCCCCCTCCTTAGTAATTCTTGTGTCACTGAGGCAAATCTCATTAGGGATCTACCAAGGTCATAGAATGACATGACTGTGTAATTATGTTTTTCAGGCTGAACATTACTCAGAACTGCAAATGGGAATTTGCATTTAAATCAGAGAATATTAGGAAGGCTTGAAAGTGGACACCTCTTGGCTTCAATGAAAAAGCTGACTTGGAGGGTCCAGAATTTTTGGGTTTGTTTTTCATCCCCTTGAGGATGCCAGCAATTCCTTTAGCAACCAGTAAACATTACCCTGAGCATGAAAGAGCCATGAGACTCTGTGGTGCAAAGCCCTGTTTCCATTTTTGGCTTGAACTCTCTAAATGGACTATTGAAGGCTGTCCCAAACCCACTGGATAATGGGGCAACACTGAGCTTAACAACTATGCTAACCCCACTTATGCAAGAGGCAATTGGCAGCATAATTAGGCTCTTCATGAGTTCACAAAAATGAGATTATCATGATAACCATCATCATAAATAGTACAATGGGAAGCTCAATTACATAAAAGAAAAATGGAGGCCATATAATGGCTGCTTAAGGAACAGAAGATCTACCATGTGTGCCTAATGTTGAACAAAAGCATGTGTGGACTCTTGACCTTAGGCCAAAAGAATTCATCCTTGCAAAATGTCAGTGTGCAATGCTGGTAAAGTCCCTGGCATCTTGCACTGTCTTAAAGAGTGATTAATAATTTCTTAAGGCAAAGTAAAATTCAGTTGCCAGCATTTCACTGGAAAGGGACAGGGAATAAAGAAGGGAGGTAGAAGAGAGGGGAAAAAAAGAAGTTAGGGATGGTCATCCTTTTAATTTATTTTTTAGCACCCTCTCCGTTCTGAAGTTGAGGAAGGATAATGACCTCATATGACTTGGGCATCTTTTGGAAGCCTGTGACCTCCTACGAACCCATACTTTATAGGATAACTGAGTCAAGAGGAGGGCATAGCAAAGTCAGCTATTGATCACAGAGAGTAGTGGGAAAGATATCTCAGCAAATGCCATGAAAATACTGGAGCTTTGGAGAGACTAACTGATCGAGACAAATTTCTAGCTTCTTAGCACTGTCTGTGTTTCTCATCCTGATTCAATAGTGACCCCAAGACCTGAGTATCTGGAGCTGGTCTTTTCGTGTGTCTCAGCTCCTTGTATTTTTGGCACTTGGACCAAGGTAGCTTACATTTTGGTTAATGACTTTTTCCTGATTTGGATTTCACATCCTCTACTCCCACAAAATGGTCCTTCCCATACTTTAATACTTGCCCAATCTCCTGGGCAAAATATGACAGGTCTCTCAGGAGGCTTGAGACATGTGAAAACTAACTGGTAATGGAAATCTGTATTGTGAATAGGTGAGTCCTCAAGGTCCAGTGTTTAGTTTAGTACACATAAATTCTCCCCTTTGTTCACTGTTAGCATACCAATCAGTCAATAAGCATTTATTCAGCACCTGCTATTTGCCAGGGACTGTACTAAGTACTGAGAATACAAACAGTCTTCTGCCCTTGAGGAGTTCACAGTCTAATGGAGGAGACAACATGCAAATAATTATGTACAAACAAGATATCTACAGAATAAATTGGAAATCATCAACAGCTAGAAGGCACTACAATTAAGAGGAATTAGGAGAGACTTCCTGTAGGTGGTGGGATTTTAAATGGTGTAAACTTTGTAAACGGTGAAACTTGAAAGGTGCCAGGAGGCAAAGATGAGGAGGGAAAATATTCCATGCATGCGGTTCAGCCAGAGAAAATGCTGAAAGCCCAGAGATGCAGTGTCTTATTTGAGGAACAGCAAGGAGGCTGTTCATATCAGAGGCATTGGCACAGATAGATTTTCATTGATTTTGTTAATAATTAAGCTTGGGAGTAAGGGTTTTCCTCTGTTTTTCTGTCTTCAGTGGAAGAATCTCTGTAGTAGGTTAACCTAAAAGCAAACGGGGTAGTTCCTTCAGGTACTCAAGTTTAAGAAGACCCAAAGCTCTATTTAGAATGCGTTATGTGACGGGCAAATGCCTTAAAATTTTCCATGAACACAATTAATACACTCTGGAACAGAAACATCCTAAATCACTTCATCAGCTAATCTACTGCTCCTAAAACAAAGCAATCCATGTGTCTGCTAGTAGAATCCAGCAAACAAATCACACTCTGAGGTTAATTGGACATGCACAGAGGCAATGTGGTATAATGGATAGAGGACTAGCCCTCAGAGACAGCAAGACTTGGGGCCAAACTCTGCTTATCACATGGACTCTATGTGATGACAGACAGATCACTTCTCAGTGCCCCACACAATTCTCTAAGACTAAGTTACTGAGCAGCTAGAAGGGTTTTTACTTTTTCATTTTGAGTTCCCTATGCCAATGCAATCATAAGTGTGTGTATGTATATATATGCGTATACGCACATACATATGTATATACACACACACACACACATACATACACATATGGGTGTGTATGTATAGGAAGCCAACTAGACAGATGAGCAGGCAGGGGTAGGGAACAGGAATAGAGTTCAGAGGTAGAAATCTATTCTTTCCATAAAGACACAGATAGGTAGGTAGGTAGGTAGATAGATAGATAGATGTATTTATCCCTTTTTTCTTTCTCCCCTTCTCTCCTATTCATATTCTTCTTGCCTTCTTCCATTCCCCCCACTTTGTCTTTTGCTCCCTGCTTCCATCCTTCCTTCCATTTAGAATAATAATTGATACTGACATAGCACTTAAATGCCAACAAAACTCAAGCAGAACAAGTATCAGCATCTCCATTTTACATGTGAGGAAACTGCTGCTCAATCAGTTAAATGATTTGTCCAGGGTCTCCCAGCTAACAAATGTCAGAAGTGGCATTTGAACTGAAGTCTTTGTGGGCTCTAGTACCAGGTTGCCTCTCTAGGGGAGCAGGTTCAGATCAAATCTGAAGCCCCAGAATGGTGGGAGTGAGGCCTCTAGGAGCATGCTATGTATAGCTCGTGGTCACTCTGACTTTGAGTTTCCACTAACCAAAGGGCATGCACTTTAATTTATGAAGGTTACTTTCTCGGCCATTAGATTTCCATTTTGGCAGAAAGTCAATTATATTGAATGAAGATTTAGAACATAGAATTATGGAGCCATCCCAAGTATAGATGTTTTTACTTTTGTTTGAGTCTGAGTTGTTTATTAAGTAGCCACTATGTTGAAACCATTACCGTCCTGTGGCTCATGGTGAGAGACTGTATCTATGTCACACAAACGGCAGAAAGTTTTTATTTTTGTTTGTTAAACCTAATAGCCACTGTTGGGGGAGGTTTACCTAATGCCAAATAACCGGTCTAACTTATTTTATCAACATGCTTTTTGTTTTGAAATCGTATAGACATAGTCTGAGAAGGTAGCATGATATACTGGAAAGGACTTGAAATTTGAAGGCTTAGTTAGCTTCAAATGCTGGTTATGTTTCTACCTATGGGAACCTATACACTCTCTAGGCCCCAGCTTCCTAATCTGGAGAAGGAGATTGCACTAGACACTCTCTAAACTCTCTAAGCTTTAATATTGTGTTGTAAATGTTAAATCCTGTGCAATAATGTGTCTCTTTGGTGATATATTATAATTTTTATCTTCCCCAAACATTCAACTGTTAGTCTTTGTGTAACTATCTAAACTATAAGATCAAAGCTCTAGAGCCAGAAGGACCTTAAAAACTGTCTAGTACAACCAACCCCATCAGGACAAGGAAGGTTGTGATTTGCCTAATATCACGGGGGTAGTAAGCATTAGAGATAGGGTTTGAACTCGGGTCCTCTCACTCTAGAGAGCCACTGTTCATTCTATTATATCACACTGCCTCTCTCTGTTCTTTTTTTCCTGGGTCCCATCAAAAATATGACTTCATCTTTGATTTTGCTAATACAAGCAAAACATCACACTAACGAAAGATACAGAAAATACAAGATCTTGCCGAGTTTATTATCGGTTGGTTAAAAAAAAAAAAACAAAAACATTTGACTGATAGATCAAAACAGACTCTTAGAGGCTTACCCCTAAAAAGGAATCTCATGTATATGCTAAGATCATATGAGATTATTTGATAACTGTAACCATAAAGATAACTGTGTTCATTGACCCTTTGATTATTAGTATTAAGTAAAGAACTGTGGATGTAGAAACCCTGGGAGCATGATGTACCTGTTGTACTCTGAGATTGATATATAACTTTTGCTGGCTTTAGCAATGAATTCCCACTGAGCAAACTGCATCGACAATTACATCTCCACAGAAGAGAGACTAAATTACCATAAGAACCCCACAGTCATTTAGAATCATAATAAAAGATAAAAGAGGAAGATCTGGGATCCACAAAATTAGAAATAACATTGTAGAAGTAAGACATCAAGAAGATAAACATGAAAATTGGCAGTATAGAAATGACAGTGGAAAATCTCAGTGAATCTATAGACTCTACAAAGAATAGAATAACAGAGAACAAAAGAAATGTAGTCATGGAAAAAACAAGTAACAGGAGAAAAATTGTTTTAAAAATGGGAAAACTGGAAGAAGACATGGTTGCCAAAATCTAGTTAGCCAACCAGTCAACAAGTATTATTAAGTACTTACTGAGTCATTTACAATCTGAGAATTACTAGTCTCTGGGAAAAAGCAAAACAAAACATGAGTAACAAAGAATCTGAATACCATATTTCCAGAAAGTGAAAATTGCCTGGCAGTATAAAAGCAGAGGGCTGAGTACAAATCTATAGAATCTTTAAAATCACAGCAAAGGAGTCCTAAATTTGACTCTCCCAGAAATGTACTCACCTAGTTCCAGAGTTTCAGTATGGAAGAGAGGAATTTGAAAGCAGCAATGAGAAAACAATTCACAAATCAAAAATTACCAATTAGAATTACATCAGACTACTCAATGATGATAAAAAAAATTAAAGATAAAGATGATAATGATAAAGGTAAAGAAGATAATGGAATATATTATACCAACCATAAAGAAAACTAGATCTGTACCGAAAATTAACCTATGCTGTAAAACTGACCTTGTTTCATCATGAAAGAAAGATGATTTCAGAAAAAAAATTAATTTCTTCATTCTTTTAAATTTAAAAGAGATTTATAAAAATGCTTTCAAATGTAGATTAGTCAAGCAGGTGAAGTTTAAGAAGATAATATAAATTTGAATTCCAGTAATGACTAAAAGTTGAATTAATATCTATGTGCTATAATATGTCATGCTTTTTCTATACTGGCTAGTTTTTCTGAACAATTTTTCTTTCTCTTTTTTATTCTCTGTTACAAGAAATAGCTCTTTTATGGGAGTAGGAAATCTTTGTAAAGTAAAAATGAAAGATGAATATAAACATTTATTTTCAAAAAGAATAGATTGTTATAAAGCAAGATGTACTTTATTTGTGTGAGGCATAGACTATGCATTATTTTCCATGAAGTGGGAGGGGGAGATTTTTGAGATCAAGAATATGTATAAAATAAATCTTTGTAAACATCTACAGAACTAAGGAGGTAATAAACTGACTATATCTTTTAAAACACACTCAATATAAAGATACTTGAAAACTTGGAGGCCAAGAATTTGAGAGGAAAACCTTTGACAATCAATAAGCATTGAATTACTGCTTATGCTCTGTTGAGAACTGGGCATATAAAGACCAAAATGAAACAGTCCTTGTCGTCAAGGAACTTATGTTCTATCAAGGATGATTGTGTTTCTGTATTGACACAGTGTGTGTGTGTGTATGTGTGTGTCTGTATGCAAAATGTATACAAAATATGTAAAAGGCAATTAGTAATTGGGTACATTGGGAAAGGTGTCAAGTAAGAGATGGATCCTGAGCTGCGCTCTGAAGGAAATAAGGGATCCTGTAAGGTATTGGTAAGTATAGAGTGTCTTACAGTCATGGGACCAGACTGCACAGGCATGAAGATAGGAGAGGAGTATCAGGAAGGGCAAATTTTCTGAACTCTAAAAGAGAAAAAGAATTAAATCATATGTAGGATTGACGGGAAGGAATGCAAAGTGAAATAATAATTCCTGAAATTTTGTGCCATAGGAGAAGGTTAATTAAAAAAAGAAGTAGGAAGAGAAATTATTATAACATTCTCATCTTGGCCATGTGGAGAAGAATTAAAACAAAAACAATTAAATATCTTTAAAAGCAAAATCCCAAGATAGTGTTTTGATGTTGGCGGGAGAGGGGATTGATTCTACGATTTATAATAGATTGTTTTACTATATGAAAGAACGCTTCAAATCACTAACAATTTAACAATAAGAGAAATGCAAATCAAAACAAATAAAATTTCACCTCATACTCAGCCAATTGGCAAAGAACAGTCAGTGCTGGAGGGATTGTGGAAAGACAGATGAGCACATAATTCACTGTTTGTAGAACTGTGAATTGGTCTATCCATTCGGGAAAGCAATTTAGAATTATGTGAAGTGACAAAAATATCTATGCTGTTTGACTGAGAGTGAAGGCATATACCCCACTGAGGTCAATGATAAAATGAGAGGTTCTGGGTAGCCCAAACAAAAGCAATTGCTCACAAATTGGACTGTGGCTAAACAAGTCATGGTACATGAATGGAATGAAATATTACTGTACTATATGAAATGATGAAGATAATGTAGAGAAGCATAGGAAGACTGATATGAACTGATATAAAAAAGTGAAGTAAGCAGAACCAAGGAAACAACGCACATAATCACTATAAAAATACAAATGGAAGTAACAAATCAATAGAAACAGAATATTATAAAATTATATTCAATTTTATTTCCAAAGAAGATATGTTAAAGCATAACTTCCTTGAGAGTAGAGATTATTTCTTTAATTATATTTATATTTCCAACACATATTGGTATTAACATGGTATAAGCTTAAACAATACTTGTTGATTTCATATGAGAAAACATCCCCCTTCTTTGTGGAGGTAGGGTACTATGAATGTGGAACACAGCAGGTAATGTCATGCTTTTTCTATACTGGCTAGTTTTTCTGAACAATTTTTCTTTCTCTTTTTTATTCTCTGTTATAAGAAATAGCTCTTTTATGGGAGTAGGAAATCTTTGTAAAGTAAAAATGAAAGATGAATATAAACATTTATTTTCAAAAAGAATAGATTGTTATAAAGCAAGATGTACTTTATTTGTGTGAGGCATAGACTATGCATTATTTTCTATGAAGTGGGAGGGGGAGATTTTTGAGATCAAGAATATGTATAAAATAAATCTTTGTAAACATCTACAGAACTAATTATCCCAATGCTATGTAACTGTCTGAAAATAGAGGGGAAAAAAATTATCAAATGCCTTCTGTGAAATAAATATGTTCGTGATTCTCAAATCAAAGTGAGATTAAACAGAGAAAGAGATTATAGACAAATATCATCAATGACCTTAAAAACATCAAATACAAATGGAAATTATTATAGAAATTTATTTAAAATTATTCATTGTGACTATGATGAATTTATGCTAGAAATATATAGGGAAATAAATAAATCATTAAAAAAAATTCAAATAGTAGTAGCACATAGATTCAGAAAAACTTCATAAAAGTGTAGCAGTCATTCATGCTAAATGCACTAAAAAAAAAAATTAAGAATGAAAGATAATTCCTTAAGATGGCCAAAAGCACTTACCAAAAACCATGAGATATACTGTAGTATAATATTGTATAGTACTACCCAAACTTACCTGATATGATCATCAGTAAAGAAAGGCTAGTTATACTTTGTTACCCTCAGATTTAACAAAGTATGAGAAAAGCTATCTGTAGCTTTGACAAGAAAAACAAATTAAGGGAAAAGGCATTGAGAAAGAGTGAAAAATTTATTTTTCTTGGTCAATAGTGTCATATTTTGTGTAGAAAATTCTAGAGAATTAATATTAATCAAGATAGTTAATTGTTACAGCAAAATAAGATACAGAATAAATCCAGAATCATCAGCATTTTCTCCATATTGCTAACAAATACCAAGATGAGATTGAGAGGTGCTCTTTATAACAACAAAATGCACAAAATATTAGGGAACTAACCTGACAAGACACTCATAGCACTTCTATAAACACAGCTAGAAAACGTTTTTCACAGAACTAAAGGAAAAAGAAGGAAGAACTATTTAGTGTTCATTATGCAGCTGTATCAATTGAATAAAAATAAGTATACTATCCAAATTAAGTTATAGTTTTTAACACTATCAATCTACCAAAAGAATGATTTATAAAATCACAAAATTTAACAACAGAATTCATGTAGAGGAACAAAATTTCAAGAAGATGTATGGAAATAATGAAAATATAGAAATAAAGTAAAGTCGGCATACCAGAGCTAATATTGTAGTATAACATGGTAATCATCAAGAAATGGCTTGTTGAAGTTGATAGCTTTCATCTTAGACGAGGAGACCTGCTTTCATACCCTGTCTTTGATATACAGTATCTGTGTGATCCTGGACAAGTCATTTCCCTGATGTACCCTATAATTACTCCAGGAAAATCTCCAAGAATACAACTTGCAGAGAAGCTACCAATCTGGCTTGGTAGAGGGAGTTTCCTCAATGGGAGTCCCCAAACCTGTGAAATCATAGATCTAGTAAAAATAGTAACTATTTCCAAGATTATCTTATATTAGGTACACAATTTTTAAAAAGGTCAAAATAGTAGAATATAAACAACACTTAGAAAGAAACAGATATAGTAATCCAGTGTTCAATAAACTCATGAATACAAAATACTGCTGAGAAGAGATAGCAGTTTGTCAGAAAATAGGTTCATATTAGCATGTTGTACCATATAGTATCATAAGTTCCAAATGATGAACAAAGTATAAAAAGTCTCACCATTAAAATGTATAGAAACACAGGGCATCTCTCACAACTAGAGAGAAACAATAAATTCATAAAAAGCTGTGATACAGAGAATATTATAAATGAGAAAATCGATTGCTTTATGATTTGCCTCAACGGAAGGAAAATATGTGATTGGTGAGATCACAGTTCCATCATAGTGCCAAACAAAATAAAATCCCAATTACAACACATCTCATTACTAAGAACTATTCTGTTTAACAAAGCTGCTTCAGTTAAGGATGACTAAGACTGTACTAAATTTAGTACATTTCATAGATTCATAGTTCTGGAGTTAGAAGGCATTTCAGAGGCTATTTAGTCTAGAGGAAACTGCAGCCAAAAGAGGTTAAATGATTTGCCCAAGATCACACAGGCAGTAAGCATCAGAAGCAAGATTTGAACTCTACTCTAGAGATGGTATTCTTTCCACTGTACAGTGCTGTCTCGTTCTCAAATATCAGCTAACTCTCAAACTTGCCAATTCAAACAAAACTCACTTAAACTGCCCTCTGGAATACAATAACATTAAGGAAAAAAAAAAGAAAGATTCAGGAGAGAGGAAGCAAAAGGAGATTGGGGATGATGTGCTTGACACCTCCTTTCACCTAGCATTAGGAGTAATAATATTTGTATTAGCTACCTCACATGATCGTTATGAGGAAAGAATTTGATAAGCCTTGATGTGATACAGAATTGAGATGTTAAAAAATATCTATTGTTATATTTCTATAGGGAACCAGGATTTAAGCTTTATTTTACTACTGGGTCTTACACACCATAAATTTGATTTCTGTTTACATATTAATAATAACAAATTTCCTTGACACAAAACAATATGGAAATGCTGCTGTTTTCATAGACATGGGATTTGGAGCTGGAAGGGTTCATCTAGAGGTCATCTAGTCCAATTCTTTTTTTTTTTTTCAGATGAGGAAAATAAATCCTAGAGAAATGATTTGAGAAAGTCCCCAAACATAGCAAATGACAAAACTGAGATTGGAACCCAAGCCCACTGACAGTAGCTTTCAATTTCAAAACAGAAAACCTCGATTTGAATCTTGGCTCTACCAGTTACAATCTGAGTGACTTTGGGTAATTTTCCCTTCTTTGGATCTCAGCAACCTTATTTGTAAGATAAGAGGGCTGAACAAAATGAAGTCCAAAGTACCTTACAGCTCTAAATTTCTGATTCTATCACCCTATGACTTCAAAGGCTTTTTAAACTTTTAAATTCTACTTAAATGTAGCAGCAGCAGGAGGCAGCTAGGTGTTACAGTGGTCAGGAGGCCTGAATTAAAATCCAGCCTCAGACATTTACTAGTTGAGTGACATTGGAAAAGTCACTTAACCTCTCTGCGTCAGCCCCCCTCACCTGTAAAATGGGTATAATAATAGCAGCTATCTCCTAAGTTGTAGTGAGTTTCAAAAGAAATAATACTTTCAAGGCACTTTGTAAACCCAAAATTGCTATGTATGTGTTAGTGAATATTCATCTCATTTTCATCTTTTTTTGGAGTTTAGTTGGAAACACTCCTGCTGCTAGTCATTATATGGCCATACTGCTTTCTTTTATGTTAAATATTTGTGGACTATTACACAGTTGAATAAAATAATTGCTTTTGTAATTGAATCAAAGTATCGGGATATAAGCCCATCTTCTGTAGAATCGTTCAAAGTATCTCTGAGACAACTTTAATAACAAGCTGAATGACAGTGATGACATGTATCCACTCCTTTTCCCACACGGTTTCAATTTTATCCACTAGGCTTTTATGTTTTGAAAGCATTTTATTTCACATATCTTAAATATCATAAGTATTTGGTACAGGCAGAAAAAAAAGACATTGTTCTTAAAATTTTATGGAGCAGTGTTATGTTTGGGTGATTATCATTACTATTACTATTGTTGCTGTTGTTTACAAAGAGGATTGTGAAGTGAACTTGTACCCCTCCTATTACTCAGGAGGAATGTGAATGGTTTCCTGGCTGTGGCCTGAGTCAGAGTGGAGGTGCTAGGTGCTACAGGGGAAGGAGTGTTGGGCCTTCAGCCAGAGGACCTGGCTTTGAATCTCTTCTTTGCTGCATCCCACTTGTATGAAGTGGGCAAGTAGGATCCAGGCAGCAGTTTCTTTCTTGGTTGAAAAAGAGGGGGTATTGGAAGAGATGATCTTTAAGGTCCCTTCTAGTTTTAAGTTTGTGATCAGAATTTCTGTGCGAGAAGTAGCAGCCCTTTGAGAGGCATGAGAATTGGTGACCCAAATCTGCAAAAGTTTCTGGCTCAAAATCTTTAGTAAATGCTTCTTTTCTCCTTTACCTAGTAGGGCACAAACCTTGTTTTCACTCACTCATAAAGGGCAGAGTTCCTTATTTCCCTTGGCAATACCTATGGCATGCTGTAGAGATCCTTTGAGGAACTGATGCCTTCAGGTATTAAACTGAAAGAAATGGAGAACATAGCCTACTCTTCGTTAACTGTAATCCCCCCTCTTTTCTTTCCTTCCTTCCTTCCTTCCTTCCTTCCTTCCTTCCTTCCTTCCTTCCTTCCTTCCTTCCTTCCTTCCTTCCTTCCTTCCTTCCTTCCTTCTATTCTTTGGGAAAAAAATGTTTTCCAGTGTAGTTCTAGATTGTCTTCCAGAATGGTTAGACCAATTCTTAGCTCTTTTGCTATTGTTGTTCAGTTGTATGTGATTCCTCACGACCCCATTTGGAGTTTTCTTGGCAAAAATACTGAAGTGGTATGCCATTTCCTTCTCCAGCTCATCTTACAGCTGAGGAAAGTGGGGCAAACAGGGTTAAATGATTTGCCTAAGGTTACACAGTTAGTAAGTGTCTGAGGCCAGATTTGAACTTAGGAGTCTTCCTGACTCTAGGCCCCATACTTTATCCAATATGCCACCTACCTGCCCATATTTTTAGTTTAGGAATATATTTGTGCGCCTGCTTTACTACAGCCCCTCCAGGTTTGCTTACTTTTCTCTTTTATCATTTTGTAATTTGCAATTTTTTCATCTTTGTCAGTTTGTTGGTTATAAGGTAAAAACCTTAGATTTAATTTTATTTCCCTTATTACTAGTAATTTGGAATATTTTCCCGGTAGTTTCTGATCTTCTTCTGAAAACAAGTGAGGAGTAGAGAACATTCCAGGCAGAGGGTCATCCTGGGCAGAGGCATACAAATGAGAGATGAAATTTCTTGTGTGAGGAACAGTAGTTAGGTCCATTGGCTGGAACATATTATTCATGGAGGAATGTATAAGAAGCCTGGAAAAGTAGGCTGATGGCAGATTTTGAGGGGCTCTTAAAGCTAACCAGGCTTCTTTGTATTTTATTGTAGTGTCAAGAATGAGAGTTCCTGGAACTTCTTGAATGCAGGAGAGATGCAATCAGATCCCATATGTTATGAATATCATTTCGACAGCTGTGTGGAGGATGAACCAGAGATGGAGATACTTGAGGCAAGGGAGATCTATTAGGATCTGTTGTTGCAATAGGGCAAGTGAGAGAGGCGATGAGGGCTTGCACTAAGTTGGTGGCTGTGAAAATGGAGAAAAGGAGAGAGATCCAAGACACACTGGGGAGAGACAATCACAGGACCTGTGAATGCGGGCTGCTCATTGTAGCAACGTGAATGAAGGTTTTCTGTGTGAATTTAAAGAGTTTTAAAATGAGATTTGATTGGTTTCTTCCATTCCTTTCACTTCCTAAATTTGCCGAAAAAGGCCTCTGCAAAGGAGTATTTCTGTGATAACTCTGCATCTTCTCTTGGGAAGGCAAAAGCAGAAAGCCCACACCCAGGACTTAGATAATCAAATGAAGTGTACTGGAGCAGATTATACAGAGCCAGCTGAAGTCTCAGGAAGGTGAGAAATTGGAGAGGGATATAAGGGTACTCCAGATGTGCCTCCACATTGAGGGATCATTGTGGCAAGTCCCAAGAGGTCTTTTGGGCTCTACCTTTTGTTGTCCAGTGGTTGCCCTGTCTCTGGCATACTTATAGTTACCATTTATATAGTGCTTTACATATGTTATCTCATTCAGTCCTTACAACAACCCTGTGAAGTAGGAGATGTCCTTGTTCCCATATCACAGATGAGGAAACAGAGACAGGCAAAAGTTAAGTGATGTGCCCAGGGTCACACAGCTAGTAATTGTCTGAGGGAAGATGTGAACTCAGGTCTTCCAGTCTCTAGGCCTAGTGCTCTGTTCATCATATCATCTAGCTGCCTCATGGGTATATGTGTAAGGCATGCTTCCACCTCTCCTAATAATTTTAAAATAATGATTACCAGGAATGAATCTGCATGTTACCTGTTACCTCCATATGTTACTGGTTAGCTTGCTTCTGGATGTATGCTTTGGGATCTTTGAGAGCTATAATTAATTGAACGGGATATAAAGCATAGGATTACCTAATAAAGGTCCACCAACAAGGGGTATAGAAAGGGTCTCATTTATGATCTCAGGGCCATTTGGGCCCAAGTAGACACTTACTTGAGAAGTTGTAATTTTAGGAAGACAGGGAAAACCTTCTCACCTGACTTTAGTGGTAAAAGCAAAAGAAAGTGAGAAACAATTAAATCTGCATGACTTTACAAGATAGTAGCAATTTAATACAGGCTTGAATCTTTCCAGGGAATTCTGCTCTAAATTGCCTGGCTGTTGCCAGGAGGATAGACTTGGGTTATTCTCTCAAGTGAGGATTAAAGGCCTCTGATGGAGGCTTCTTCCTTAAAATTAAAATGAAAGCTTTCCCCCTTGAGATTCTACATATGAATGCTAACTCTGATTCTAGAAGGGAAGAAGGAATAAAATCCCAGCATACTGTGATCCTAACTTAAGAAGGGAAGGCCTGAATTATCAATACAGCTATGCATAGCTATGTTATGCATGTGTGTATTTTCAAGTGAACAATATAAATTCACTGTATTCTCTAAAGGAAGGATGGTGGTAAATTGGCAATTGATCAGATACGGAGGTGTGAGGGAGAGAAGAGTCAAAGGTCAATTTTACCTTCCTAACATACCTTGCAGACACCTCCTTCTCTCCTCTGATACCACTGCCATCTTGGTTCATTGCCATCTGGACTATTGTAGTATGTCACTCATTAAACTCCAGTGGCTCTCTATCACCTCCAGGATCAAACATAAAATTCTGTTTGCATTCAAAGCTCTTCATAATCTCTCTCTCTGACCCCCAGCCTTCCAGTCTTCTTATCCATTATAACTTTTGCCACCTCTAACAACCACCATGTACTCTGTAATCCAGTAACACTTTCCTCCTTGCTGTTCCTTCTTACACCGGCTGACCTCATGCATGGAATGCTTTCCATCATCTCCGTTTCCTGACTACCCTGGCTACCTTTCAGTACCAGCTAAAATCCCTACTTCCATAGCAAGCTCTTCCCAATCCCATTTAATTCCATTGTCTTCCCCTGATGATAATTTCTAATTTATCCTGTATATTGCTTCTTTGTACATAACGGTTGCATGTTTTCTCTCCCATTAGATTATGAGCTCCTCAAGGGTAGGAACTATCATTTACAATTCTTTGCATCCCAGTGTTCAACACGATGCCTGGCACATAGTAGGTGTTTAACAAATGTTAACTGACTTTTTGACTCACTAAGATTGTAAACTTGGGTGACTGAAAGGATGATGGCAATCTTGGCAGAATGGTGGTGCTCTTAACAGAAGTAGGGACATTCAGAAAGGGCATAATTTGGTGGGGAGAAGATAATGGGATATGGTGAGTTTGAGGCACCTCTGGGGTATCTAATTAAAGGTATCCAATATATAATTGGTGATGTGGGACTAGAGTTCAGGATAGAAACTGGGCTGGATATTTGCATCTGGGAGTTACTTGCTTAAAGACAATTGTTGAATCCATGGAAGTTTATAATACCACCAAGAGGGAGTATATATAGAGAAGAGGTCTGAGCTGTGGAGTAGGTAACACTGTTAACTGAACTTTTTATTTTAAAAACTTTCTCCAGTAATTCTGAAGCAGTCATACAGTACTCCACCCACCCACCCACCCTCATCTCAAATACATTTACCTTGTATTGACAGCAATATTAGAGGTAGTGAGAATTCATGCGTAGAAAAGAAATATGTATAAACATATTTATATGTGTGTCCATATATAAACCATATATAGAGAGATAGGATATTATCTTTTAAAATCATGATTTCTTTGAATTAGCTTAGTTTTCACAAAAAAAGTTCTCTAATAGAAAAAAAAATTAAATACTGGATCACCTCTCCAATGTAGACATTTCAGGTTATTTTTACTTCTAGCTTAAACAGAATACTCTCTCTCAGAGGTGATAATTACTTCTCAAGTACAGTATTCTTTCTGCTGGGGAGACATGCAGGACCATGGACCTGGAGCTTAAACCATCCAATTGCAATTGTAAGAGACCCGAATATTTGGGTTATTAAAAGAGGGATGGAAAACTCGTGCAAACTGAAAAGCTATTTGAGAGCCGTCCATTAAGGAAAAAAAAAGGAAAGCAAACATTTATTTTTAAAAATTGAGAGAACCCTGTTGCAGCTTGGATATATGGATATAGACATCTCTGTCAAAATTATGTATACATTGGTAACTTGATCTCAATGGCCATCTATGCCATTTTTTCTCTGAGGCAGGAAACATATTCCTATGATGGTGTGGTTGGCATGCAGCCTTTTAGGGTATTGCCTATAGGACAGAGTGCTTTGAGTTTTTTGAAAGAGAACATTCTTGCATTCATTTTGATCATGGGTTATGACTAGGGCCTTCAGAAACATGGTGATGTTTAATCACATTTAAAAATCTTTTTGCATTGTAAAAGGTGCACCAGTTTGTAGACACCCAAACCAGAATCTAAAACAGTGAATGAGGGATTACAAAAATGGTAAGACTGTGTGGACTAGGGGCCTTTGAGCTTCGACTTGCAGGTTAATTCATATTCTGTTTAAAACATACAGTCCATCTATAGGCCTTCCTTGTCAATGGAAGGATACAGACTTTTAGAGTACAGACTTCCATGTGCAGATGCTGTCTTACCCAGCTGCCTTTAATCTCACTCTCTTACTTCTGAGAGTCTGCATGCTGCCCTGAGTTTCCTTTTCATTGCTTCTTATTACATCTCGTTGAGGCAGTGTGGTATAGCAGTCCCTCCTCTGCTACTCCCTGTGTGACTTTGGCCATGTTACTGAGCATTGCTAGAACTCCATTTCTTTATCTGCAAAATGAGGCAGTTGGAGCACATGGCTTCTGAGGCTCCTTGTAGTTTTAGATCTATGACCCTATGTTCCTTGCTATCCTTTTTCTCTATTTCTTCTAGTCTCTTCTCTCAGGAATGTAGAAAAGCAGATTTAAAAAGTATAGTCACTTTGGAGGGAGGAGGAGGAGTCTGCTGAAATGGCATGATCCCACCATCTTCGGCCTTGACCATAACTTCAGAATAATAAATATGCTCCTATAGAACCCTAATGTTATGGTTTTCATATGGACTCTCTTAGGATCATAGAATTCTAGCTGGAAGGGACCTTAAAGGTCACCTATTCTAATATCACCCCCCCAAATTTGTTGATGAGGACACTGATGATAAGAGGGGTTTAAATGACTTGACCAAGGTCAGACAAGTAGTAAGGGACTGAGATGAGTTTTGAACCCAAGTACTCTGAGTCAAAAGCTAGTGCTCTTTCCACCGTATCTTTAAATGATTATCACTTAAATAAATTCTCCACAAAACTATCCCAACAGTAAAACTAAGAAGATTTTGTGAGTGATGGAGTCAGTTGATCCCACACACACATACACATGCATATGCACATGCACACACTTGATAAACCTCCTCTTTTTCTATTTTATTCATGTAAGCATTTAGAGATATAAAACTTCCCATAAGAACTGCTTTTGCTGCATCCCATAGGTTTTGGTATGTTGTGTCATTATTGTCATTCTCTTGAATGAAATTATTGATTGTCTCTATGATTTGTTGTTTGACCCAATCATTTTTTAGGATTAGATTATTTAGTTTCCAATTATTTTTTAGTCTATCTTTCCATGGCCCTTTATTACATATAATTTTTATTGCATCATGATCTGAAAAGGATGCATTTACTATTTCTGCCTTTCTGCATTGGATTGTGAGGTTTTTATGCCCTAGTACATGGTCAGTTTTTGTGTATGTGCCATGTACTGCCGAGAAAAAAGTATATTCCTTTCTATCCCCGTTCAGTTTTCTCCAGAGGTCTATCATACCTAACTTTTCTAATGTTCTATTCACCTCCTTAACTTCTTTCTTGTTTATTTTGTGGTTAGATTTATCTAGTGCTGAGAGGGAGAGGTTCAGGTCCCCCACTAGTATAGTTTTGCTGTCTATTTCTTTCTGTAACTCCCTGAACTTCTCCTCTAAGAATTTGGATGCTATACCATTTGGTGCGTATATGTTTAATAATGATATTACTTCATTGTCTATGGTGCCTTTTAGCAGGATGTAGTTTCCTTCCTTATCTCTTTTGATTAGATCTATTTTTGCTTTTGCTTTGTCTGAGATCAGGATTGCTACCCCTGCTTTTTTTACTTCAGCTGAAGCATAATATATTCTGCTCCAGCCTTTTACCTTTACCCTGTATGTGTCACTCTTTTTCAAATGTGTTTCCTGTAAACAACATATTGTAGGATTATGGTTTTTAATCCATTCTGCAATCCATTTCCATTTTATGGGAGAGTTCATCCCATTCACATTCACAGTTATGATTACTATCTGTGTCTTTTTCTCCATCCTTTTTCCCCCTATTTATGCTTTTCTTTCTCCTTTTTCCTTTCTCCCCTTCACTAGTGTTTTGCTTTTGACCACCCCTCCTTCAGTCCCTCCTCCCTTTTATTATCCCTTTCCCTTTTCTTCCCCTTTACTCTTACTGCTTCTTCCCTCCCTTCTTTCCCCCTCCCTTTTCTTTCCCCCTCCCTTTTCTTTCCCCTTTTCCCTCCTACTGCCTATAGGGCAAGTTAGATTTCTATACCTAACTGATTATGTTATGCCCTTCTTGAGCCAAATCTGATGAGAGTAAGGTTCAAACAATGCTCCCCCCCCTTCTTTCCCTCTGCTGTAATAGGATTTTGTGTCTTTTCCTGTAATGTAATTTACCCTTGTCTGCCTCCTCCTTTCTCAGTACATTTTCTAAGATCAGATTGATCCACTTATTTGGATCCATTTAACCCATTGATTAGATTTTTTTTATCATTACATCAAAGTCAACTAATATCCACCCTCTTTATGTATACTCCTTTAACATGGTGTAATAACAATACAGTTCTCAAGGGTTGCAAGTGTCATATTCCCTTGTAGGGGTTTAAACAGCCCCCCCCCATTAACAACATATTGTATCTTTCTGTCCCATTTACCTTTTTATGTCCTTCTTGAGTCCTGTACTTGAAGATCAAATTTTTTGTTGAGCTCTGGTCTTTTTATCAGGAAAGTTTGGAAGTCTCCTATTTTGTTGAATATCCACCTCCTCCCTTGAAAAATGATGCTCATTTTTGCTGGGTAATTGATCCTTGGCTGCATTCCAAGCTCCTTTGCCTTATGGAATATCATGTTCCATGCCCTGCAGTCTTTTAATGTAGAAGCTGCAAGGTCCTGTGTAATCCTGACTGTGGTTCCATGATATTTAAATTGTTTCTTTCTGGCTGCTTGCAGCACCTTCTCTTTCATCTGGTAATTTTGGAATTTTGCTATTATATTCCTTGGCGTTGTCAATTTGGGATCTCTTTCAGGTGGTGATTGGTGGATTCTTTCTATGGTTATTTTCCCTTCTGGTTCTAGGACTTCCAGGCAGTTTTCCTTTATGATTTCCTGAAAGATACTGTCCAGGCTCTTTTTTTCATCATGATTTTCAGGTAGTCCAATAATTTTTAAATTGTCTCTCCTGAATCGATTTTCCAGGTCGGTTGTTTTACTGATGAGGTATTTTATTTTCATCTATTTTTTCATTTTTTTGTTTCTGTTTGACTGATTCTTGCTCTCTCATAGAGACATTAGTTTCCATTTGTCCAATTCTAGTTTTTAACAGATTGTTTTCTTCTGTTAGTTTTTGTACTTCCTTCTTCAATTGGCCAATTGTGTTTTTTAGGGACTTGTTTTCTTCAGTGTTTTTTTTTCCAATTGGCCAACTGTATTTTTGAAGGACTCTTCTACCTCTCTCATTTGACTATTAAAATCCTTCTTGAGCTCTTCTAAGAAGGCTTTTTGGGCTTCAGACCAGTTCATATTCCCTTTTGTTGTTGCAGATGTGGGTTTGTTGACAATGTTGTCCTCTTCAGAATTTCTGTCTTGATCTTCACTCTTCTCATAATATGAATCTATGCTACATTTCTTTTTAATTCGTGGTGTTTCTTTATTCCCTGGCCTTTACAGAGATTGAGCTCTCCTGCTGGGGAACAGAGGGCACTGACCCAAACTTCTTGTGTTGGGAGCCTAGGTCTTGGTCACTGGCTTTATGTGCTGGGCCTCTTACGCTGGGAATTGGAGGCTGTAGGTTTCTGGCAGCTTACCTTGTGTTGGGCTGGAATCAGCAAGGCTGGAACTTTCAGGCAATTCTAGGTTGCCTGCTTTTCCTTTCCTTTAGCTTTCTTCAGCTCCTTTTAGATGGGTGCTGCAGGGTGTTTATCTGCCTGGGGCCCCCTGCAGTGTTGTCTCCCTTGTTTCTGTTAATGCACCAGGAGATTCTGTTGCAGTGGAGTGCCAAGGCTCCTGGTGGTTTTCTGAGCTGGTTTCCACCGGTTCCCCCCTGCCCTCTGAGGCATACAGAGAGGTGTTGGTGTTTGCCTGCTGTACCACCTGGGCTTTCAGGATGTCTTCACAATTGGAGGCTTCAGGGCTCTGACAGCTCACCTGGTGTTGGGCTGGAACCAGCAAGGCCGGGACTTTAGGAAGCCTTTAGGTTGTTTTCTTCACCTCCTTTCAGATGAATGCCACAGGGTACTTATCTGCCTGGGGCCCCTTGTAGTTCTGCCTCCCTTATTTTTGCTGAGGCACTGGGAGACCCATTTGCTGGGCTGCTGCACTGCTGCTCCCCGTGTTTCTTCTAGTTCAGCTGTTCAGGGTCTTTTTCTGGGGTGATGTTTTCTGGGTTTTCAGAGGTTGATAGGGAAGAGTGAGAGCAACTACCTTTTCACTCCGCCATCTTGGCTTCCAGAAGTGGAAGTCCTGCAAACGCATACATGCATGAGCACACACATAGCCTTCCTTGAGCCCAGTTTCATCCTTGCTCTATATATTCTATTTATGCAAGACTTTTCACAAAGTGTGTGTATGTATATGTGTATGTGTGTATATATGTGTACATACATATGTATACGTATATATATATGTGTGTATATGTGTGTATGTATATATATCCATATATGTCTGTCTATCTATCTATCTATCTATCTATCTATCTATCTATTTATCTATCTATCTATCTATGTATACATTGGGATCAGTAACCTAAAGTCCCTTCCTATTCTAAAGCTATAGTCCTATTATCATATGTATACATATATACAGGTAAATAAGCATTTATGCCAATATCTATAGATAGCCATGCACAGAAGAAAAAAAAAGCAGAAGAAAATGCATTCAGGTATCTGCATTTCTTTTTATAGTGGTAGATAACTCAAGGTGAACTTGGAGCCATAACTAGAATGGAACAATAAGGGATTTCCCCATTAGGTGTAATTTAGAGAATCCTGACAGATAGGCCTTCAGTGGCATAGACAACATAGAGCTTGTCACCTAGTTATCAAGATTAGTTAATTTGTTAAATTAGTTAAAAGAGGAAGAAATAACATTGTGGTGTGCTAGGAGTGAACTCCATCCACTTTCTTCCCTTCTTCATTCCAAGTTGCCTGCCTCACCCCCCCACCCAGATATGGGTTCAAGTTGGTGAGCTGGTGTCCTTTTCTCTCTTGTCTTGGGATGGTATCACAAAATTTCCAACATCAAGCAATAACAGGACAGCTAGATTTAAAGTCTGAAAACCAGCTTTGGCCCTATTAGCCGTGTGTCCTGTCAGTTTTTTGACTTCCCTGAGCTTCAATTTCATCATCTGTCAGATGTAGAGAAAGCATTGTGTGTATCTCAAAGTTCCATATGAATTATTCTTAATTCTTCTTATTATTTTTATTGTTATTATTAACACTTCAAGGATTCCATCTACCCTTAATCCTTAATATGGATCATTGACAGCAAACTGATAAAAATTTTCTTTTATCATGTGCCATATACATACATATACACACATATACACATATGTGTATATGTGGATATGTGCATGCATAAATTAATTTATGTGTGTATATGAAAATATGGTTATATCTTTCATCATATGTTTGTGTATTTTTTTTTACCAGACCCATGGTGAGGAATTTCTAACAAGGCATTAGAGAGACAGAGAGAGACAGAGACGGAGAGAGAGACAGAGAGAGAGAGAGACAGGAAGGAGGGAGGAGGAGGGATGATAAAGACAAAGAGAGAGAGAAGGAGAGTGGAGGAGAACAAAAGTTGAATGGATGAATACATACACAAAAAAGGTTGTGTGTAAAGGGGTCTATTACATCAAAAATTTTGGAAACTTTTGGAAACTCATTTCTCAGCACCTTACCTAGCATAATACCTTCCTCATAATAGTATCTAAGTATGGATTAATTGCTAAGACCTTAGTTTAGGGGATCTTTGTTGACTATTAATCCATTAACACTGATTCATACATCATCTTAGTTTAGGTTATGATTTTAATTAGCTCCTGCCTTGGAAAATAGACAAGAATTATGAAGGATTAGGACCTAAAATTGGCATATTCTGATGAGGAAAGGAGAACCTCTGCATTTAGGGTGTCCTCAGAGGGAAGACAAGCAGAAGTAGGTTAGAAGAACCTGAGCATTTTGGTGGCCATTTTAGGGCACTCACTAACTCCTGGGGAGATGGAGCAAGAAGAACCTTCACCTATTCAAGGACCTTGCTGAGGGACGTTGAACTTCATGGGTGGGTGGATGGAATTTGGTAGTAAGTGGGATAGTATGATAAATAATGAGAATGATCATCAAAAAGAGCTCACATTCTTATAGTTCAGTTTAGTATATTGTTGGACTATTGCATTTGCTTTAGTTTTTTTTATTATCTTTTTATATCTGAATCTTTGTGTAAACTTAAAGACAGTCATTTTGTTTTTGTACATGTTTTCAAAAAGTGTATTTCTCTTAGCTTGTAAAATTTGGGAGTCCTTATTGGGCTGAATCAGCCCCATCGACACATTTTCACTCATGTCAGCACAAGCCCAAGTGGCTTCTGAGCATGAGCCTCGGCCATTCTAGAGGGTTGCTGTGTGTAGATTTAGATGTACAGATTAATGGCTGAACTCTAACGTGATGTTCTGGAACCAGCGTCCCTCTTGATGAGGTGGAAGTGAGAGTTGTTAGGTCAGTCGAGCCCCAAGCTGGAGGCACATCTTTCCTGTACAGCATGCCTCTGTTGTTTATAACTTTCTGTAATGTGTGATAACAAAGAACAGTGTATGGTAACAAAGAACACTCTGTTACCATGAGTTATTTTAACCACCATCTCTTCGGCTGCTCAGCCTTTTTTTTTTTCTCCTTCTATATCGCAACTCCATTTCTGGCTCCTCTTCTTAGTCACCCGCTTCCACCTCCTCTCCAGCTGCTCTCCCTTTTCTCTTCTCTCTCCTTGGCCTACTCCTTCTCTAAATTCTTGTTCCCTCTCTACTGCCATGAGATTTACTTGGGGCTTTTTGGCATGGTAGCTTATGCATTTTAGAGCTTTCCTTTTGAAAAGGCCCTCCATATGTTTAAAGAAACCCCAAGGAAAAGAGATGTCATAGATATTAATCAGCTTGGGAGAAATCCAAAAGGAGAAAACTTATTATAGACACACACACACATACACGCACATTATATATTAGATTATAGCATATCATATTATACAATTGTAATATAATATTTATATATAGTATATTTATATCCTATTATTTATATCTTATATATTATACAGAGAGTAAATGTTATATAATGTAATAATATACCATATATTTAATATTTCATATATAATATTAATATATTATAGGAACAAACTATTATATATAATTATTATCATCGGGGGTTAACATTTTTCTGATTTTGCCTTGTGTTCTTCCTTGCGAAGAAGTAAGGATTAGGCTGGAGAAAAGATGCATCATTATTTTCTAGAGTCCAAAGAAGTGATAAGCAGCAGTGGATAGAGACAGCCTGGGATTAGAGTCATTAAAACTTGTCTCAGACTCTCACTGTATGACTCTGGTCAAGTCATTCGACTTCTTTATGTCTCATTTTCTTCATCTGCTGAATGTGTGTGTGGGGGGAGAGTCATGTGAGGGTCAAATGAAATAACTTATATAAAATGCTTTGAAAATCTTAATGCACTATTTAAATGCTAAGATAATGATGAGGATGAGGATGAGGATGATGATAGAAGGGGGGAACCTCCATATAGAAGCAATCCTGGATCTTTTGGAGACTGTAGAAATAATGACCTATTTCAAAAATGTATGACAATCAGTTTTTTTTCTAGAATCATATTCTACCATGTGTTACTTATCTTTCATTTGGGAATAAAGAGTGAGGAAAGGTAGGAAATAACAGACCATATATCTAGTTTAATGTTCTAGGGTGGAAACATTTTGATTTGGGAGTGCCATAGCATATCTGTCTTTGCACTAGTAGTTAAAATGAGAGGGCATTTAATTTTTTTTTCAGTTATCAGGCATTAAAGTTTTCTCCCCACTCCCTCCCACCATGGGTGGAGAAAAAAGAAATACACAAATCTTATGACAAATATCCATCATCACACAAAACATTATTTTCACATTGTCTATGTCTGAAAAATGTGTCTCATTCTGTGTATTATCCCATCCTAGAAGCTGAAATTTCCTACTTCAATTTGGAAAACACATTTTAAATAATCTTTTTGATTCTTGTGTTTCTGGTATTTTGTGTAGTAAAAACTCTAGGGGCGTACATCCTGTAAAGAGATAATATATGGAGGATAATGGGCTCATCCAAAGCACTTGAGCTAAGGTAGACATTTAGTCAGACATACCTTTTACTTTAGGAAATATTATAAGGCAGTTATTGTTCAGTCCTGTACACTGATTACCCAGGTGACCAGATCAGTGGGTCTAGAGCAAAATATTGATGAGTTTAAGGCATCAAAGTCCATTCTCATACATACCAGATGGCTTTGTATGTATCAAAACTCTGGTTTCCTAGCTCAAATGCATGTCTTTGAACAGAGGTGGAACCAGAAGGCCTCCGTGCAAACACATCACCACTGCCATTGTAAATGCAACTCAGAGTACGTCTACAGATGGTGAATCATTTTCAGGGATCAGGTTATTCTTACTGTTGGCCAATCAGATCTTTTCATAATATAATATAAACTATATCGCTGAGCTCTGAAGCTCCCTCCTTCTCTCTGCCTTTTTTTTTTTTGACTGTGGTCTCTGAAGTATTAAAAATCACAGGAAATTGCATAAAATATATGTAAAATCTCTCTATAGCTTGTTTCAGAAGTGACTTCTTAGTTTCTTTACACATTGTGCTAGGGAGGTCCCAGAAAATATTTTCAAAACATCTAAGATGAGAGGAGAAATCTCTGTTTTTAGTATCCTGGCTTAAGATGTTGATGTTAATCAGATTTCAAGGTTCATCTTGACTCGATGCCTTATGGGACACTGATCAAAGGTCTATGAATCCTTCTGATACAGAGTTATTCATTATACTTCCCAGCACATAATTGTGGACTGTCAGAAGACTTAAGTTTTCTGTAATAAATGAGAAGCATGCCTGAGGCTTGTTGAGGTGTTAGTTTAATATCCTCGAAAGATAGGTTGTTTTTCTTCCCCTCAAGATTGGAACAGATTGGCATCTATCTGCCCAACAACATAAATGAGAGTAAAAATGTTTGAAAACTAGATTTTTCCAAGGGTCAGTGGCTTAGTTTCTCCTCTTAACTCTTTCTCCATTCTTCTATCAAGATCAGACCCGGAAGGGTAAATAGTTTGAATCTGGGCAGGGCCATCAACATCAGTAAGGAAATACATATTTTTGTATACCCACATGTGGTTATATACAGTAAGATGTTAGTAAATGGGTGCTGATAACCAACACCACTTTTAAATTTACAGCTTTCATGATACTCTTACTCCAGGATGCAATTATTTCTCTTGGTTTTGACAAGATGTCAACTATGATATGCTCTGAGCACAATCATATTTATGAGACACTGGAATGCATTAGAAATCCACACAGAGAAAGCCTAAATGTCTCCCTGGCAGCTACCATTCTGACTTCTTCCTCCTCTCCTCCATCTCCCCAATGTTTATTTGTATTTAAGTTATTAGCTGATTATGCACATGGTGCGGTATTAAAGAAGCATGAATCATTTGTCTTTTGTTGATTGTCATTAACTGGAGTTTCTAGGAATATTTTGCTTCTCCCTCTTGTCCCTCTCTTCCCTCCCCCCCACCCTAAAATCCCCTCCTTCTACAAGTTTGGGTGGCATGAGCTAGAAAACTCAATTAAATTCATTAGTCATGTTGGCAAGAATGGTGGGGGTGGTTAGAGGGTTCACTTCATTAGAGTGACTTCAGGAGAATCATCACTAGGTTTGCTTCTTAAATATTCTGTTACAGAAAAGGCAACACTCTCAAAACAAACAAACAAAAACCCCAACATTTTTTGATCATGCTGGGTTTTTTTTTTTACAGAATAGTAATTGTATTTCACTGAAATCATCAGTGATACATCAATATTTTGGAGTGTTGGCCTAAATTTGAACATGTGCCATGCTGCATATATTTTGTAATGGGGTAGAATTGAGTTTATTCATTCATTCTGTCGGTGAACATTTACCAAACCCTTATTATGTGCAAGATACTTAGGCATACCTTAGGCATAAGAGGAGATACAATCAATCAGTCAGCATTTATTAAGTGCCTACTATGTGCCAGGCACTGTGCTAAGCTCTGGGGATACAAAAAGAAGCAAATGACATTCATCGCCTTCAAGGAGCTAACAATATAACGAAGGACAACATATAAACAAATATCTAGAAACAAGCTATATACATGATAAATAGGAAGTAATTAACAGAGAGAGGGCACTAGAAATAAGAGGTTGAAAAAGGTTTCCTGTAGAAGACGGGATTTTAGTTGGGACTTAAAGGAAACTGGGGAAGCCTTTAGGCAGAGATGAGATGTGGAGCAATACATGGTTTCTGTCCTCAATGAGCTTACAAGTCTAGGGAGATAAGGCACTAACAAATGAATATAATGTCCAAGATTGCATGATTTATGCAGTGAATATTTGCTTAACAAAGTGAGCATCCAAAGTGAGGTTCATCATTTCAACATGTTACTGACCATAATGGACCTGGAAAGTCTCCTCAGAGGAGTTGGCATTTGAGTTGGGACTTAAAATGTCACACTTCAATAGGTGAAGAGGAGAAGGACGGACAGGTTTAAAATACTATGAGAAAAGGCATGGAGTTAGGAGAGCACAGAATGTGTTTTTTTTTCCTTTTTCATATAGACAGATATATAATTTCCCCCCAATTACATTTTAAAACAATTTTTTGACATTCAGGGTTTTTTTTTAACTTTTGAATGCCAAATTCTATCCCTTCCTTCCCTCCCTTCCCTCCTCCCTCCCTGAGATGGTAAGCAATCAAATATAAGTTATACATGTGAAATAATGTAAAACATTTCCATATTAGTCATTTTGTACTAGAAGACTCAAATAAAAGAAAAAAAATAATGAAAGAAAGAAAGTGAAAAATAGCATGCTTTAGTCTGTATTCAAACAATATTAGTTCTTTCTCTGGAGGTGGATAGTATGCTTCATCATTAGTTCTTTGGAATTGTCTTGGATCATTGTATTGCTGACAATAACCAAGTCATTCACAGTTCTTCACTGAACAATATTGCTCTTTCTGTTTTCTGTTACTGAATAACGTTTTCCTGACAATGTTCACTTCACTTTGCATCATTTCATAGAAGTTTTTCCAAGTTTTTATGAAATCATCCTGCTTGTCATTTCTTATGGCACAACAATATTCTGTTACAATCATATACCACAACTTGTTCAGCCATTCCCCAATTGATGAGCATCCCTTCGATTCACAATTCTCAGCCACCATAAAAAGAATGAACATAGGACATATTTTAAGGGACAGAAAATTGATCATATGGCTGGACTGTATCATGTATGGGAGACAGTAATAAGGCAAGACTGGAAAGGTTGAGGGGACCCCTGATTGTGGAAGGAACTGAACGCCAAATAAAAGAATTTGAGAGGGCACAATGATAAGTTAACACAGGGAAGATTATTCTGGCCACAGTATGAAGAAGAATTTGAAGAGAAAAGTGAGTGAAAGCAGTATTATTGACTAACAAATAGTCAATAATCCAGGTGGGAAAGGATGACAATTTGTGGCACTAAGATGGTTGTACTGGCAGAGGATTGAGGATGTGGTCATGATTATAGATCACCTGCTGAGCCAATCCTCCAAATGCTAAGAGAGATCTCTTAAGGCATAGGCTTCTCTTGGAAGTAGAAGTCTTTTGGGCTGCATATTAGAAAAGTGTAGATGACATGGTGAAAAAAAAATTGGCCATCATTGTTTTTACTGTAAGCCTAACCTAACCACTGTTGAGGCATCATTCTCAAAGGGAAAGGGCATTGGTTTGGAACTTATTATTGGGCCTCAGCTCTACTACTAAATAATTGTATGGCCCTGGGCAAATCACTGCCACATTCTGAGTCTTAGTGTCTTTATTTGTGAAATAGGGATAACAATGGAATGATAATTATAATTGTGGAAGCTGTAACAACCTATATGAGTGAAAAAATTAGTAGTCCAGAACCAAGTGAACATTGTACACAATAACAGCCACATTGTGCAATGACTAATATATTGTTAAACTTAACCCTTCCCAGCAATACAAGGATCTAAGACATCTCCAAAGGCCTTGTGATGGAAAATGCTATCCACATCCAAAGAAAGAACTATGGAATTTGAATGCAGATCGAAGCATACTGTTTGCTATTTTTTTTCTCTTCTGTTGAGTTTTGTTTCCTCTTTCTGGTGGTTCCTCCTATTGGTTCTAATTTTTACTTACAACATCACCACTCTGAAAATATGTTTAATAAGAATGTATATAGTTAGCCTATATCAGATTGTGTGCTGTCTTGGGGAGGGTAGTGGAGAGGAAGGGGGAGAAAAATTTTAAACTCAAAAGCATGTGCAAGTGATCATTGATAAAATAAATTAATAAAAAAACAGAAAAACTCCAAATGGAGTCATGAAGAATAGGACACAACTGAAAATGACTAAATACAACAATAAACCACAACTATGATTTTGCAATGCAAAAAAAAAATAGTAGTCAAGGCATTATAATGATAACTAATGTAATCCACTATATTTCAAGGGTTATGATGAGGCAAAATGCTTTAAAAAGTAAACTCTCAAGATGGTGAAGCACAGGTAGCAACTCAGCTGAATTCTCCCAACATTCCCATCCAAACAACTTTAAAATTAAAATCTGGAATGGCAAAGCCAACAAAAGGTCATGGTGAGACATTTTTCCAGTTGAAGAAAACTTAGGAAGTTGGCAGAAGAGATCTGTGACATTGGAGTGGGAGCCAGCCCAGAGCACAGTGCACACAGAGGCAACACCAGCAGGAAGCCTCAGCAGCGGCTACAGTAGTCCAGAGAAGGTAAGGGGGACAGACAACTGGTCAGAAAGAGATTATAGAGGACACTTTGCTGGCACTGGGTACAGGATAATGTTGCATTACCTATACGCAGTTCCAGGCCACAATTCCAGGGTGAAGAATAGCACTAGTGCTAATGGCCTCAGGAGAGCAGTGGTCCTAGTCACAATTCCAGGGCCAAGAAGAGTTCTATCATTTGTGGCTGAGGGGGATCAAAGTTCCTTCCTGGGTGAAGGTGAGAGCACAGGTGAGAAGAACCATGACCACACCTCCTCTTGGATCATACCACCTTAAAAGCACTGAAAACTTATAGTCCACAGAAGTAGCTTTGAAAACAACAGCACAAAAAAACCCAAAGCTTGTGACAGTACCCCCTTCTTCCTAGGAATAGAGCCCAACTTCGACATAAAATTAAAAGTCAAGAAATAGGCTAGAAAAAAATGAGCAAACAACAACAATGAAAAAGAACCTGTTCATAAAAAATTTACTCTGGTGACAGGGAAGATAAAGGCACAAACCCAGAAGAAGACAACAAAGTCAAAACTGCTACATCCAAAGCCTCAAAGAAAATGTGTATCAGTCACTCCGCACCCCCAAATTCCTGGAAGAGCCCAAAAAGGAGTTTAAAATTCTAATAAGCGACATAAAGGAAAAACTGGGGAAATAAATGAGAGTGATACAAGAAAATTATGAAGAGAGTCAATAGCTTAATAAAAGAGGCAGAAAAAATACTGAAGAAAATAGCACCTTAAAAAAGCAGTATTGGTCAAATGGCAAAAGAGATACAAAAGCACACCAAAGAAAGTAATTCTCTAAAAATTAGAATTGGGCAAGTGAGACATCAAGAAATAATAAAAAAGTCAAAAGAAGAAAATATGAAATATTTTATCAGAAATATAGCTGATCTGGAAAATAAATCAAGGAAATATAATTTAAGAATTATTGGACCACCTAAAAGCCATGATCGAGAGAGAGAGAGAGAAAGAGAGAGAGAGAATGCCTACACATCATCTCTCAAAAAATGATCAGGGAAAACTGCCCTGATATCCTAGAGAACCAGAGGGCAAAATAGAAATGGAAAGAATCAACAAATTACCTCCTAAAAGAGATCCCAAAATGAAAACTCCCAAGAATATTAGAGCCAAGTCCCAGAGCTCCCAAGTTAAGGATAAGATACGGCAAGCAACCAGAAGGAAATAATTCAAATATCATGGAGCCACAGTAAGGATCACACAAAATTTAGCAACTTCCAAATAAAAAGGAGGGGAAGTTTGAAATACAATATTCCAGAAGGCAAAGGAGTTAGGATTACAACCAAGGATCACCTACCCAGTAAAACTGAGTATAATTCTTTAGAGGAAAATGAATATTTAATGAAACAGAGGACTTTCAAGCATTCTGGATGAAAAGACCAAAGCTGAATAGAAATTTTGACTTTAAACACAAAACTCAAAAAAAAAGCATAAAAAGGTAAACATGAAAAAGAAATCATATGGGGCTTGATAAGGTTAATTATATTCCTATATGAGAAGGTGATACTTGTAACTCCTAAGAACTTTATCATAATTAGGGCAGTTAAAAGGAATGTATAGTTAAAAGAAAGAAAGCATGGGTGTGAGTTCACTATGATGGAATGAGAAAGAGGGATGCACTGGAAGAAAGGAGAAGAATGGGGGAAATTATCTTATATAAAAGAGGCACACAAGGGAGAGCTTTTATGATGGAGGGGAAAAAGGGGCAAGTGGGCAACACTTGAACCTCATTCTCATCAGAATTCAGAGAAGGTATAACATGCACACTCAGTTGGTTATAGGAATGTATCTTATCCCCACAAAGAAGTAGGAAGCAAAGGGCATAGGAAAGAGGTGGGGGTGATAGAAGGAGAGGCGGATTGAGGGAGGCAGTGATTTTGAGGAGGGACAGGGTAAAAAGAGAAAGCAAAATAAACAGAAAAATATGGTAGAGGGAAATACACAGTAATCATAACTGTGAATGTGAATGGATGAACTCATCCATAAAATTAAAGGAGATAGCAGAGAGGATTAGAAATAAGAGCCCAACAATATGTTGTTTACAAAAAACACAGTTGAAATAGAGACACACACAGAGTAAAAAATAAGGGACTGGAGCAAAATCTATTATGACTTCAGCTGAGGTTAAAAAAAGGCAGGGGTAGCAATCATTATCTCAGACAAAGCAAAAGCAAAAATAGACCTAATTAAAAGAGATAAGCAGGGAAACTACATTTTGCTACAAGATATCATAGATAATGAAGTAAAATAAACATATATGCATCAAATAGAAAAACATCCAAATTCTTAAGGGAAAAGTTAAAGAAGTTACAGGAAGAAATAGGCAGCAAAATTATACTAGTGGGAAACCTCAACTAACCTCTCACAACTAGATAAATCTAACCATAAAATAAGTAAGACAGAAGTTAGGGAGATGAATAGAATTTTAGGAAAATTTGATGTAATAGACTTCTAGAGAAAACTGAATGGAAATGGAAAGGAAAATACCTTTTTCTCAGCTGTACATGGCACTTTCACAGAAATTTATTATGCATTAGTGCATAAAAACCTCACAAATAAATGTAAAAAAACCCCCAGAAACAATAATTACATTCTTTTCAGATTACAATGCAATAAAATTACACTTAGTAAAGGGGCCATGGAAACATAGATTAAAAATTAACTAAAAAAAGAATCTAATCCTAAAGAACGAATGGGTTGGGTCAGCTAGGTGGTACAGTGGCTCCAGGGCTCTGAATCCAGGAGGACCCGAGTTCAAATCTGACCTGAGACACTCACTAGCTGTATGAGCCTGGGGAAGTAACTTAATCCCAATTGCCTTAAAAAAAAAAGAATCAATGTGTCAAAGAACAAATCATAGAAACAATAATTTCATTAAAGAGAATGACAATAATGAAACAACATGCCAAAATTTCTGGGATTCAGCCAAAACAGTACTCAGGAGAAAATTTACGTTTCTAAATGCTTGCATCAATAAAATAGAGAAAGGGCAAATCAATGAGTTGAGCATGCAATAAAAAAAACTAGAAAAAGAACAAATTAAAAATCCCCAATTAAATGCTAAATTGGAAATTCTGAAAATCAAAGGAGAGATGACAAAATTGAAAGTAAAAAAAAATATTGAATAGTAAATAAAACTAGGAGCTGGTTTTATAAAAAATAAATAAACCA
Organism: Phascolarctos cinereus; assembly: GCF_003287225.1. Classification (NCBI taxonomy): domain Eukaryota; kingdom Metazoa; phylum Chordata; class Mammalia; order Diprotodontia; family Phascolarctidae; genus Phascolarctos; species Phascolarctos cinereus. The sequence continues at coordinate 121,151,711 of NW_027555847.1, forward strand.
TTGGTTAATTTGATTTTTAATAAAAGAAAGAACACCAAATTACCAGTATCAAAAATGAAAAGGGTGAATGCATCACCATGGAAGATGGCATTCAAGCAAACATTAGGAGCTACTTTGCCCAACTACATGCCAATAAATATGACAGTCTTAATGAAATAGATAAATATTACAAAATATAAATTGCCTAGATTAGCAGCAGAGGAAATAGAATACTTAAGTAAAACATTTTAGAAATTTAACAAGTTATAAATGAACTCCCTAAGAAAAAATCCCAGAACTAGATAGAATCATAAGTGAATTTTAGAAAACATTCAGAGAACAATGTGATACTGGTACCTAAAATAGGAAGAGCAAAAACAGAGAAAGAAAACTATAGACCAATATACCTAATGAATATTGATGTAAAAAGTTTAAGTAAAATACTAGCAATAAGGTTATAGAAACATTCACAAAGATCATATGTTATGATAAGGTGGAATTTTTATTTTTTACCAGGAATGCAGGGCTGGTTCAATATTAGGAAAACTATCAGCATAATTGACTAGATGATTATCTCAGCAGTTACAGAAAAAAACTTTTGACAAAATACAACTTATTCCTATTAAAAATACTAGAAATTTAAAAACACTAGAAATGGGAATAAATGGAGCTTTCCTTAAAATGAAAAACAGTATCTATCTAAAACTGTCATTGAGCACTTTTTATAATGGGGACAATCTAGAAGCCTTCCCAATAGTATCCGGGGTGAGCAAGGATGCCTGTTATCACTGCTATTATTCAGTATTGCACTAGAAATGCTAGCTATAGCAGTCAGACAAGAAAAAGAAATTAAAGAAATAAAAATAGTCAATGAAGAAACAAACTGCCACTATTTGCAGATGTCATAATGGTATACTTAGAAAATCCTAGAAATCAACTAAAAAACTAGTTGAAACAATTAACTTTAGCAAAATTGCAAGATATAAAATAAATCCAAATAAATCATCAGCATTGCTATATACTACCAAGAAAGTCCAGCAGTAAGAGATAAAAAAGAAATTCCATTAAAAACAACTGCAGACAATATAAAATACTTGGGTGCCTACCTGCCAAGGGAAACCCAAGAACTATATAAACACAACTACAAAACACTTTTCACGCAAAGTCAGATCTAAACAATTAGAGAAATATTAATTGCCCATGGGTAGATCAAGCCAATGTAACAAAAATGCCAATTCTACCTAAATTAATTTACTTATTCAGTATCATACCAATTAAATACCAAAAATTATTTTATGAAGCTAGAATTAGAACTAAGAGGGACAGAAGAGATTGTTTAATCTCACCCATGCGCACACACACACACACACACACACACACACACACACACACATTCTTAAGTTATCAAACACCAAATTAAATAAGCATTGCCATAAATATAACAGAAGAGAAATAGAGGATCATCTATGAAACTGTAAACTCTATCATTGACTGCTTTTCTTTGGAAACATATAATAAATTGAACATATAACATTCAAGCTCTTTTTCTTGTCCGTGATTTCTTTCTGGCCTTCCTTCTGTCCTAGTTTGTGGACTTAAATCAAATTCCTTAATGACTCTTTCTTTCTTTCTTTCCTTCTTTTTTCTTTCTTTCTTTCTTTCTTTCTTTCTTTCTTTCTTTCTTTCTTTCTTTCTTTCTTTCTTTCTTTTTTTCTTTCTTTCTTTCCTTCTTTCTTCTTTCTTCTTTTTTTTTTTTTTTTTTTTTTTTTTTTTTTTCTTTCTTTCTTTCTTTCTTCTTTCTTTCTTTCTTTCTTTTCTTTCTTCCTTTCTTTCTTTCTTCTTCTTCCTTCCTTCCTTCCTTCCTTCCTTCCTTCCTTCATTTTTTTCATTTTTGGCTTTCTTAATCCTAATACCCTCCATTCCCAAATTACAAAGAAAAAAAAAGAAATCCTATATCAAATATACATGGTTACACAAAAAAACAAATTCCCACATTGGCCATGTCCAAAAACACTTAATTTTCTGCAGTATGAGTCCGTGACCTCACTGTCAGGAAGTGGGTAGCATGTTTCATCATCAATCTTCTGGAATAGTGGTTGGTCATTGCATTGATCAGATTTCTTAAAACTTTCAAAGCTGTCTTCACAGTGTTGTTGTCTTATAAATTATCCTCTTGGTCCTGCTCACTCCATTCTACTTCAGTTCTTAGAAGTCTGCAATTTCTCCAGAACTATCCCTTTTGTAATTTCTTATGGCTCAATAATATTCCGTTACATTTATCTATTTTAACATAATTTTTCCAGCCATTCCCCATTTGATAGGTACCCCCTTAGTTTCCAGTTTTTCTGCAATAACCAAAAGAGATGCTATAAGCATTTTTACAAATTTGAATCCTTTCTCCTCTTCTTTGATCTGTTTGAAGTATAGACCTTGTATTCCCTTATTTTCTGGATTGTGTGGACCAATTTATAAGTCTTTTAGCAGTGCATTAGTTTTTGACTTCCTGAAGCTTCTTCAACAATTTTCATTCCAACAACTCATTTTATAGATGTGGAAACTAGAACTCAGAGACATAAAGTAACTACTCAGAAGGTAATAACAAACCACTCCAGTGTCTTTGTCAAGAAAACCCCAAATGGGGTCAAGAAGAGTCAGACATGACTGAAACAACTGAACAACAAAATGTTGTTTTAACCTCCCTGGGCCTCAGTTTCTCAATCTGTAATGTGAAATGATACTAGATGATCTCTAAGGTCCCTTGAGTGCTTGATCATATTTTATACATTAATAGTGATTAATTAATTAAGATATATTAATCACTTGCTGTATGCAAGTGATTAATACTCTAAAAAGACAAAGGAATGCACCTAGAATTCACCAGCCTAGCAGCACAGTTTTGATTCTAGGGTGTACAGAAATGAAGGACATTTACTGAAACAAAATCATAGTGGAACAAGGGTATAGCAAGCCACCTTTTTAATTACACCTTCTTACTTGTGTTCAATTGCTATATATTTAGTGGTGTTGAATATCACAAAGGTATAGTCTTGATTCATTTATTCTTCAAAGAATCAAAAATGCATTACCAAGAAATAACCTAGAAAAAGATTTGATAGTTTGAAAAGCACGCACACAGAGCATTGAGTATAAATTTCTCTTATTTGGGACTTTTAATGTCCTCTTGGAACTCTGAGGTAGTGAAACTTTTTCAGCTATAGTGAAAGGGAATGCATTCTCGAGCCAAAAATTCTCATGCCAAACTTCTTTCCTTTGTAATTTGGGAATGGAGGGTGTTAGGATTAAGAAAGCCAAAAATGAAAAAATAAAGGAAGGTAGGAAGGAAGGAAGGAAGGAAGGAAGGAAGGAAGGAAGGAAGGAAGGAAGGAAGGAAGGAAGGAAGGAAAGAAGGAAGTTTTTTTAACTGTTATGAATTCTTGAAAGAAAGGAGATTATAATTAACAAAATGCTGACCTGTCCTTAACATCCGGAGCAGCACCACCACAATTAGAATTGTTTCTCCCCTCCTCAGAGTTCAGAAGTAAACTCTGTGATATCAAGGCAAGACTTGGGCTCAGTGGATGGTCATGTATTATTGCTCAGTCATTCAGTCATATCCGATTCTTCATGACTCTGTGCACCATACTGTCCATGGTGTTGTCTTGGCAAAGATAATGGAATAGCTTGTCACTTCCTTCTCCAGTAGATTAAGGCAAACAGAGGCTTAATGACTTGTCCAGGGTCATATGGTTAAGTAAGTGTCTGAGGCTAGATTTGAGCTCAGGTCTTCTTGACTCCAGGCCCAGTGCCCCATCTACTTAGCCAGCTAACTGCCTCCTAAAGTCTATTCCTCCATAGGACATGGCTCTTGGAGTCAAAAAGTCTGGTATTGAGTCCTGCCTCCATCACTTATTAACTGCCTGACACTAGGTAAGTAATTTATCTCTCTGAGATTCAATTTCCATATCTGTAAAATGGGATTTATATAACGTAAATGAAAGGGAAAGGGGACAAACTTTTTAAAATAGTGCTTACTATGTGCCAGGAATTGTGTTAAATACTTTACAAGTATTATCTCATTGTATCCTTACAATAACCCTGGGAGATAGATGACATTATTATCCTCATTTTGTAGTTGAGGAAACTGAGGCAAATAGTTAAGTGACTTGTCCAGGGTCACATAGTTAAGTGTCTAAGGCTAGATTTGAACTGAGGTCTTCCTGACTCCAGGCCCAGTGGACTATCTACTGTGCCACCTACCTGTTGTCATATATATATAAAAAAAGAAATATTATGCTTCTATATGCAGAGCACTAGTTAGGAGATGGATGGTAGTGCAAAACTTAGATAAGACCCACTCTTCATGGAGTTTACGTCTGATAATGAATTAAAATATCAACATAGATAGGTATGTTAGAAAATCCTATGTGATACAAAAATAATTGTAATTTTATTGCATTATAATAATAATTAGCATTTATATAATGTTTTAAGGTTTGCAAAGTGCTTTATAAATATCATCTCACTTTATCGTCACAACAACCCTGAGAGGTTCTATTATTATCCCGATTTTACAGATGAAGAAACTGAGGCAGAAAGCGGTTAATTGACTTGCCCATGTCACATAACTAGGAAATATCTGAGGCAGAATTTGTACACAGGGCTTCCTGACACCCACTCCAGTGATCTATCAACTCCTCTCCCTAGCCACTTCTATAATAACACTCTTGCTCCCTCTTTCACAGCATTGTTGTTGGGAGAACACTTTATAAATTATCATATTCCTCAGAGCTCTCTATGATTATGAGCTGTCATCATAGCTCACATGAAAGGAAATGTGTGGGGAAGACTACTGGATTTGGAGTCCCAAGCCATGAAGATCCCTTCTACAATTTGCCTGACAAGTGCCCATCATGTCTTTGCCTGAAGACATGTAGTAAAGGGGAACCATCGATAAGTAGCCTGTTGTATTTTTGGATAGCTTTAATTGTTGGGAAGCTTACATCCAGCTGACATCTACCTTTCTGTAGATTTCACTGGTCCTACTTCTGAACTCGTGAGCAGTGCTAAATAAATCCCATCTCTATTCTATACCACAGTCCTGCTATATCCCAAACCCTGTTGCCATGGGTTTTCTTCTCTATGCTAGAATTCTCCTTGGTTCGTCTCATGCCACACTTTTCAATCCCATCACTATCTCTTCATTTAGGGATGCTATAGCTTTTCACTGTCCTAGTTAAACTGGTACCTCAGACTCAATACAATACCCAACAGGTAGTCTAATCACTGGCCACAGTACAGTGGGGGCTCTTTATGTCCTTAATCTAGACACCACTTCTGGTAATGCAGCCTAAAATCGAATTAGCTTTTATAGCAACTACATTATACTGTCCTCTTCATATCAAGCTTGTAGTCAACTAATACCCCTGGGTCTTTTTCATATGAGCTGCTATTAATCCAGATCTTCTCTATTATCTATTTGTACAGTTGACAGTTAAAACTTAAATGTAGGATGTTGTGGTATATTTTCCTTATTAAATGTTATCCTACTAGTTTTGGCCTATAATTTCAACCTACAAAGAGCTTTACTAAATTTTGAGTCTGACATTCAAAGCATCGCCTATTCTGACCAAGTTTTTGTAGTCTGAAAATCTGATAAATATATGTTCTATTTATTTTTAATTTATTTTTAAAATTTTATTGATTTTTAAAGAAGTTTTGACCAGGACAGGGTAGTGTACATGGCCACATGGAATACTACTTAAGATCACTCTCTTGTTTGACATTGTATTATCAATCATTCTTCCTGTCCTGTTATTCAACCAGTTGTGAAATAAACTTAACTATATTCTATTATCTCACCTCCATTTTTCATTTTGTTCACAAGGATATCAAGAGACACTTTCCCCCCATCTATTACTGCCTATGTTTTTAGCATTTACTTCATCTACCAGTCTAGTAAGCCTTTAAATAACAGCAAAAAAAATTAAGTTAACTTTGTTTGTCTAATTTTGGTTGATCCAGTGCTGGCTCTTTGTGATTACCATTTTGTTTTCTAACTGCTCACAGACATCTGTTTAAAATTGTGTTCTAGATCTTTGCCAGGGATTGGCATCAAGTTTATTGGGGTAAAATTTCTGGAATGCACCTTTCCCCTTTGCTTAAAAAGAATGCCTACCTCCAGTCTTTTTAATATTTCATCCATTCTCCATAATTCCTAAGAGACTATCAATAATGGCTTAGCAGTCCTATCTGCAAATGCATTTAGTACTCTAGAGTGTGACTCATCCATCTCCATGAACTTATAAGCATTTAAAGTATCTAGGCTCTCTTTTGCTCTCCCTTGCTTTTACAAGTTCCTAGTCATCTTAATGACATTTGCCTTCTTGCTGTTCTTCACATTTAACACTCCATCTTCTGATTTTAAGTGTTTTCACTAGCTGTCCCCCACATCTGGAACTCTTTCCCTCATTTCTGTTTACTTCCTTTAAGGTTCCTTGAAGTCTTGGCTAATGTCTCACCTTCTGTGAGAAGCCTTTCTGAATTGTTCTTACTCTTTAATGCTTTCCCTCTGAGATTACTCTGTACATTGCTGTTTGTAGGTTGTCCCCTTGCTTAGACTGGAAGCTCTTGAAAGCACAGACTGGCTTTTGTTCTTCTTTGTATCATCAGTGCTTAACACAGTGCCTGACACATAATAAGAGATTAAGAAAGGCTTGTTGACTGACTGACTAGTAAATTCTTTTTTTTTCTTTTTCTGTTTTTCCTGGCATGAATATAATTCTCCTTGACAGAGAGGTTGGAAGCAAAATAGTCAAGTTGTTCTACATCCCCTTTTGTTGTATCATGATGCTATCTGGCACAAAAATCACACCAATTCTTCCTTTGCTTGTCTTGATTTGGAACTCTGTTTTTTTGTTGCCAAAAATTTCTCAAACTTAGCTTTTTGTGGCTTTTATTTAGCCTTCCAGAGTCTAGTCTTGCAAGTTTTTGTTATTCCCTTGCATTTGTTTTATTTGTTCTTTATCCCTCTTTTCGGCTTTAGTGTATATTCTCTTGAAACCTAAATTCATTAGAGAACTCTCTGTAGCCACGTTGATTTCTATAGAAATCCTATTTTTTTCCTTATTGTTACCCACTATGATTATTTCAAAGGTTGAAGAAGGGGGTGGGAAAAACAAAGGTAAAAGATGAGCAGGCATTGTGCCCAATTGGAGTGAATGTTGTTGGTGAGAGGATAGTGGAAGATGAGAGTCACAGGTGCTGAGAGTCCAGGATCTGAAATCAGGGCTTGTTCCACAAGAGGGACAATGCTGCATTTTAGGGATTTCAAGTAGGGATTGGCATTCAACTCAACCCCACCCTCAGATAAGAAAAACCTTCAATTTAGTGTTCTGTATCATCATACTTATGGTACAATTAATTTTGTCATCGCTTTATTTTGTGTTTTGAGGCAAATCAGTTCACCTTGATGAGTCAGTTTCTGCATCTAAAAGTAATGCTTGACTACAGGACTTTGATGATTCATTAAGAATTATATATGCAAAGCATTTTGTAAATTGTACACAATTATATAAAATCAGTTATTATTTTCAATAATAATAATTCAGTATTTGGTTTTCTTTCTGAAGCTGGAACTCAGTAGTTGAGCCATGACAATTGTGTGTGAGTATTTTTCTTCTCCAAGTATATATCTCTGTGTAATGCTTTGCATGTTGCCAAAGAGGCAATTAGATATTTGTTTTATGGTCTTTTGGATAACCTGAGCTTTTTGTATTTCTTCAGGGGAAACTAGGGAATGGCAATTATCTCCTATGCCAAAATACTGCTTAGTGGTTGGGTATGGCAAAAATTCATGCCACAGAGTTTCCTTCTCCAAAATCAATTGTGCATTTGGGGATATTCCCATTCTAGTAGAAGCCAGAGGGACTGGAGTATAATTGAGCTGTTGACATACTATTGTTCTGTACAAATGTTGTATGAGACAAGAAACAATAGCCCAGAAATGAGGGTGAAGAAATGTGGCTCCCTGTGGTAGTAGTTATAGGAGGAGATGATTCTGGTTGGGAGGCTGAGAGCCCCAGATTGGGGAAGGGGGAGACAGTGCAAAGTTGTAAAAGCAGCTTGAGGATTTTAAAAGCAAGAGGAAAGGGATATGCATGTATTAATCTCCTACTATGTCTTCAACTCTGTGCTAAGCCCCTTACAAATATCTCATTTGAGCCTGACACCTGTCTGGGTGGTAGGTGCTATTATTATCCTTATTTTATAATTGAAGAAACTAAGGCAGAGAGAGATTAAATGATTTGCTCAGGGCCATGCAGCTAATAAGTATGTATCTGAGGCTGTATTTGAGCACAGGACTTCCTAACTCCAGACTCAGGGCTCAGTCCATGGGGCCATCTAACTGTCCCTAGCAAAAGGAGATATAGAGATGAGGAAGAATATAGAGTATCCTGTTGAGACTGAAGGAACTAAAATAATCAGCTCTTTAAAAAATATGGAAGCCAAAACATATGAAGATGGTAGAAGGAACACCCGAATAAAAGGCTCCAACTGCGTGCTGTGTGCTCAAAGGGGAGAGAAAGCTAATTCAGATAAATACTTTGTTTTTGGCCCTTTTTGCCACTAAATCAGGGTTCAGGCGACTGTAAGAAGTGTCGTTTTAGCCTGTTGCTAATGAGTAGACTTGAGGCCTAGATGGAAGTTAACTCTACTTTTCCATGAGCAAGGGGTTTAGGAAGAGGCAGCTCAGCCTGGGCTTTTTTTTTTTAAGCAGTTGGAGTTAAGTGACTTACCCAGGGTCACACAGCTAGTAAGTGTCAAGTGTTTGGTCTGAGGCCACATTTGAACTCAGGTCCTCCTGACTTCAGGGCCAGTGCTCTATCTACTGTGCCACCTAGCTGCCCCAAGCCTGGGCTTTCTAATAGAGATTAGATGTGCTGGCAACAAATGAAAGAGCTATATCAGAGAAATCAATAAGAAGAATTAGAGAGATGAATCTGGAAAACATAGATGAATGTATTAGGTCGGTGTATAGCAAACTAAACAACATGACACTGAGCATGAAATATGCATTTTCTGCAGAGACATAGAGAAATGGCGCTGAGTGCAGCTAGGTGGCATGGTGGATAGAGTGCCAGGCTTAGAGTCAGAAAGATTCATCTTCCTAAGTTCAAATCTGGTCTCAGACACTTACTAGCTGTGTGATCCTGGGCAAGTCACTTAACCCTGTTTGCCTCAATTTCTTCATCTGTAAAATGAGCTGGAGAAGGAAATGGCAGACCACTCCAGTATCTCTGCCAAGAAAACTCCAGATGGGGTTATGAAGAGTTAGGCTGGACTGACAAATGAGTGAACTACACGTGCTAGCACTGGGAATGCAAATACAATGAAAAAGATAGTACCTGATCAGAAGGGCCTTGCATTTCAACGAGGGAAGACAACACATAGAAAAGGGAGCTTAAAGGGGGGCAAGTTCAGAAGGAGTCCAGGGAGTCATGGGCTAAACCAGATCTGCAGTGAGCATGACCGGCATGGGGCCTCCTAATGGATGTCCCTTGTAGATAGCATCTCCCGTCTCTTATCCCTTTAAGGTCTGTCATTAAATAAAAAAAGAAAAAAATCCTAAAAGTAGAAAGAAGAGAAACACAGCTGTAACTGGAAAGCAACTTCTTTTACAAGTAGAAATCTCTATCACAGGCAGCCTGAAATAATATGTTTCCCCTTGATTTGGTTTTTCTGTGAAAAGAAAAGGAAGCAAGGAAAATAAAATAATGTTTTGTTTATGGTCACGTGTTGGATAGTGCAATGGTGTCTGAGAAATACGTAACTATTTTAAATTCCATTAGATTCATAAGGGAGGTAGTGTTGTCTTTAGTTCTTGGAACATATATTTTTAAGAATGACATTGACCAGGTAGTTCATGCCTAAAGCATGTTGTATGGCAAGAAACCATGCCATACAAGGACTGCTTATTAGAATTAGGGATATTTAATGTGGAGAAGGGAAAACTGAGTCATGATATGATAGTTGTCTTCAAGTAATGGAAGGACCACCATGAGGAAGAGAGAAGACTTTTTCTACTTATCTCCAGGTGGCCAAGCTAGAAGCAGTGAGTGAAAGTCGAAATAAGCAGATTTGAGCTAAATATTTGAAAAAAACAAACAAACAAAAGAACAACTTTGTGACAACTAGAATTGTATAAAAGTAGAATTAGATGCCTCAGTAGCTATTGAGTTCTTCATTGCTATAGGTCTTCACACAGAGTTTGAATGCTGGGGTTAAGGGTAGAGGTGGTTCCTGTACAGATACAGGATGTATTCGATGACTCTGAGGTCCCTTCAAACTCTGAGGTTCTCTGATTCTACGTAATTATAAATTCATAAACTGTTTCCCTTTTCTGTCCCTCCCAGTGCCACCCCGCTCTCCTTTCACCTCTTAACACAATGGTTGTCCATAGTTTATTGACTAAATAAAGTTACTGATTCTTACTCCCCAGAAAGAGTATAGGTGCCTTTGAATTCACCAAGTTGCCAACGCTTGAGAATATTTAGGATGGCTTCTAGGTTCCTCTAGTCAGTGCTGTTTGTAAGTTGTCCCTTTCCCCAAAGCCCAATATTTACAGTAATTCTTAAGAGCATCAAGAAGCCATCTCACCAGGGCTGACTTGACCTAGTAATGAGTTGCTCAGTTTTTTATATGCCTACTGTGTGAAGAACTCTGTTCTAGGTACCAGAGGATGTACAACAATGATTTGAAACATATCTCTTGCTGTGATGGAACTTAATTGTCTAATACGGGGCTGTAAGTTAGAATGTAAGAAGTACATAGAAAGTTAAGGAACAAGGAATCACAAAGCTAGGGAGGTATTGGGGAAGGCTTCATGGAAGAAGTGTCATCTGAACTATTGTCCTTGAAGAAAGAGGAAGATTTCAATACGCAGTGTTAGCAGACCGTGTGTTCAGGTTTGGGGAATACACTGCACAAATTCACAGAAGTAGGAGGATGCAAGGGGTGGGCCTAGAGTGGGGAACAGCAAGCGAAGATAGATGAAAGGAAGAATATGAATGACTAGTGGAATAAGATTTCAGAGGGGATGATTTATCCTGTATATACACAATTTGTACATAGATATTTGTGTGAGGCAAAAGGATGTGCTAGGAGGTGGGACTTTCAGTTCTGATTGAAATACTTTTGATTTTACTGTAAGCAATCAAAAATGCCCCCAGTAATTACAATGTAATAATAACTACATGAATGAAGCTTGTGAGCATTCTGTGATTTGTCATAGTCACAAAAGTTGAACATTCATAGGCTGAACAATATGATTGATCACTCATGAAATGTGAGCATTCCAGTCCATTTTTATAGTTTTATAGTACTTTTATGGCTATCTTTTCCCCCTCGAGATTTATTCTGATGTTTTGCTTTGGTAGAGGGGTGACCGTCAGTCCTCTAGGATATGTGCTACACAGACATGTCTCAGTGGGCACTCTTGGTCAGTGTTCTATCAAGGTGTGTGATCTTAATATATGATTATGTCTTACAAAAGACAAGGAGCCTTACTTTGTAAATTGTGTAAATATTCTTTTCTGGTACACAGTGAGTTTATATTCCCTGTTTTGCCATAAAATATGTAAGCGACAGTGTCTTTTTTTGTGTATAAGAGAATTCACTGTAGCCCATTGGAATAAGCCTTGGACAAGGATTCAGAAGACCTGGTGTGGAATCCTAGTTTTCTCCACTGACAAGCTGCATGGTCTTAGGAATTCCATTTTTATCTCACTGAATCTTAATTTTCTCACCTGGAAAATAAAAGTATTAGATCACTAGGTCCAAAATAAGGGCAGCAAGGTGTTGCAGTGGATAGAGTCGGGAGGTCCTGAGTTTAAATCCAGTATGAGACACGTACTAGCTGTGTGACCCTAGGAAAATGACTTAACCCTGATTGCCTCAAAAAAAAAAGGACCCATGGGCCAATATAGCCTTCTTGACTTTAGGGTGCATGACTTGCCCCAGAATTTTAACTGGGAAAAAATGGTTTTATCTTTTTAGGTAGGCCCACACACCAGTAGGGTTTAACTAACTGGAATATGTCTGGGGACAAGTTCTGGGCACCTTTTGGGTCTATCTCACTCTGTGAAGGTATATTCTCCTTCATGAAATTGCTAGAGTCAAAGCCAAGAGCTATCACCAGCAGCATGGCAGACTTGGAGTCAGAATTGTGATGTGCCACAATGGAATTTACCCCACAGACCTCGAGCTATGGTTTGGGATCCCAGGGATGTTGTAGAGAACACTTCTCACAGAGGTCCCTTCCAACTGAGATGTTATGCATGGTTTACTCTGATAAAATCACTCTCCTCTGACTATGTAGAATTTGATTAAGTATTAGCATTAAGCTCGTAATTGTGCTCTTTTAGAATAAAGTTATTTAAACATTTTTGGTTGCTTTTATATTATTTCTAAAATAGTAATAATTTTAAATAGCTAATAAGTTAAACAGGGTGTCTCAAAAGTCTTGGTGCAGTTTTAGCTACCCTAAAACTTTTGGGACACCCTGTATTTCACTTTTTATCAATTCATAAATCCAACACACGTAGATTTCTGCTAGTGTGCCCCACTACGAAAAGACTTGGGATTAAACTAAATGATCTCTAAGTTTCTGTGTTGCTCCAAGTATCCACAAGTCAGTAGCTTATGGCTGAAATAGAGAGGGTACTGCCCTGGGTTGGCAACAGCACATTTCTGCCCTCTATCCTGGATTTCAAACAACAATTCTGGGGCTGGCTAGAGTATAATCAGAGCATCATCTCTTTCTGCTATCAGATTTATCCCCAAGGGTACAACCAAACTGATTATTTTTTCCCTGAGTAGCTTCCTAAATTGGCATAGGTACAATATCTGGGCAGCAGAATTCCCCCCCCCCCCAGCAAGTATGTATTTGGTTGTTCTCTTAAAATGAAATGTGGTGTTCTGGAAATATTCCCAATTCTCACATAAAAGATCTTTGGCAAAAAAAAAAAGGTTAAAAAAAGTGTAACATCTGTAAAAGGCCCTTGTCTAAATTTAGTGGTTTAATTTCTCCTTAAGTAGATAAAAAAAAAAAGCGGTTTGCATTGCAGAACACTTCTTACTTCAACCTGGTTGTAAAAATGCAATTGAAAAATGACTTTTAAAAAATAACCTGCAAAAGATGCCTGGTAGCTGACAGCTAAATTGAAAACAAGTCTTAACCATAAAACAGATAACCAGGATTATCTGGATGGTCTGTGTTGGCTAAGCCCTTAGTGAGGGGGTAGGAATAGAGAAATTCAATATTTTGAGGCTCTTTTAAGGGTAAATGGGGCTATTTCTCATTCTGCTTTCTTCTGTGGATATCAACTGAGAAGTTTGCAGGCCTGGAGTTTCAGGGAGCTGAAGGATCCTGACACAAAGGGACATCTGCCCCTCAAGAGCTCCTGCTTAATGACAGGCAGTCATTAAGACTAAACAGTCTAAAGTTTACAATGTGCTTTGCAAATTTTAAATGTTTGAGGCAGGTAGGTGACATAGTCGATAGAACATGGAATCTGCAGTCCGGAAGACTTGAGTTCAAATTGGCCTCAGAAACTTACTACCTGTGTGACCCTAGGTGAGTAATTTTTTTTTTAAAATGGCCTCAGTTTCCTTATTTGTAAAATGGTGGCAATAATAGCACCTCCTTCCCAGGTGAGGTTCAAATGGTGCCTGACATGTAATAGATTTTATATAAATGTTAGTTATTATTATTACACTTCAGCTTCACAATAACTCTATGAGGTAGATACTACAGGAATAAGGAAACTGAGGCACAGAGAATTAAAGTGGCTGTATCTGGTCACATAGCTGATAAATGCGAGAGAGGGATTTGGGATCCTGGTCTTCCTGAACCCGGGTTCAACATTGTGTTCCTTATGGCACATCATTTCCAAGTAGCTGTATGTTGAAGACAGCTTTTTTTTTTTTACTGGCAAATGCTACAAATTAAAGCTTGATTTGTTATTTTGTTGGTTGTCTAGACTTAAGAAAGCGATGGAGAAAATGCTAATAATGCAAGTGAAACTTAAATGTGTGTCCTGGCTCTGTGTGTGTGTGTGTGTGTGTGTGTGTGTGTGTGTGTTTTCTAGTGAGCCAGTTGTTAAACCATTTACTAGCACACCCCTGCCTCCAAGCCTGAAGGGATGCAAACCCCAAAGTCTCGGGTAATTTGACTTCAAGGTAAACCATTCCCTTCTCAGATCTGCACATTTAATAAAAGCCTTAACCCCTTTTATATACATTTACATACAGTGCTTATGTTAGCTGAGCCTCTAAATGTCTTCTCCATCTTAGATCACTCACTTTTCTTTTTGGATCTTAGGTTCTTCTTTTGTAAAAGAAGAAAAATGGACCAGGTGATACCTAGAGGGGTTTCCAACTCTAAAATTCTCTGCTCAGCTTCCTCAGGGTTATTGCTTCCCTAGGAAAAGTAGAAACATCAATAGGAAGCAAAAGAGAGTCAGAATTAGGGAGATGACCCTCTCCAGGTATCTCCTTTTTTTTTTCTCTGTAGGTAGAAATACTACCTAAGGCATCTGTGTATTATAGGGTAGCCAAGCTTGAGATGTGCTTATTTTTCTTTTAACGAAGGATAAGAAAGCCCAGTTTAATTTTTTTTTTTTTACTTATGGGAGTAGGGCGTGGGGGAGTTGGTTTACCTAGCTGTGTCTCAGATACGCCATTTTGAAGAAGTCCAATTTTTTTTTTACTTGGGCAGATTTACAATTGTTTACCTAAAAGGATTTCAAAACCACTGAAATTAGAACTAACAAAGGCATGGAGGTAAAATGATGAAAACAATAAGAAAAAAAAGCCCTATATTTTTTGCTCCCAAATCATCCATATCCCACAATAAGAAAAAAAAAAGCCCTTTTTTTTTGCTCCCAAATCATCCATATCCCAGGGCCTCTGTTGTGGGGCTTATTGCTGCCACAGTATTAATTTATAGATGGGACTCTTGCGAGTCAAGAAAAAGCTGAAAAAGGGCATTCAAAAGGGTTATTCTCCAGTCCTTATGTAATCCAACAGGCCAGACTTCCTTTCATCTATAGCATATGGTTATTTGTAGGCATATGCTTAGCACAGTGCCCAATACATAAAAAGTACTTAATAAGCGTTTGTTGATTGATTTTTCTAGGAGGAAGAATCGACCTAGGCTTAATAAAGAAATCATTCCTAGCTAGCTTAGTGATCATTTGCTGACCCTTTCCTTAGGGATCACAGACCATATCCCAGTTTTAATTTTGTGCACCTAGACATGCCCCTTCCCAAATAAAACACTTTATCCCTTTGCTATGTTCGTAGATATATAAATATTCAATTCAGGGTACATTTCTCAGTCTCTTCCTATGTATAAAGCAAAGTAAATAAGCAGTAGGCTAGGTAGACAAAAGTAGAACAAGTCCCTACCCTCAAGAAACTTGTATTCTATTTGGGGGGAGATAACATATACACAGGATTAATCTAGAGCACATAAAATAATTTCTGGTGGAAGACATCCTGACACTGGGGATTTGGGGAGAGGATGAGGAAGGGCTTCCAAATATAACATAGGCTGATTTGTTGTGGTCATGCCCTTGACTCTAGAAGTTGAACTCCGGATAAAGATTTCATATGGTGCACTCATTATAAAATGCCCGTGATGGTGTTTAAAGCAACTTAATAGACAATTATTTCAATGATTAAGGGGATTTTTGAGCTCATAATGTGGTATTTTCCCTACATTGTATATTACCACCACTTGTACATACTTATCTGATATTAATTTAACTCAGCTATGTGAATCACTTTATACCCAGAATATCATTGATTCCATGTTGTTATGGTAATAGTCTTGAGTAGTGTGCTAGGGGGCTTTGTCCTGATTGTCATTTTTGTCAAATGACTTATTTGAAGAAATGAAATTTAAGTGTATCAAATTTACAGATGATATAAAGCTAGAAGACAGAAACAATAAACTGGATGAGAGAATCAAGTTTCAAAAGATGTTCCTAGGGCAGAATGACTCAAAATTAATTTTGACAGTATTAGGTATCATACAAACTACATTTCATTTCAAGACCTTGATCTTGCTGTAAGGATTTTAAAAAGATCTAGATATTGGTGGTCAGTGCCTGGCATCAGCAGGGACAGAACTGAAAAATCAAGAAGCTTTTTCTTCAACCTGAAACACACATTGTTAAAGTAATGATTGCCAAGAATAACTATGGGACATCCACACAATTCCAACTACAGTCTCAAAGTTTTTGAGTGGCAGCATGATTTGTTGGAAACAACCCTAGATTTAGGAGTCAGTACAACTGTGTTCGAATCTCAACTCTGTTGCTTAATTGCTGCATCTTTGACAATCCCTTTTAGCCTTATAAAAATGGAGATCCTAATACTTGCTTTACCTCCCTTACAGACCTATGGTAAGGAAAGGTCTTTGTAAATTGCAAAGCACTAGAGAAATGCAAATATTAGTAATGATAAAAGTGAATGTTAATTTTCCAAATGGAAACAAATTTAATAAGACTTAAAGGATGATCTATCATTTTCATATTGTTTTATATTTATTTAGCACCCTCCAATTATGAGTTGAATAGTACTCTACAGATGATAACTTCTATATCCCCACAACTCAAAGTAGATAGGCATAAAGTAGTCCATCTCATTTCATATAAGTATAATTGTGGTAAAGAGAGGAAATGTGACTTGCCTGAGGCCACTTAGAAATGCATATTAGAACCAGGATTTTTGTGGCTGTTTAGAGCAATGACTAAGGTAGGGCAATGAAGTTTAGCCCCAGGGTACCAAAGTTGTTTGGTTGGTTAGTGGTTGTCCTTATTTCTGAAGAGGACCAAAATTACATCACTATGTTTGGAGTCAAGTTACAGCATGTCTGACTATGGCTGATCAGACCAATAAGCGCTTGGAATGTTCTACCACAGGTTGGGCACAAATAGTCCATAGGAACATCTGGAATAGAGATGTCTCTAAAATTGCACATCTCACATTTTTTTGAACTACTGCAATTCTGCTTTGCTCACAGTGCACAACACCTTTTTTAATGTGGGCATGCCATGCTGGGGGGTCCTTTGCCAATGTCTCTCATGTCAATTCCAAAGTTCTTCAGAGAGACCTTGAGAGTGTCCTTGTATCCCTTCTTCTGACCACCATGTGAGCACCTTCCTTGCTTGAATTTTTCATAAAATAGCATTTTAGGCAAGTATATGTTTGGCATTTGAATTTAGTGGTTCTTTAGAAACAATTGAGCTTAGCACTTAACAAGACAAATTAATTGAAATTGGAAGCTACTAGATAACCTCACCCAATATGAGTTCCTCCCTACCCTATCCTCATGTTAATTTTCAAGATATTTCTTACCCCTTTCCTTGGATATGGGTTGACATATTAAATTAGAGGTGCTGGTAAGATGTCCAAATAGATAGGTGCACCAGGAAGTTAGTGATGTAGGATTGGATTTTAAGTGAAAAGTTAGGACTGGGTATTATGGTTTATGGAGTCATTAGCATAGAGATGATTATTGCTGTTATAAGATTGAGATCACTAGTGGAGAGGGTACTCAGAAAAGCACCCAAGACAAAGCCTTGCAGGCCATCCATACTTACAGAGCAGGCGATGTTCCAAGATAAGCCAGCAAAAGATACATGTATTGTCCCAGCCATTATTTTATTTATTTATGTTTTGGTAAAATTTATATGGCTATCTTTTCTTTTTTCATGAATTAATTTCTGAATGCTTTCCTCCTCTAACTTCTGCCATGAACAATTCCTTATAATATGGAATAAAAGTGAAAGAGAGAGAAAAAAGCAATCCATCACAACTCTCCAAGTACTTCAACAAAATCAGATGGCATATGCATTGTTCTAGGTCCATAGTTCCCTACTTCTGGGAAAAAATAAACAAACCACAAACTAATCAAACAACAAAAAAACCCACCTTATTAAAAAAATAAAACAAAATAAATGACCAACTTGGTCATTAGAAGCATAATATCCAATTTCTTTTATCTTTATTCTTTCCACTTACATTTCTATGGCCATCATCTATATTATTTCTTGGTTCTGTTTACATCATTTTGTGTCAGTTCATACAGAACTTCCTTTTCGAAATAAGAGAGTAACATGGTCAGGCTTGGGACTTAGAAAAATTATTTTGGTAACCTTTTTGTAGATTTAATGGGAGAAGAGACGGAATGCAAAATGGGGAGGAAAATTGGGGGAGGGTGTTGAAATAGTCCAGGTGAGAGGTGATGATCTGATAAAGGGAGAGATATTGAGGTAAAATTAATGGGACTGGAAACCATAAATGTTCGTATTCATAATTTCTTATGGTACAATAATATTACATTACACTGAGGTACTGCGATGTGTTTAGCCATTCCCTAATTAATGAGCATCTTCTTTGTTTTCAGTTCTTTGCTACTAAGAAAAGTGCTGCTACGAATGTTTTGTTATAGTTGATATGTATTTCTGTCTTTGATCTCCTTAGGGTGTGTACCTAGCAGTGTGATCTGTGTGCCAAAGCACATGGATTTTTTTTTTGTCATATTCTTAGCATATTTCCAGTAGCTTTCCAGAATGGTTTTAACTCATTTAACTCACAACCAACAGTGTATGCCTATGTTTCTGCAGTTAGGCAAACATTGGCATTTCTATCTTTTGTCATCTTTATCAGCTTTGTAGGTGTGGTATTTATTTTGATTTGCATTTCTCCTATTAATGATATGGATTGATTGATAATTATTAATACTTTGCATTTTTTTCTTTTAAGAACTGTTTGCTGTTATCCTTTGCTTGGTTTTGAATTTTGTTAAACTCTCCTTTGATTTTCAGAATTTCTATTGTGTTTAAATGGGATTTTTAAAAAAATGTTCATTTCCTAATGTCTGCTTCATTAGTTTGTCTTTATTTCATTGATGAAAATATTTAAAAGTACACATTCCTAATTCCGTAATAATAATTTCCCCAATTTGGATGCATCACCAAATTTTGGTATGTTGTCTCATTGTTGTCATTCTCACTGATGAAATTATTTATTGTTTCTGTAATTTGTTCTTTGGCTTACCAATTTCTTAGAATTAAGTAATTTAGCCTGTAATTTGTAAACCTTTTTTAATTGTCTTTTGTTGAATACAATTTTATTGTTACATGGTCAGTAAAATGTGTTTCATAGTTTTCCTTTTCTATATTTGTTTATGAACTTTGTATTCCCTAATACATGTTTGGTATTTGTTGATATGCCATAAACACTGCAATATATGTATACTCCTTTTTATTTCCATTTAGTAATGGTCAAAAATTGAGAATACATAAATTTTCTAAAATTCTGTTCAGGTCCTTCTCTTATTTCTTGTTCATTTTTAAAAGATACATCTAGATCTGAAAGAAGTGTGTTGATCTCCCCCAATATTACAGTTTTATTTTTTAATTCTCTCTATAATTTGTTTACCTTTTCCATTAAGTATTTATATCAGAAGTGTCAAACTTGTAGCCCCAAAACTGCATTCAGCCCACAACACTCCTAAATGTGGCTTGACTCAGATTAAAATTGAGAAATATTTAACAAAATAAATAAAAATACAGTAAAACATAGAGAATGTTAACATGTTTTTTTTTTCTTTTTAGTCAATATGCAGCCTGAAAGGATTCTTATGCATAGTTTAGTGGCCCCTGCTTCTTCTTAAATTTGATACTATTCCATTCAGTGGATTTATATTGAGTATTGATATTAATTTATTATGTATGGTACCTCATCTTAATATAATTTCCCTGTTTATCTCTTTTAAATGCATTTCATGCTGCTTTGTCTGAAAATATTATTGCTAACTTTATTTTTTTTATCAATTCACCTGAAGCATAATAGAATTTTATTAATCATTTTATTTTAAGCCTTTGTGAATCTTTGTTTCAAGTATTTTTCTTGTAGACAACATTTGTTGAATTTTCCTTTATAATCAATTCCAGTACCCTCTTCAATTATATGATTGAATTCATCCCAATCACATTAACAGTTATGATCATTAAGTGCCTAGTTTCCTCTTCCTCTCTTATATTTTTTTCCTTTCTTTGTTCATATGGCCCTCTTTATGAACATGAGAGGGTGATGATAAAGGAGTGTACCATTAGCTCCAGTGTCCCATACTTGATTCAATATACTTCTAACTCATTCCCCCTCTTCTCTTTCCCTCACTCAGACGCCAATTCCAGATTCTTACCCTTTAAATTATTTTTAAATCTGTTTGCATTATCCACTTCTTGAAATTAGATTTTATTTTATGTATGACTAATTCTACCTCAAATCCATCCTCTTTTTTAATCTCCCCCTTTCTTCTCTTCCTATTTCCTCTGATTTCCATGTTGAAGTGAATGTATTTCTACACCATACTCTGCATGTATGTAGATCTTTGTTGGAGTAGTCATTGGAGAGAACTGGGTTATAATTATTTCCCCCTACTCCACCATCTTTGCTGAACTTCCTAATCACATGCTTCAATTACTTATTGGGGAATGGTTCTTGGATTAATATACTCATATTAATTCCCTATGTATCTTAGCTTTCAAATCCTATTTGGCGATGTGTTGCAAAGCTTTTATCCAACCAACAGCTTCCGTTTGTACGTTATCTTTACTAATTTACTCATATAAAAACTTTTCAATTTCAATACAATTAAAATTATAGGTTTTATATTTTATGATTGCCTCTATTCCTTGGTTAGTTAAGAATCCCCCCCTTACCAAAGTTATGAAAGGTGATTGATTTCACTCTCTTAGAAATTGTTCATGATTTCACCTTTAACTTTCAGATTATATATCCATTTTGAACTTATCACAGGATATGATATAAATACCCATCTAAATTTAATTTTTTTCAAATTGTTTTCCAGGTACCACAGCAGTTCTTGTGGAATAGGAAATTCTTCCCCAAATCATTTTTGTTCTTGGTTTTATTGAACACTGGATTACTTAGTCTCTTTGTTTCTAATTCTTGCTATCCAGTTTGTTCCTCTGCTATTTTAATTATCACCAAATAATTTTAATGATTACTGCTTTGTAAAATAAATTGAAGTACTGAAGTGCTATTTTGTGCTTTCAATCATTTATTCATGCAACAAGCATTTATTAAGTACCTACTATGTGTGAGGCACTGTGATAAGCACTAGGAAAAAAAGAAAGGCAAAAGGTCATCCCTGTTCTCAAAAGGCTTACAATATAGTGAGGGAGCCAACGCATAATCAAATAGGTATGGAGTATGCTGATAAATGTTAACATCTGGGTTTCTGAAAAAGCACAGCACATTTTAAGTTTAATCTGCATTATTAACATTTCTCCTTCACTTTCTTAAATCTAGACAATCAACAAAACAATAGGTTGATCCCTGGATTGTGTTTGCTGATTTCTGTAGTGTAAATGCTCACACTGAAAAAGTTAGCCTTTTAAGAGCTGATTTGATCTGCCTCCAGCACACTCTTGAATTGGAGATCATCAAAAGAGGGAAGACACTAGCATTACTGGGGATCAGGAAAGACTTCTTGTAGAAGGAAGGATTTTAGTTGAGATTTGAAGGAAGCCAGGAAATCAGGGGGCAGAGTTGTGGAGGGAAAGAATTCCAGGCATGGGGGACAGCAAGAAAATGCCCAGGGCTGGGAGAGAGTATCATGTGAGGAACAGCAAAGGGGACAGCGTCATTGGATCTCAAAGTACTTAGTGGGATATATGGAGTAAGAATACTGGAAAGGCAGGAGTGGGCCAGATTATGGAGAGCTTTAAAGACCAAACAAGAGTGTTTTATACATGATCTTGGAGGCAATAGGGAGCCAGTAGAGTTGATTGAATAGAGAGGTGATTATCTATGTGTTATTATTAGTTTTAAGTCAGGAAGGATGGAAATAGTAGCTAGGCCTCTATTATCTCCTAGCCTTGCTTTTCACTCGGAAGCTGGGAGGCTTGGGTGAAGGAGCTTCTAGCTTTTTATTTTTATTTTATTTTATTTATTTTTAAATTATTTCCTTTCAGGTTCTAGACCTTTTGTTTCTCCACCTGAATTTTGCTATTATTTTGCCTAGCTCTATAAAAATCCTTCTTGGTAGTTTGATTGATATTGCATCAAACCTGTAAAGTAATTTAGGCAGTATTACATATGTGTGTGTGTGCGTACATGCATACATACATATATATATATATATATATACACACACACACACACACACACACACACACACACACACACACACACACACATACATATGTATAGGTTTGATCCAACTACAAAAATGAATATACCTGTAATTATTTTACTTATTCTTTATTTCTTTAAAGAATGTTTTATAATTTGATTTATACAATTAAATTTGACTCCTAGCTATTTTAATGCATTTTTGTAGTTATTTTGAATAAGATATCCATTTTATTATTTTCCCCTTGATTCTATTATTTTTATATTGAACTACTATTAATTTTTATCATTTTATGTCTATCTTTCTAATTTACTGAAGGTATTAATTGTCTCAATTTCTTCACTGTTTTTCTGAGGTTTTATAAATAAACCATCTTGTCATCAGTAAATTGGGATGATTTTTTCTCTCTTTGTCTATGTCTTATTGACAGTTTCTATTTCTAAAATAGAGAGAGGAAGCATTTTTATATTGCTCCTATATTTATTGGAAATGTTACATCACTAAAGTGAAAATATGCTTATCAGGAATGTATATATATATATATATATACATATATATATATATATATATATGTATATGTATATAACCTATATCAGAGTGTGTGCCATCTTGAGGAGGGTGGTGGGGAGGAAGGGGGAGAACAATTTTAAACTCAAAAGCATATGGAAGTGATTGTTGATAAATCAAAATAATTTTTAAAAAAGGAAATGTTATTATTTTCCTATTACAAATATTGCCAGCTTTTAGCTTTAGATGTATAACTATTTTTTGTTAAAATAGTCTTTCCATACTGATGTTTGGATTTTTAGCATAAATGAGTGTTGCACTTTATCCAAGACTTTTTCTGCATCTATTGCTATGATCATGTGGATTTGAATGTTTTAGCTTTTAGTGTAATTAATTATGCTGATGTTCCTGTTATTGAATTATACTTGCATCCCAGGTATAAAAACAACTTAGTTGCATAGAGTAAGTTTGGACATATTGCTGTAGTCTTTTCTAAAGTTTTATTAAAATTTTTGCTTCAGCATTCATTAATGATAGCTTGAGCCTTGTACACCACTTGATGTTTGTTAAGTGAGGAGTAGAGTAAACAAGATGGTAGAAATACCATGAAATACGATATATTTGACTCCAGTATTAACAGGCTTATTAAAAAAAAAATAGGTTGCTTTTCTTTCTGGAAGTTTGAAGTACTTCAAAGTTACTTCTTTGCATATAGGGCATTTTTCTTATTGAAATATTGATTTAAAATGACAAATATGAAATTTAGACATTTTTACAATCATATGATACTCTTGAAAATGCCAGTTCTCTTCTCATCTATTACACAGCATTTTGTTTTATGCTTTGCTAATGCACATATAATATATTATATATATTTATGTATCATCTCATTACTATACCATGCCTTTTCCTAATTGATTTATTAATTTCTTTTTTATTGAGGTTTTCATATCATAGTCATTAAAGACATACCCATCCCCCTTCTCTTGCTCTCTCTCTCTCACACAGATGTACTAAGAAACTTTAGGGAGTTCTTTTCTCTGCCATTGGCTTGAGAACCCACCACTGTATTCCCTCCAGTTTTAGGGCCCAGCAATCAGTACCACAGGTCTCTTTAAATACTTAATACCAGATAGCTTTTTACAAAGGAATATTTAATTAACTCAAAAATATAGTAGTACCAGTGAATCCAGGTATGCAAGCTTCTGAGAAATAAGAGGGTTTTGGATTAAATGATCTCTAAAGCCCCTTATAGCTCTAATATTCTGTGGTTGGTGGAATGAGCCAGTCTATAATAACAACACTTCTGCAGATGGTGACTAATTTTGTTGTTGGACAAATATATCTAGGATTCTGCTCTGGTTTTAGGCTGCCTGCTGACTGTGTGTAGCCCTTGTAAGTAGAAAGAGGTCAAAGATATGAGGTCTGTAGGTGGATTCTGCTCCTGGGTAAGCCAGAGGCAAGGGAGACTGGGTTCCCTTCCTAAATGATAATGGGGCATATTCAAAGCAAGATACATATTCTGGATCCTGTTCTGAGAAACATCACCTTTGCAGCTTTGTTTGTCAGCTTGTCCTCCAAGTAATGCTTTCTTTCCTTTTCTAAAGCCTTGGATGGGTAATTATTGATCCTTGTGGAAATACGCAGGAGAGAAGCAAGGACTATCTGTGTATTCTAAAGCCAAAAATGGGGGGAAAGAACACCTATAGATGTTTACAGCATATTATGTTGTCTTTACACTTGGATTTCAAAATGTAAACAATTTAAAGTTTTTAGCAGAGGGCATATGCTCTTTGCAAATGTCTATCATTTATACCTCTTTTCTGAGATTTGCTCAACAGAGGCCATGCTGCCGTACCATCAGTTTGAAGAACAAGGAGAACTTTTGTAGTAATTTATGTTATATGTGATATTTGCATTTCTGCCATAGTGAAGAGACCACTCCCTTTGTTCTAGGTGCAGACTGCTCTCCCTCCTAGGAGTCAAGGCGAGGGAACCTGAGGAACGCCTCTTCACACCCTAGGTTTATGAGGGACAATGAAATGTTCCTTTTAAGAGAGTGAAGGGGCAGGAAATATGATGCTGTAGTGGAGGGGGAAAGGATTTGAAATAGCAGAGGGGAAACTTGATCCTTGGCATGAGGCTTGAGATCAGAAGAAGATCATACTGAGGATGAAGGGAAGGAAAAGGACCACTGTACACTTGGAGCTAGACACAAAATGAAACACATTTGAGGGTCATCCTGAAGAGAGGGAGCTGGGTGCTCTGAGGAGGAGTAACTGTTTTGCTTATAAGGAATGAAAAAATAGAGCTACAGAAATTCTCAGCCGATTGAAGATCATTTATTAGGATCAGAGAAATTAAGAATAATAATGGTTGGTGAGTGCCCACTCAGTGGTCTTGGGGTAACAGGTTGCCTAGCACACAGTAAGCACTTAATAAATGCTTGTGGCCTTGCCTTCTTGACCTGATAATAACCAATTGGGCAGAAAATATCCAATACATAAGAGGGACCCTCTGAAGATAGAAATGTTTTCCTCTGAAGATGGTAGTTTTCCAAACGGAAAACTACCTCCCCCTTTTTGAGTTGCATGTGCATATGAATTAAATTGCCAGAAAGAACCTATAAAGTATTTATTAAGCACCTACTAGGTGCTAGTGGAGATATACATTTTAGAAGAATCATTAAGGGCCCAATGTTAGCTTAGTAGGAGCTTTCCAAGGAAATGCCCTAAGGATCTGTGTTTGGAATCCAGTTGTTAATATTTTTTATCAATGACTTTAAACAAAGGTATAGATGGATTGATTATCAAATTTGCAGATACAGAAAAACTATGAGGGATAGTTAACACACCTGATGACAGAAGCAAGATCTAAAATGATCTTGACAGGCTACAGCATTGTTTTGGATCTAATAAAAGAATTGGTGAGGTCCCTTTCAGTTCTCATTCTGTGATCCTGTGATCTATCTCTGGTCAGATTCATCATGGTGGGGGTGGAGGAAGAGAGAATGGCGAAGAGAGTAGTGTAAGTATCTTCCAACTTGAATTCGATGGTCAGGTTTATTACTCCCAAGTCTTTGACCTGTATTCATATCATTAGGATTAAGTACTAAAGAAATGCACTCTTGTTGTTCAGTCAGACTTTTCTGACTTTTAGTGACCTCACTTGGGGTTTTCTTGGCAAAGATATTAGAATGGTTTGCCATGTCCTTCTCTGTCTCATTTTACAGATGAGAAAACAGGCAAGCAGGGTGAAGCGACTTGCCCAGGATCACACAGTTAGTAAGTGTCTGAGGTCGGATCTGAACTTTGGTCTTCCTGATTCAAAGCTCATTGTTCTATCCATTGCACCCCCTAGCTGCCATTGTCCTTCTTCAGTACAGATGGGGAGGACAATGTGATTAAATAGCTTTTTGTCTGGAAATTCTAGTGTACTGGAAGCTCAGTATGCATCAGCAGTGTGATATGAACAAAAAGCTTTTGTAATTTTGGGATTTATTAATAGAGGCATGGGCAGCTAGGTGGTGCAGTGGATAGAGTGTCAGACCTGGAGTAAGGAAGACTCATCTTTGTGAATTCAAATCTGGCCTCAGATACTTAGTAGCTGCATGACCCTGGGTGAGTTCCTTAATCTCATTTGCCTCCATTTCCTCATCTGTAAAATGAGCTGGAGAAGGAAATGGCAAACTGCTCCAGTATCTCTGCCAAGAAAACCCCAAATGGGGCCACGAAGAGAACAACAAAATAAAGACATAGCTTCCAGAAATAAAGAAGCTATAATCATTCTGTCCTCTGTACTACACCAGACTACATGTGATATATTGTGTTCAGTTCTGGGAACCACAGTTTAGGAAGGATGTTGATAATTTGGAGAGCATCCAGAAGAGTCACAAGGATGATCCAAGGCCTTGAGGCCATGCTATATGAGGATCACCTAAAGGAACTGGGGATGTTTCATCTAGAGAAGAGAAGACTGAGAGGAGATGTGTTAGCTGTGTTCCAATATTTGAAGGACCGCCATGTGACAAGGGGATTAGATTAAGGCTCCTTGGTACCAAATGGGAAAACTAGATACAAAGGATAGAAATTGCAAAGAAAGAAATTTAGGTTTGAGTTCAGGGGAAAAAAATTTAAAAACAAACCAAAAAAACTTCCTAAGAATTAAAGCTATTCAAAAATGTAATGGGGTACCCTGGGAGATAGTAGGCTTCCCTTCATTTGAGGCTGAAGCAGAGACTGGATGATCATTTGTTGGGGATGTAGCAGTGGGAATTCCATTTGGGGGACAAGAGTTGAAGTAAATGGCTGCTAACTAAGACCCCCAAATTCCGTGACCTTGTGATCTCCAGCATTGGCAGCATTCCTCACGTTTCTGCCAAGAAGTGTCAAAGGTTCCCCGGTGTAGAAGAAAAAGTTGAATAAACTATTTTTTTTAAGCTGTTCTTATATTCCCTGGGAAGTCAACATGACCTTTATTTTTTTTTCCTCTTTTCTTTCATTTGAGAAGGGTGAACTGGCTCATACAAAATGTGACTTTACACTGTGCCTTTCAGTCAAGGACAAACAATAAGCCTGAAATTGTCCTCAAATGCTTATTGAACCTGAACTCTTTCCAGAGAGTGAAAAAAAATGCCTTTATTCTTTTTTGTTCCTTTCTTCCTAATTATCCATTTATTTAATTATCATTGCCACCTGTGTCTGGGCTTTTGTGTTTGTGCTCATCAGAAGAAATGTTCAGTTATTTCTCTAAGTTTTTTTCTCTGCAGTTAGGAGAAGAGGGAAGTCCTTGGATTATCACAGCTTCTCATTTCCCCATCCCATGTTTTGCTGTTCTCTTGGGTCCTCTCTTTGGACATTGTGAAAGCACAAATCTACAGTCACAGAAACATACTTAGGAAGCCAGATTCAGGAAGCCAAACTGTCTGAACCCTCACCATTTATTTCCCAAAGAATCAAGGTTGGCATAAATCATATTTGTGGAATGAGGGAATATTGTCTTTGGTGCCACCAGCTTCTCCTTCCTGGCCATTTTTCACGATCTACAGAAATCTCTTCTCCTTGTTACTCTTTGTAGCTTCCTTGTCTTCCTGATTTCTCCTACCTCCTAGCAATAGTTCTTGGAGGAGTGTGGGTGGGGGGAAGGATCCAAAGTCAATAACTTATACCTCAGTGTGAATACCAGGCAACATTAGTTACATCAGATTTGAGAAATGTAAGAGACCACCATAGACCATTTAATCCTGCAGATGAGTAAAAATGTGGCCTCACAAAGAAGTGGCTTACCATCTTCCCTACGGGTATTTGCATTGTTGGTTATGGAACAGAAGGATTTTTATCACCTGTCAAGGGGAAATGGATAATCCAGTGGAGAAATATGGGGTTGGGGGCCAAGAATGCCTTCCTATCACACCTTAAAATTCCACCTCTTTGGGCAAGTGTAGGAGTAATTCAGATAGAGGCAACCAGGTGGCAAAGTCAATAGAACATTGGAATATGGAATTAGGAAGACCTAGTTTCAAATCTGAACTCTGACATTTACTAGCTGCATGACATTGGGCAAGTCATTTAACCTCTACTTTCTTCAGTTTCCTCATCTGTAAAATGGCAATAAAGATAGTACTTACCTCTTGAGTTGTGATGATAAAATGGAATAGTATTCAGAAAGCATATTATAAATTTTAAAGACATTAGTTGTTATTAATGTGAAACTGTATACCAAGACAATTTGCTTGATATGGTAACTTTCAATTATATGATGAGATAGCCTTGTTTGGACAATGTCCAATAAAAGACAAACAAATTTATGCCACACAATGATCAAATGAAGGAATTGGGATGTTTAGCCTCTAGGGGGAAAAATATTCATCAGCTATCTTCCACATATTTAAAAGGCCGTCATGCCAAAGTGGTCTTTGTCTTGCTCTTCAGACCCGTTAGGATAGAATTAGGAGCATGAGGTAGAAGTTACAAAGAGCCTAATTTAGACTCAATGGATGGAAACATGTTTTAACTCTCAGAACCACACAAATGTGGAATGGGCTTCCTCTGAAGCAGTGGTTTCTCCCAGATTGGAGGCTTTTAAGCCAAGCTTGGCTTGGTACTTGGTACGAGGTAGAGGATTCACATTCAGGTATGATTTGAAATAATTAACTTCTGAGGTTCCTTGCAGTTCTGAGATTCTGTGATTGTGTGAAAACAGATGTAGTGCAGTGTGGTAATAAGATGTCAGATCCTTGCAGCAGATGAGGGCTAAGTTTGGAATCAATGGACATGGATTCAAATCTGCTATCAGTTGATCATTATCTGTGTGACTTTGGGCAAATCATTTAAACTCTCCTGGCTTCATTTTCTCATCTGTGAAAGGGCATAGGGAGGGGGCATCAGGCTGAATGGCCTTTCAGTTCCCAAGACTAAGATCATGCAGTTCTTAGAAGACAACTGGATTTCTAAGGCTCCCTGGCAGTAGAATCACTAATTATTAGAGATGAAAAGGAGCTCCCAAATCATCTATGCTGAGAACCTTCCCCACCCCTCCATTTTATAGATAAGGAAACAGAGGACCAGAAAGTTTCAGTGCTTAGCCTAGTACAGCTGTGGTTAGAGAACCTGGATTTAATCTGGGCTCTTCTCCTTATTACCTGCATGACCTTGGGGAAGGCTTTCCACTGAAGTAGCCCTAAGAGTGCTAGGTTGGAGTCAACAGTGGGTGAAGCCAGGCCACCTGGAGTGAAAGTTTTTAAAGCCTCATTTGAAAGCCACAGGGAGCCAGTGTTTTGAAGAATTTGCACACTCAAAAATAAGCTCAGTTAATTTACTGTCCAAAAAAAAAAAGGACAGCATCTATGGTTGCTGCATCAAGCCTTTTTTTTTTTTTAATATGTGATTAATGAGGACTGTGCATGTAAGTGGGGACTGTTATTTGTCCTACATTCGGGCTATACAGTGGTGCTTTTTTCTGAATAATTCCTGATAGGTGCTGCACCCTCAGAAATGGGCCTCCAGATTCTGAATTCAAGTCAGTATGTCACTGGAGCATTTTATAGCAACTAGTAGATTAGGAACCGGAATGGGAACACAAGGCTCTTTCCTCTTGAAATGGCTCCTCTTTGTGAGATGGCTCTATAAGGCTTTACTTACTGAGTCCCAGAGTAAATCCTGTGTGGTTGCTTATTCACAAGGAAGCAATATTTACTAATAGAAGGCTGGACTTGGAGTTGGGAAGACCTAGGTTCAAATCTTGCTTATGGCATTTATTACTGTAATTGTATGACTATGGTTAAGTCCCTTACACTCTCTCAGACTTAGGCAGTTAACACTTGGATCAAGGGATCATAGTTCTGCAGCTGGAAGGGTCCTCAAGCCTCATTGAGTCCAACCGTCTCATTGACAGTTGAGGAAACTGAGGCCCAAGGTCACCCAGGTAACAAGTAATAGTGGAAGGATTTGAACGCAGGTCTTTTTACAAATCCCCAATTTTTTTTTTCCCCTTGTATCTTCTACTAAGTCATACAGTGGTACAGAATGTGACCTACCTTGGTGGAGGGAGTTCTCACTCTGCCACCTGGCACACAGTAAATACTTAATAAATGTCTCTAGCTTGAGTGCTGAAATTCTAAATCCTTGGCCTATAGATATAGACTCACAGAATGAAGGGCTGCAGTATCATGCAGGACACACCCCACATTTTACAGAAGGGAAAACTGAGGTTCACAGAAATGGAACTATCTTTCCTAAGATCCCCCATAGTCAATAAGTAGAAAAGTCAGGAGTTGAAGGCACCTCACCTAATTTCAAATCTAGTACTTTTTCCAGAGCAGCTGGGTGGCACAATGGATAGAATGCTGGCCTTAGAATCAAGAAGACTCATCTTCATGAGTCTGGCCTCAGACACTTACTAGCTGTGTGACCCTGGGACAGTCATTTCACTCTGTTTGCCTCAGTTTCCTCATCTGTAAAATGAACTGGAGAAGGAAATGGCAAACCACTCCAGTATCTTTTCAAGAAAACCCCAAATGGGATCACGAAGAGTCAGGTACACCTAAAATGACTCAACAATACCACCGCCACCAAGAGTGCTCTAGAATACCACGAATAGAGTCAGGAAGACCTGAATTCAAATCTTACCCCAAGCACATACTAGCTGTGTGACCCTGGGCAAGTCACTTGACCCTTCTCAAGCCCTAGTTTCCTCATCTATAAAAGGGGATAATGATGACACTTACTTCATGTGGTTGTTGCCAGAATCAAGCGAGATAATGTGTGAAAGGCTTTTTTCAAACTTTAAAGAGGTATTTAAATGCTATCATCATCATCATCATTCCTAGTGCTGGGAGGGTATTCTACCTTTTTGTCATTCAACTCCATTCAGTGTTTGCTGTTGATGATATACACAGGTAAGCCTTTCTATATTGGTGCTCACAGATACAGATTTTAGTGAAAAGGTAGGTCATCTGGAAAGAGAGGTAAATTGAGAGCTTAGACTCCCCTGTATTCCTTGGTATAACATAAGGAAGAGGGAAATCACAATTGACAAATATTCTTATCAAGCAAAAAAAGAAAAAGAAGTCACAGTGTATTATTATGCAAATAGCACTGGATTTCATGTCTGAGGACCCGTATTCACACCCTGGCTCAGTTACTTCCTCCCTTTATGACCTTTAGCCCAGGTTTCCTTATCTGTAAATTGAGGTTGAAAAAATGACCTCAAAGGTCCCTTCACACTCTAAAGTTATAGTGCTGTGACTTCAGGACAAGTGCTGGACACAGAAGTAGATAATGACAGCATGGTATAATGGAAGAGAAAATTGGTATTATAGTCAAAAGATCTGGGTTCAAATGTTGGCTCCCACATACATTGGCTGCAGGACTCTGGGTAAATCACTTCATTTCTCTGGCCCCCAATTTTCTCATTAGCAAAATGGAGACAATAATATTTGCACTATCTACCTCAAAAGGTTGTTATGGATAGGGTTTTTTGTATAGAGTTTATTGGTACAGAGTTGTTTGCTTATTGCCTACCCCCCTAGACTGTGAGCTCTTTGAAGGTAGGGACTGTCTTGTCTCTTTTTGTATTCCCAATGTTTAGCACAGTGTCTGGCATACAGTTGGTGTTTAATAAATGCTTTTTGATTGATTGTAAACCTAAAAATGTTATAAAATTGTCATAATTATTGTGGAAAATTATTTTTCCACCAATTCATAGTTCATCATGGTAGAATGTAAAAAGGCTAAAACATCTTTCCAGTATTGAGAATTAATTAAGCATGAGAAATAGCTCATGAAGACTAAATTCAGGGCTTGTATAATACAAAAAGGAGGTAAGAGGGTCTTATAGTAAGAATGAGACAAAAGAGGTGCATAGTTTGTGTGTGTCACCTTGGGAATCCTTTGAAACTAAATCTCCCTTGAAATTTGTGGAAAAACCTAGATTAGATTTGTACAATATGAAATGGTGCAAAGGGGATGGAATCTGCATTGATGAGTTCACGGGCCCATCTAAGTTTAGAATATCCCCAGTACTGTTCTTTGTCACCTCTTTTCTTGCTCCGTTCTGCCTTACCTAACCACTTAAGTCCCAGCAAAAATAGAAGGAAAAAAAAAAGAGAACTATTTTTTCAGGGTAACGTAATAACATTTGTAGAAAATTAATGTTCTGAGAATCGTTTTTGAAACTGTGAAAGGTATAAGGCAGAGCTGTAGGAAATGGCCATTGTATCAATTATTTATAATTACCAGCAGCTAGATGTCTCAGTGGATAGTATGAGGTCTCAAATCAGGAAGACCTGAGTTCAAATCTGGCCTCAGACACTTACTAGCTGTGTTACCCTAGGCAAATCAGTTATCTCTGGTTTCCTTATCCATAAAATGAGCTTGGGAAGGAAATGGCAAATCACTCCAGTATTTTTGCCAAGAAAACTGCAAATGGGGTTGTGAAGAGTTGGATATGAATGAAATGACTGAACAACAACACCTCTTTTTTTTTTTAATAGTACCTGTAAAGAATTAAGAAAATGGTTCAAATGGATTTATGGGAAAATTTGATCAAGCTTTCAAAGAACAATTAATACCTGTGCTATACCAATTAATCTGAAAAATTGAGAAAGAAAGCACTCTACCAAACTTCTTTTATGGGACATATATAAACCTAATATCTCAACCAGGGAAGAATCAAGCAAAGAAAAGGGGGAAAAAAGTGTGTGTGTGTGTGTGTGTGTGTGTGTGTGTGTGTGTGTGTGTGTGTGAGATGGAGGCACAGTGCTGGGCGGAGTGTACCAGAAGGTAAGGTAGAGAGTAGAATGTGAGAGTCAGAAAAAAAAAAAAAGACATGACAAATTTGAGGTGAGAAAGAGAGGGAGGGGAAGCCAGAGAATGCTATTTAGAGCTGGTCACTTTCCAACACTACCATTGAACCAAAGTGTAATTTCTTTCAGTGTCCCAGAATTCCTCAGTAATGAGAAGTTGACTTTTGTTCTCCTTGATACCTGAGGCAGCTCTGGGATCTTTCTTTCCTATTATAATTGGAACATTCTTAAAAAATAAACAACTATTGGTATTAATATGGAATACTGTACAGTTGGAATCCAATATGCACCAAACAATGCTGATACATGCACAAGATGTTCAGGGCTGATATGTCTTGTTGACTAAGTTTCAGAGCCTGTAACTATTTTGAATCTTGCCCTGCTCTGAACTCATCACACCACATATTGGTGACTATTTCAAAGTAAAAGAATGCAATGAAGTCATTGCCACTTCAGAGCTGGTTTTAAATAGTAATGTTGAAATTGTAATTAGGAAGACAATGCCATACCACTATTATTCCCAGAATAGGGCCTAAATGCAGAAGATGTACCAAGTTGTAAATAAGATGTTTGTCCAGTGCTAGGCTGCCTGATCGGCTACTTCCAGCTGACATTTGGAAGAAATGTGTTCGAGAGGGATAAAGTTATAATGAGGGTACCTAGTTGTTACATCTGACTTAGGACATCTGATGCTAAAAGAGGTATTGCTGTCTGTTGATCACAAGGATAATAGATATTTCATTCACTCCTGGAAATGGTTTCCATCTTAAAATGAGATCATTACCATCAAAGTAGGTCAATACAATTTGAAAATGAATATGCAGACAACTAGGGTGAAGCTCTTCTGACCTCCCAAGTTAACCTTCTTTCTACTTGTTCTGGGGTGAGGAGGAGAAGGCAATATCTTATTTTAGGTGCTGCATTATAGCTGTAGCTCAAATTTCTATAGTGCTTATAGTCTGACAAAACACTTTAATTTCAATAGCCCAGAAAGGTCATTAATCTAAGTTTTATGGTCCCCTTTTCACAGATGAAGAAACTGAACCTGAAAGAAGTTCAATGATTTGCTCATAGTCACATAGCTAATAAGTGGCAAAAATGGGACCCATAGGTCCAATATTATTTCCATATAGGAATTAGCTATGATGTATGTGTGGTGGGAAAAGAATTGGATGTAGAGTGAGCAGACCTGGGTTGCTACCATTGAATAACCTTGAACACCTCAGTTCTATGGGACTCAGGATCTAAGGACCCTTGGAGACATCTAGTCCAACACCCTCACTTAACTTTCCCCATCTGTAGAATTTTTGTTGTTTTTCAGTTATTTCAGTTGTATCTGACTCTTTGTGGGACATTTGGGGTTTTCTTGGCAAAGATATTGGAATAGTTGGCTATTTTACACATAAGTAAACTGAGGCAAACAGGATTAAGTGACTCTTCCCAGGGTCACACAGCTAGTAAATAACTGAGGCCAGATTTGAGCTCATAAAGATGACTTCAGGCCTGGCACTGAACCACCTAGCTGCCCAAATTTGTAGAATAGGCATAATAATATCTTATTTGTAAAAGTCAGGTTTTATTGTAAAATATCAGTATTCAGAGTAGGCTGTTGGACCTGATATGCCAGGTGTTCTTAACTACCCACACATATAATTTTATGTTTGATCAATACATTTCCCAAATGCTTTTTATAAAAATATTGAAGCATCTTCCCTACCTTGTGTTGGGTGCTATCAAAAAGACCAAAATAAATTAGATAGTCCTACCTTTAGGAAGTTCAGTGTCCAGTAGGGAGGATATGGCAAATATACAAATACAGCATGAGAGAGAATGTGGAAAGGGCCAAAAGAGATACTCACAAGATTAGTAAGGGTTTAGTGGAGGGAAGAGCCATAGTAAAGGGAAGTAGGAAGAGCTCTGCATTCGGAGTCTGAGACATGGGTTTGAATTCCGGCAGGTTTATTTGTTACTTAAAGTCACTTCACTTTTCTGGACTTCATCCTCCTACTGTTCAAAATAAGGAAATTGGATTAGATGACCTCTGAGGTCTGTTCTAGTTCCGATATTCTGGGACTCCATGCGAAAGTAGCTGACTTGGTTGGGGGAGTTAAAGACAGACAAAGAGTTCAGTTTGAAGAGATAGGACATCTGGGTGAAGCCATCTGGTGGCTGGTAGGAAACACAGAAGTGGAGTTGGACCCTGGGGTCTCATCTCCTTAGATGGTAGTGTCAAAGAGAGGAGAGTGGAAGAAATCACTATGGGAGAGTGTATACAAATAGAAGAGAGCTGAGATTGAGATCTAGATAGGGGTAGGAGGAAGAAAAAATGAGATAGAAGAGGAATATTCAGAGGCATACCAAGGAAAGCACGATGCTACAGAAGCAGGCATGTTATAGAAACTGAAAGGGAAAAAGAGGATGAAAATTAGACAGTCAAAAAGAAAAAAGAAAGTAATAGAGCCTCCAGAGTTTGTTGAAATGCTCAAGTCTACTGCTTGATTTCTTTTAGGCTTTGGCTGTGTAGGAGAATTAAATGAGAGAATTCGCCCATGGTAACTTTTTATCTGACCCATGAAGCACTACACAAATGTAAGGTGGTGTTATTATTGTATTATGTTTGTAGACATGCATTTATATCATTCCTATTAGTCATTCAGGGCACTAGGTCTTTATGCTGTATTAACTGGACTGTTTTCCCATCATGTCAGGCTCACAATGGCCTCCGTGTAACCCTCTGGCACAGGTATTATGGAAAACAGCAATTTTTCTCATCCTGATGAATAGTCCCTTTTCTTTTCTTTAGAAAGATGCCAAGCCGAGGTCAATATACCAAACTAGATGTTAAAAAAAAAAAAGACGCAGTAGACAAATGCTTACAAACAGCCAAAAGGCCGACAGGCCTATCCTTGTTCAGCAAGATCTTAAACTGCAAAGTGGCTTATTTCTAAAGGGAGTTAAAAGACTTGTGTTACATTGGTACCCAGAAAGGGGCTGAGGTGGAAGGTGTGGGTGACCTTTCTAAATGCAAAGAAAATGACAGCTGAGAACGTTGTGTGACAAGAAACAGCAGCAGCAAAGAAACATTTTTGTTTCTCAGCAGAAAGGTGGCCATTTCCTTTATATTTCAGGAATTGCCGCTCTAAGAGCCCATGCTGTCTTTTCAGTCCACTTCATGTTCTTCTAGCAAGCGTTAATGAGCCTGCACCCCCACATATATACACATGCCCCCTCCTTACAAATGTATGTACTCTGAAGGCTTTGCTCCAAGGTTAATAACATTTTCTTTGGGTGGATAATGCTTTTAAGGAACACAGCATGTATTTGCCATTGCATTCTCTATGTTTGCTGCCTTTGGAGTCTTATGCCATTTTAAGTGAAGAGCCAGTGTGGTATAGTGAAAAGAGTAGTAAAAACTAGGTTCAAGTCCTGGGTCTGCCTTGTTCCACCTGGGTGACTGTTTCCAGATCATTTCAACTCTCTGACCCTCAGTTTCCTCATCTGTTAAATGAGGATAACCACACATACACTGTTTGCCTCATGAGTTTGTGGAGGGAAGAGCCATAGTAAACTATAAAATGCCAGAGAAAAGTCAGTTATTTTCACAAAGTATCTTGAAGTTTGTCTCCCCTCCCTCTACCACATTTTTTTTCACAGAATTACAAAATATTTGAGTCAGAAGAGACCTGAGAGTCCATGTAGTCCTACCGATATTTAAAAGGCATCCCTACCACATTAAAGCCATCAAGTGGACATCCATCCTTTGCATTAAGCCCTCCAAAAATGAAGAACCCATCACCAACCAAGGCTGCCCATTTTAGTGCAAACAGTGTTAATTGTTAGGAAACTTTTCCTGACATCATTCCCTGTGCCACTGACATTCCTTTTACCACTTCTACCCATTGTTCCTCATTTGAAGAAGACACCTAAGCACTCTTCCTCATGACAGCTCTTCTGGTCCTTAAAAGATAGCTATTATGTTTCTTGTGACTGTTCCCATCTCAAGGCTCACCATCCCTACTTCTTTCAAGCAATCCTCACTTGACATGGACTTTGGGTTATCAACCACGGTGAATTTTAGTGTAGATGGCATGATATTGAGTAATTAACTATTTTACCCAAAACTTATCCTGATGTCTTGCTCAGCCCTCATATATCACAGATATGCAGAGGCGGAAAGGATCATAGAAATTATATAGCCACCCTCGTCGTTGAGGAAACCAAAGATCAGAGAAAGGAAGTAAATTCCCCAAGATCTCACAGCTAATAATTAAGAAAACTGAGATTTGAACCAGTCATCTGACCTTAAATTCTGTTTTCATTCAACTACCCCAATCTGTCTTTTTTTAATCAGCCTTTTCTAGTCCTAACCCAACTTCTCCTGTTCTTATGCTACCCTGACATTTATATCTTTTTGTAAAATATGTGATGGTACTGTAGCCATTGTACAGTTGTTGAAAAACTTTCCAGTTAAAAACTTTGAACCTAGAGTGTCAATCTGGAAAAAAGCCCTTGCTTTATTTTAGTGAGAGAATTTTGTCGTTCAGAGTTTATTGATATTGTTGTGGGCCCTTTCCCACTCAATGGGAGACAGAAATGCTTCTGGAGATTAGGAGAGTGGAGAGAGTGATGTTCTCCACGGGACTGGGAAGAGGAAAAAATCCCCATCAAAGAAGACTTTTAGAATCACATAGCAATATCAGAAAAGTCTGAGTCTTTCCCTTGACCTTGGATGATAAGGATAGGATTCCCCACTGTCTTTCTACCCTTGAGCAGATGTAGGGGAAGTAGCGCCTAAAAGGGGAAAATGGTTGAATGTGTTTTCATATCCTAACGTAGAACAATGGTGTCTACAAGCCTAAGCTATCTACACAGGGCAGGGATGAGCCTGTTTTGGCCAAGGGAGAGCCCTATCAGTTGAAGTTTAACTTAAATATTGTGAATACATGTCTGTGGACAGAAGCATGCTATTTTTTCCAAACACTTCCATAGAAGCACAAGACCTCAGGATTGGAAGGGACCTCTGTGAGCATCTTGACCAGTCGATACCTGAACAGGTTCCACCTGTACAGTATCTCCAACAAGTTTTTATCCAGTTTTGTCCATCAATGGTATAGAACTCTCTGGTGAGAATCTTAATATCTGCACAGAGGGGGCAGACACACAAAACATTCTACAATAGCCCACTCCACTTTTGGACAGTTCTAATTATTAGCAACTCTTTTTCCTCCCTTCCCCTTCATATATCATCCCAATATGCCTCTGAAAATCTCCTAGTTCTTCCCTTTGGGTCCAAGAAAGCAAGTCTATTACATTTTTGCATAGAACCATCCTTCAGATACTTGACGACAGCTATCATGTATCCTCTCATTCTTCTGTTCTCTGGACTAATTATCCCAACTTCTTCCAACTAACACTTGAATAGCATGGTCTTCAGTGCTCCCATGATCCAGGTCTTCCTTCTCTGGATGTGTTCCAATTTGGTATGTCCTTCCTCACATATGGCGACACCCAGATAGAACCTCAGTTTTCTACATGAGATCTGACCGAGGCAAAGGACCTCTTTCATCCCTAGTCTTCTATTAATATAGCTAAATTTCCATAAGCCTCTCCCTCCTAGGTGTCAGAAATTCAACCTAAGTATATAATTCTGTGACAAGGTGAGGAAAGCTTTCTGAGGCATGGGCTTGCCTATCTTAATTTCCTCATTTTCTATTCACTTCTAGAAGGATTTTGGTTTAGGGATATGGTAGACTTAGGAGGTCTGAGCCACAGTAATTCTGGGAGGACTGATTTTGTCTAGAACTCATTCCAGCCAGAGGACCTCTTGGAAGATGAATGGATTCCGGTGACCAAATTCTGTTCATCTTTTAAGACCCACTTCAAATTCAACTTCCTTCAAGAATTCTGTGGTTATTCTTACTTTGTTCACCATTTATTGTTCTTATTGTCTTTATTTTAGTGTTTCAACATAGAGATACTACTTACGTCACATATATCTGACTTGATGAAGCCTGGTGCATATTAACAGACATCTGCTTTTGCACTGCCTTCTACTCTCTGTGTCTTCTAGACTAGAGGCTTTTCTGTCCCCTCTCCCATCACCCCCACACCCCACTTATGTCCACAGAGCAACTTGAATTGAATCCTGGGTTAAGGTTGCCACCTGATGGCTAACAAGAGGTACTGTGTTACCTAACATCCCTTCCCCTTTGCCTCCTTTCTTCTCCCTCAAGAGGATGACAGATATATTTTTCATTTTTCATTGTTCTCCTCTTAGTCTTCTCAGTCTCTCTAACCCACATCTATACCAATGTCATCTTTATTCCTTTTCCCTCCTTCCACACTTTCAAATAACTCTTGCTGAATTACCTCAAGAAAATCATCTCTTTCTCCATCTTTCCATTTCATGTGTGAGCCAAAAAAAAATGAGTACAATCTGACAATTGCGTATTTGTTTGGTTTTGATTTGGTGTGGTTTGGGCCAACAATTTCATTAGTATTGGAAGCTCCTGGTGGAGAAACTCCATCCACTAGCACAGATGGGCAGTAGTTCTGCAAATCTGAGTCTTAGTTGCCTGGAGTATTGAGCAGTAAAGTGATTTGTCCAGGGTCATATATGTCCAGTCCAGTATATGTCAGAAACTAGACTCGAACCGAGGTCATCCTGAATCTGAGGCTTATCCTACACCACACTGCCTCTCACAACAAAACTAAGACTAGTTAGAATGATACAACTGTATCAAGAATAATTAAAACTACAAATTTAAAATGAAATTAGATATAAGATTTGTTGCTGTCCATCTCTATTTCTTATGACAGTCAGAGTATTATAATGGAAAAGGCATTGGACAAGGAATACATAATGTAACAAATTGTTTCTTTAAAAACAGTCTTTTACTTGAGAACTGGTTGAAGTTTAAATGTTTTTATGATAAAGTATTTAGAACCCCAAAATCATTTCCCCATAGAATTAATGCTGTAAGCAATGTTAAAAATCAGAGTTAGCTTCCCAGGCTTGAGTCCTAGCTTTGTACTTAGCTAGCCTTTCCATAAGCCATTTTACTTCCCCCAAGATTCTATGTATTCATATAAAAATATATATTAATTTGTCAAATATTTATTAAGCTTCTGTGTATAGTACAATATGCTAGAGAAGATACAAAGCTTAGATAACCACACCATGGAGTTTCTCCACCAGTTGCTTACAATAGTAATGAAGTTGCTGGCCCAAACCAAACCACACTCCTATCCTGACTGGGCTTAATAGGGAGATAAGACACAGATGGATCACTGTCAACACAGTGTTGTACAAGTGCGTTAGAAGGATGCCAACCAAAGTGCTTGTGGGGTATTTGAGGAAACATCCTAGGATCAGCCATCTGGTATCCCCCTCATATTTGTTGTTCAGTCGTTTTTCAGGCATGTTCTGACTCTTCATGAACTCATTTGGGGTTTTCATGGCAGAGATACTGCAGTGGTTTGCCAGTTCCTTTTCCAGCTCATTTTACAGATGAGGAAAATAAGGCAAACAGAACTAAGTAAATTGTTTAAGGTCACACAGCTAGTAAGTGTCTCAGATCAGATTTGAACTCAGGAAGATGAGTCTTCCCAACTTCAGGTTCAGCACTCTCTCCATTGTGCCACCTAGCTGCCCTGCCCTCTCTTATTATAGATGGGGAAATCAACAACTAGGGAGTGTTGTCAGTGGGAATCTGGGAAAGCAATTTGGTTTTCTGCAACTAATATAATCACTATGTAAGATGCAGCCTTTAAGAAAATAATCCACTTTTAATGCCATATAAGAAGATAATATTTATACTACCTACTTCACAGAGTTATTGTGAGGAAAAGCTCTTGATAAAGTTTAAAGTATATTCAAAAGAGAAATCCAAAGTTATTATTTAATTTTTTAATTTAATTGCTTATGTTGTAATAGTAATTTTGCCATCTTTTATTGCAAATGAAAATATTTAAGCTGCATTATGATTTAAATAGACTTTCATGCTCTTGCCTGGGAAGCTAACTCTGATTTTTAACATTGCTTACAGCATTAATTCTATGGGGAAATGATTTTGGGGTTCTAAATACTTTATCATAAAAACATTTAAACTTCAACCAGTTCTCAAGTAAAAGACTATTTTTAAAGAAACAATTTGTTACATTATGTATTTTCTATTCTCTAATGTTTCATATGTATTGGTTGTTTCTGTAATTAGATCATAAGCTCTGTGAAGGCAAGGGCTATATCTTATGTTTCTTTTAAATCCCTAATATTGCTTATCACATTGCTAGAGTTATAGAAGATGCTTAATAAATAAATAAACTGGAACATATAATATTACATGGAAAGTCACTCCAAAGGACAAGATTAATTCAACATACAATTATTAGGCACTTAATAAGCCAAGGCTAAGAAAGTAGAAATGACTCTAAAGAAAACAAAGATAGGAAGAACAAGTGAGCTAGACTAAATATTCACAGAGGGGTTCAGTGCTGAAAGTTACAAAAGGTATCATAGGATCAAAAATTTAGAGCTAGAAAGGACCTTAGAAGCTATCAAGCCCCAAATCTTTCATCTTATAGATGAAGAGCCACTGGGAAAGCATTGAGAAGTTAAATGACTTGACCAGGGTCATAAAGCTAGTAGGTGTCTGAGGTAAAATTTGAACCCATGTCTTCCCAACAATAAATCCAATGCCCTATTCACAATGTCATGATGCATCCATGTCAGCAAACACCAACTCATATACTTACCTTCCCATCTCTGCAAAATCTTAAAAAGAATAATCTGCACATATATCAAGGTCATGCTTGATGTAGATAAGCTTTTACAAATAATATTCCACAAGTGAACACATCTTCAAAGTCACATATTTGGTTGAAAGGTATCAAGAATGTACTATCTTTATTTGTTGACTCTACCAAAAGCATTTAAGTCTTTAGAATGAGACAACACCTTTAAAGGCTTTCCCTCCAACAAGGTGACATCAGTACATGTGCCAAATTGTATAATATACAGAATGATACAATAGCTATGATTTGGTTGGCAAGTCCTGTTTCAATATTTTTTGAGGCAACAACATATTTACTGTTGTCATGAAGGAAGTGTACAAATGGAATCAGTCAACAGTCATCCATTTTTTAATTCATTTGTTTCTTTATTTGAAGAATCATTTCATTTTTATTCTGGGATGCTATAGCCAAGAAATAGATGAGATCTATGGCTATTAGAGTGCATTAAATATTTCTGCTTTTCTTCTTCTATTTTAAAATTAAAATTCTATTTTAAAAATTAACATTATTTATTTATTTTTACCAATCTTTTAAAAAAAATTTGAGTTCCAGATTCTCTTTCTCCTTTTAGTCCCTCCCCCAGCCACTGAGAAGGAAAGCAATATGACATCAACTGTACATGTGAAAGCATTAAAAACGTATTTCTAAAATGCAAATCAAAATAACTCTGAGGTACCACATTACACCTGTCAGACTGGCCTACATGACAAAACAGGAAAACAATAAATGTTGGAGAAGATGTGGGAAAATAGGAACACTAATGCATTGTTGGTGGAGTTGTGAAATGATCCAACCATTTTGGAGAGCAATTTGGAACTATGCCCAAAGGGCTATGAAAATGTGCATACCCTTTGAGCCAGCAATACCACTTCTAGGGCTGTATCCCAAAGAGATCATACAAATGTATATACAAAATATGTACAAAAATATTCGTAGCAGCTCTTTTTGTGGTGGCAAAGAATTGGAAATTGAGGAGATTCTCATCAGTATGGCTGAACAAGTTGTGGTATATGAATGTAATGGAATACTATTGTGCTATAAGAAATGATGAGCATGGTGCAGCTAGGTGGTGCAGTGGATAGAGCACTGGCCCTGAAGTCAGGAAGACCTGAGTTCAAATCCGGTGTCAGACCAAACACTTGACATTTACTAGCTGTGTGACCCTGGACAAGTCACTTAACCCCAATTGCCTAAAAAAGAAAAAAAAAAGAGATGATGAACAGGTGGACTTCAGAAAAACCTTGAAAAACTTGTATGGACTGATGCTGAGTAAAGTGAGGAGAACGTTGTACATAATAACAGCCACGTTGCATGATGACCAGCATTGATAGACTTATCCCTTCTCAGCAATGCAAGGATTTAAGATTTCTCCAAAGGTTTTATGATGAAAAATGCTATCCACATCCAAAGAAAGAACTATGGAGTTTGAATGCAGATCAAAGCATTTGCTATTTTTTTCTTCTGTTTTGTTTTGTTTTCTCTTTCTTGGGGTTCCTCTTATTGGTTCTAATTCTTCTTTACAATATTATTAATGTAAAATATGTTTAATATAAATATATATATGTATAGCCTATATCAGATTGCGTACCATCTTAGGGAGGGAGTTGGGAAGGGATGGAGAGAAAAATTTAAAACTCAAAAGCTTATGGAAATGATTGTTGAGAAATCAAAATAAATTAATTAACAAAACATATTTCTATATTAGCCATGTCATAAAAAAAAGCAAGAAAAAATAAAAAAAGAAAATATTGCTTCAGTTTGTACTTAAAGTTCATTAGTTCTCTCTCTGGAGGTGGATAGCAATTTTCATTGAGACCTTCAGAATTGTCTTTGATCATCAGAGTAGTTAAGTCATTCACAGTTGATCATACAATATTGCTATTACTATGTACAGTGTTCTCAGGGTTCTGCTTACTTCACTTTACATCAGTTCATATAAGTCTTCCCAGGTTTTTCTGAAAGCATCCTGTTCATCATTTCTTATAATACAATAGTATTTTATCATCATCATATCTTACAGCTTGCTCAACCCTTCCCCAATTGATGGGCATCCCCTTAATTTCTAATTCTTTGCTACCATAAAAAAGAGTCGCTA
This sequence comes from Phascolarctos cinereus, assembly GCF_003287225.1. Taxonomy (NCBI): domain Eukaryota; kingdom Metazoa; phylum Chordata; class Mammalia; order Diprotodontia; family Phascolarctidae; genus Phascolarctos; species Phascolarctos cinereus. Next base: position 121,195,625 of record NW_027555847.1, read on the forward strand.
TAAATATTTTTGTACATATAGGTTCTTTCCCTTTTTCTTTGATCTCTTTAGGATATAAACCTACTAGTGGTATTTCTAAGTCAAACCATATGCACACTTTTATAGCCCTTTGAGAATAGTTCTAAATTGTTTTCCAGAATGGTTGGACCAGTTCACAACTCTACCAGCAGTTCTTTACTGTACCTATTTTCCCACACCCACCTCCAGCATTTTTCATTTCAACAATCATTTACTAAGCTCCTACTCTCTGCCAGGTACAGACAGAGATTTCCTATAGATGGAGAGATCCTCCTGTTTGTAATTTCCATTGTAATTGTATCAAACCCTGGAATAATACAGAGCTTCCTAAATAAGATTCAAAATTGCTCACATTTGCAATTACTCAAGAGTTTACCCTTCCTATCAACAAAGTAAAAACCAAGTGGATGAGGGAGTCATATTGTCCAGATTATGATATACAGTTGAGTGGGCAGACTATACACTATTTTCTTAAAAGGTCCAGAAACACATCTGTCTTGCACCATGTGGGGTTGGATAATGAATTGAAACTAGAATTGAATACGAGGAGATGAGTAGACTGTATTGTATGTGGAAAATTGTACAACGCTTTTTTAATGACCCTAAACTTCGCCTTAAAATGAAGGAATCTTTTTTCTAGCCAAAATATTCTTTAGCTAATAATAGTAACAATAATAATAACTAGCATTGATATAGTACCTACTATATTCTAGGCACTGTTCAAAGTGGTTTAGAAATATTATTTTGTTGTATCTAAAAATATATTACTTTGAGTTATATAATACCATAATATAAAAGAATTCAAGTTTCAGGTTACCAGGATAATGCAGGGAAAAATACATGGTGGGCAGGAGTAGACTGCAGCATATTATCATCAACTAATTATACAGGTAAAGTGATAGAAGTGATATGGCTAGAGAAAATATGACTAGAAAATGAGATGGGGGGTCATGTATTTAGAATGATAATAACCAAAGGACAATCCTCAATTTGTGTTTTCTATGTAATTTCAAGAGATCTAGAAAAAGTTCCTCAGCATCACGCATGGACTTTCTGTGGAGGATTACCAGGTGAAGGTCAATAGAGGCAGAAATCCAATAAATGTTGTCTGTTGACCACTTGGACTGACAGAGGAAATAGATGCATTCTTAATTCAGACCATCTAAGGATCAGCTGATTCAGCTAAGGATATTTAACTCAGAGAAGAACAGGCTTAGAAGCTCATGATAGCTGTTTAAATATTTAAAAGACATTCTTGTCGAAGGATTGAGAATTGTTTTGTTTGTCCCCAGAGAGCAAAACTAAGAACAGTGGGTGAAAGTGGTAAATCAACGAGTTAAGATTTTATGTTAGGAAAACCTTCCTAGAAATTAGAGCAATCCTAAAGTTGACTGGGCTGCGTCAGGAGATAGTGGAGTCCCTCATATTAAAATTTTTTGAACAAAGGCTGGATGATGACTTGTTAAGTATGCTGTAGTAACTTGTCCTTTTCAGGTGTGTATTGGAATGGATGGCCCTGGTGGTTCCTTCCAATTCTGAAATTCTGTGACAGAATGAGGTATGGAGACTACAAGCTACACTTGTGGAATGCATCCTACATGGAAGAAGTCATAGAATTGAAGTATGACCAGGGCACTTTATTCAGGACTAGGACACAAATATTAAAAATGGCACAGTTCTTGCTCCTCAAGAGTTTGTAGTCAAACATGGGAAGAGGGGAGGTAGTGATACCATGGGCAAAGGAGATCAATGCAAAGTGCTATGAGAAACTTAAAGAAAGAAGGGAAAACTTTTGTCTTTGTTGATGTAAGAGAATCTTTGCTTCATTAATATTAGGAAGATAGGTCGATGAAACTGGAGGAACCCAGATTCAGTTAGATTGGGCATCTCTGTAATCTTTGTTGAAGATGCCTCTCTTCTAAACTCATTTTATCTATTAGAATGTTCTTCCAAACTGACCTGATCTCTAGGTTTTGAATACGTGTTCTCCTTTAACCAGGCATTTTTTTAGGCTTAAATGTGGAAATGATACCCTTTATTCCAATAGCCTTCAGCTTTAGATCCTGACTTCCTGCTACATTGGGAGTATCCTTACGTTTCTCATATCATGAATCAATGAAAATAAAATTTAAAAATAAAATCTCATGTAAGATTCCAAGTTTCCATCCTATGAACAAATCTTGTTTGGAAGGAGCAAATGAACTTCTATGTGGCATAGTGGAATGGGACTCAGGAGAACTAAATTCCCTGTTAACTCCCTAGGTGATTTTGGAGAAATCAATTAACCTCTCTGAGCCCAGTCTCATCATCTATTTGGCTATTAGATCTAATGTTCCATCTAGTCAAGCTAGGACCAATTACCACCACTATTATTCATTTCCTACTTACTTTCATCTAGGGTAATTTGGGTTATATTAGTTTTCTTTTCCAGTGTGGTATAAGACAGAATGTGGGAGAAAGTGCTTTCTAGTTTTGAAGATGAAAAATGTCACACAATCAAACTACTCTTAGCACTCTAGGCCTCAGTTTCCCTTTCTGTAAAAATAATGCTTTGTCAAAATCTTGTGGAAGTAAATGTTGAAAACTAAAAATAAATCCATCTTGGGGTGAGGGGAGGGATGAGATGGGGAGAAAATTTGGAACTCAAAATCTTGTGGAAATAAATGTTGAAAACTAAAAATCATGGCCTTGAGCTAGATGAACCTTCAGGTCCCTTCTAGTGCTAATATTCCATGGCTCTATAAGCTTATCTATACAACTGATTATTCACATGCCTGCGTTAAGTGAAAAGGAAGCACGTGAATACCCACAGAAGAAAGCCAGTGAAGAATGTCAGATGGAGAATTTCATGGTGCATATTTTAATCTGATTTTAATTTTGGGGGATTGGTATAAAGTACGGTTTCTAAATAATCTATGACAAGTGATTAATTTGTAGGAAGTTTGTTAATAAAAATCTTTAAATGGGAAAAAATTATAAGGTTACTGAAGCTTAAAACCTGATGAGGGCACAGGCAAGAAGAATTTTCATTAATACTTCTTGTCTAAGGGACTTTAATATGAGGCCTGGCCTACTAAGCTAATAATTTATTGGTTGAACTGCCCTCTGCACTACCAGGGCAAACACCCTATGGCGAATCCTCAGTGCACTGTTGCCCTTCCCCCTACTCCCTTGGACTATTCTATCACTGCTGCTACTGTTTTTTCCCTAAGCTAAATAAGTAAAATAAAAATTCCTAGTTATGGCATAGAACAGGACCTTTTCCTTGCAATTCACATTTTCTCTGGGCCTGATTTGAACATAAGATGTGCTTTTCCTTTACGGCATGTAGATTAGTGGACTAATCATTGATAATGGATTGAATTCAGAAGACTTCAATTCTAATCCTACCTCTATCGGAAACTAGCTATGTGATCTTGGGCAAATGATTTCCTCTTTTTGGACCTCAGTATCTTCCTTTGTCACATGAAATACGGATGACCTCTTTAAAACTCAGTTTTTGCATCCTATGATAGTAATTGTTCAGAAGGGGGAGAAGGTAGGTAATTTGTTCCTTTTCAAGAGCCTCTGGCAAGTTCTTGTCTTGTCATGTTGATGTTAAACACTGAAGAGTATAATGTCAGCTTCAAATAAATCAATCATTAAGCATTTATTAAGCTCCTACTACATGCCACACTAAACACTTGATCTTACAAAGACATAAATAAGCTCCTTAAAGAACTTCCGTTCTAACAGGGTAGATAACATGTACTTTCATAAGTATATAAAATCTACCTTCAAAGTAGATGCAAGCTAATGTTAGAAGATACAGGTAAGGTGAGGGGGGATAGCAGGGAGATGACCAGAAAAGACCCCTTTCAGAAAGCAGTGCTTAAATAGAGTCTTGAAAGAAACCGGTGACTCTAAGAGATGAACATGAGGAGAGAGAGAGAGAGAGCAGCCAATGTAGAGACACAGAGTGTTGAGTATGAAGAATGGCTTGTAGGCCAGTATAGTCATTCACACTCTAGAGTGCATGGAAGTATAATGTATAAGAATACTGATGAGATAGGAAAGGGCTAGAATGTAAAGAGCTTTTAAATGCTAGAGTTTATACTTGATCCTAGAGATAATAGGCAATAGCATGACAGCATTTAGACCTGGAAGAGACCTTGGAGGTCATCGAGCTCAAACTTTTCATTTCATAAAGAAAAGAAACTGAATTCCAGAGGAATTTAGTAATTTGCCCAGGGTCTACCAAACAGTAAGCAGCAAAGACAGGATCTGAACTCTGGTCTTTCTGTTCTAGTGTTTTTCCTACCATGTTTACATATGTAAAGCCTTAGTTTTTGCAGAGCCTGGAGTTGTTGATTTAGGTGTCAGGAATCTGAGTGTAGGCTTGGGAGCAAAGGAAAGGATTATATCAAGGTGAAAGTCACTCTCCAGAACCTGGGAAGGGTTATCGGTTGACAAACCGAATCATAATAACGCAGGGAATCCTGTCTTTTTTTTGGGGGGGGGTCTAATACTTGTGTGTTGGTTTGCAGAATGATCTCTGAGTCCACTTGCTGCTAGGCTGCTGTCACATTAGGGACATGTCTAGGCAATTCCTTTTAATCATGGGGAGGCAGCATGTTGAGGCGGGAAAGCGTATTGGATTTCACCTTTAATCTCTCAGACATCAATTTCTTCACAAGCGGCCTCTTCATTGAAAGGTAGGAGTTAAGAGTTCAGAGAGTGTTGGCGGCTCTCTCCTGAATGGCCTTTATCATCTCCATGACAGTTTTTTCCAATTTAGTTAACAGTTTATTCAGTTGCAAAACGACACTGACTCATGTAATGAGAGGGTTCCCTGTGTGTCAACAGAAAGAATTTTTGGTGCCTGGTAACAAGTTGGGCAACTTTCAACCACACTTCAAAAGAAGTAGTCAATCAAAGGATAATATTTTTGGAATGTCAAAACTGGAAAATGACTGGCTGCTAATCAGCCTAAAATAAAACCCTTGATTAATTGCAAAATGAATTATCCAAGAGTGATAAAATGTGCTCACACTTCCTTGAAGTTTTATACCAGGTTTATAGCATGTAAACCAGGTGGACAGGAAGAGGGAAGGGAGGTTTTAGTCTTTAAACCAAAGTTCTATTTCCTAAAGCTCTTCCCAACTCCCAAGAGAGGCTGGTTTGTAGCTGTTCCATCCTTCGAGGTGATTTTTTTCCCCCCTTGTTGGACTTTTGATAGCTTCCCTGTTTTCACAGCTATTAAAATAACAATAATAATAGCAATAATACATTAACTATGTAGTGTTCTTCCTAAAGAGTACTTCTGAGAGATACTACAAGTAAGCTTATTGATGATCAGGAGGATGAAGGCTGGAATGTAGAATTCAGAAGCTACCCAGCTTTAACTTTCTAAGGCCACACCCCTTTGTGTCTCCCTTTTTTTCTTGTTCCCCATAGTTCTACCCAGTACTAATATTCATAACAATTCTCATTTCTACAGTGCTTTAAGATTTACAAAATCCCTTCCTCATGCTCTTTTGAGGTATGTAATAAAAATCTTATTATCACCATTTTATAGATGAGGAAACTGAGATACAAAGACATTAAGTGAATTACTCTAGGTCCTGTAGTGAGTACAGGGTCTTTTAAGCTTTGATAGCTTAAAAGTACACTCAGACTTTTGGGATACCCTATATTTGTTGGACAAAAAATTCAAAAGTTTGAGTCAGCCTTGCTTAAAGTTTCCAAATATTCTCCCAGCCTGAAATGATTTTCAAGTGTATCCAGCTCAGAAAAACCTTGATCAAGAAGTCAGTTAACATAATGGATCAAACACAGTATGCATAAAAAAGTCAATTGGTGTCTTGCCTGTGGGAAAGTCCATCACTTTTCTTTCCATTAAAATATTTTAAAAGTATGAGGACCCAACATGTTCATTTTAAGACATATATTTCAGTTCCCTTACTTTAAATTACCTGTTGGTCCTCAGTCATCTTTTGGAGAAGGGAATATTAAACAACATTCACTATATGAAATCACTAGATGTTGTTCAGCAGAAATGATAGTGACCATAAGCTCCACGAGTTGTAAGCAGCACGTCTTTGCTCTCCATATTGAAGCGGGGGGGAAGGATGAAAAGGAAGGTGCCAACTTTGGTTTAGAAATACATCAATACCTGCTCTCACAAACAATTGAAAGGGTGAGTGCCATTTAAAAATGAATGCATTCATACAGAACTATTTAACAAAGCTTTGTAAATCAGACTTTTTTTTCCACAAAAAGCAATGACCAAAGTGATTGTGATTTTTGCTCATTGTGATTGCCTAACGGCTTCCAACCCTCCAGAACAACATAGAAAATTATTTGTTTTATTACAACACTTCTTGGTGATCATGTTTCTTGTGATAAACTTGTTACCAGTTAATTCACTTATTTGTCCCCAAAGGTTTAGGTATGACTCAGGACTGATGGGTAGCTTGAGTAAGTTTTACCTAATTCACTACTGCCAAGGGGCTATAATTATGACTTGTTTTTAAGACTCAATGACCTTAAAAAAATATTTTACATGTAGTTGGGAAATATTTAATGAAGTAAATTTTAAAAATCTTTAAAAAGAAAGCCAGATATTAACATGATTGTATTTTTATTTATTTCATTAAATATTTCCCAATTATATTTTTATTTGGTTAAGGCTATACTCTGAAGTGTTAGGGCCAGTGTCTGACATCTCTGGTCTGAGGAGGGTCCAAAACATCTTACACAATAATTCTAAGGAATACACCTTCCTCTCTTCTCTTCCCCCTAAAACTGGCTTATTTGCCTTATTTTCTTCTACCATTTTGTTAATTAAATCTAAAAACAGATAGGCTGCAGATCATGCCCGGGGGCTTGAGCATTTCAGCTCTGGACATCATTCCAAAGGCCTGAGCTGCCCTGGTTAGTGAGAGTGTCACATGATCCACTACAATTAGCTGTCTCTAGCCATGCTTCATGTCCCTCTCTTGCTATCTTCTTGAAGGTCTTCTGCCCCCTCTCTTTTCCAGTGTCCTTCCCAGCTCTGAAACTGTAAGCAAATCAATAACTGCCTTTGCTACTGGAAATGGTGTGCTGATCACCTCCTCAAAGGCTCGGCTAATCACTCTTGTTGTTTCCCAAACCAAAATCCCTTGCTACCACTTAGTTATTAGAATATAAGATCCTTGAGGGCAGAGATTGCTTCCCTTGTGCATTTTTATTTCCAAGTGCTTAATGTAGTAAATGCGTCTTATGCATGTAATAAATGCATCTTAAATGATTTTTCATTCATTCTTTGTCAATAGATTCCATAACCTACTATGTTCAGAAAGGTAAAACAAAACAAAAAATAAGCAAACAAACACACAAACAAAACCCCTATCCCTGCTTTCAAAGAGCTCTTATTCTAATGGGGAGAAAGCATGCAAACAACTATGTATAGACAAAATGTATGTACGACAAATTGAGGCTAATCTCAGAGGAAAATTAAAAAGGACTGGGAAAGCCTTCATGCAGAAGGTGGAACTTTAGGTGAGTCTTGAAGGAAACCAGGGAAATCAGGAGACAGAGATGAGGAGGCAGGGAATAACAGGCATGGGGCACAGCTAGTGAAAATGAATGGAGTCTGGAGGTAGACTGTCTTGTTCAAGAATAACAAGGAACCATTGTCACTGAATCATAGAATACATGGTTGAGAGTAAGGAATAAGAAAGCTGTAAAGGTAGAAAGGGGTCAGGTTTCAGAGATCTTTAAGAGTCAAACAGAGGGTTTTATATTTGATTCTGAAAATAATGAGGAGCACTTGAGTATATTGAATAGAGGGGCTGCCATGGCCAGACCTGGGTCCTAGTCCTGGCATAGGTAGGTAAGAGGTTAATGAACCCTTTTGAGGTGATTGATGGTAACTCTACTCATGTAGAAAGGGCATTTCCCCCTTTTAACAATGATAATAAACTCACATTACATAATATTTTAAGGTTTGTAAAGCACTTTTCTTACAAGAAAACCTGTTCAGTCGATATTTCAAATACTATTATCCTCATTTAACAGATGATGAAACTGGTCACACAGCTCATAAGTATTTGAGGAAGGATCTTAACCCAGATCTACTGGTTCCAAGCTCAGAACACATTGCCTCTTCTTCTTGTCTTAGCAGAGAGAAATACCTGTAAACATTAGGCAAATATTCCATTGCTGCAATTAACAAACATTATCCTGGTTAATTCCTGGCCACAATTATCTGCTATGGGCCCCTTGAAATGAACCTAAATGTGTGCCTTATCAGTGGCCTTTCATCCCTCACCTTAGTGTTAAACTTGCCTTGGGATGAATCTTAAGAGTCACTGACATATAGAAAGCTAGCTCCCTCAGAATACTCCTCTTCGGCAAGAGCCCTGTCAGGGAACATTCTCACTCAGGGTCTGGTTTCTGAATGCCTTGTCCTGCAAACTGGCAGGAATAATGGACTGCCTGGAAAGCTGGATTGAACAGGCACTTAGTAAGCTGTCAAGTGAGATTGTCTAAATGATCTCAATACGAGCTTATCAAATTGTTTAGGAACAAGGAACAAGCACGATACATGTTATTTATGGCATTCGCACTCCTATGCCTTGGAAACAAAATATAACATGTCCTTTGCTCAAATTTAAGTTAAAATATTCTTCAGCATCTAGATTAAGGGAACAATGAAATCAAGTGAATATGGATGGAGGTGGGGATGGGGGAAACAAATCGAAACACCCCAAACGTGGAGGACAAAAGAATAGGCTGAATTTCCACCACCCACCTCCCTAGTCTATCTTGAAAATATTTCAATCACAAAATGAAGCTGGTTTTTCCTTGCATGGCGCCGCTTTAAAATAATGTATTGCAAACCTGGAAAGCATGCCTGTGTATCCACTGTTTCTTGATTTCAGCAAAACTGCCTCTATTGTGAGCAGCTGCCAATTTGCAAAGCTAAAGATACCCTTGTATTTTAAAGCCCTGGAACCATGACCCTTTCTGAGTGCTGTGGAGACATTTCAGCAAATGTGAAAAAGGGATGGATTGGCTCCAGGACATGGATTTCTTTCTTTTTTTTTTTTCTTCTTCGTCTTCTCTTTCTTTTGAAAGCTGAAGCATTAAAGCTGGGAGAGTTGTTTACTAGGTAGGATAGGAGGTGAATTGAGAAGAGTGTCTAGCTGATAGATCTCTGTCTAAATGACACTAACTCTGTCCCTGTTATGGTCCCCTTTAGATTGTGAGGCCATAATTCTACACTAGGAGATTAAAGCAGTGATAGGACTAGGGAGAATCCTAACTCTACCCAGCCCCTTACTTATTTTCTCACCCACCCCAAACACAGGAATATGCAGGAATCCCCTTTCACTTTAGGTTTTATCCTGTAAGACTGCCAATCTATATTAATGGATAGCGATGAAATATATTGTTTTGCTCATTTTCAGTTGGCACCTGACAAATCAAATGAGATTTTAAGAGAAAGTAGATATGTTTTAAAAAACCTGGGGTGGGGGTGGGGGGAGCTAGGTGGCGAAGTGGATAGAGCAACTAGCCCTGAAGTCAGGAGGACCTGAGTCCAAATCTGGCCTCAGACCAAACACTTGACACTTACTAGCTGTGTGACCCTGGGCAAGTCACTTAACCCCAATTGTCAAAAAAAAAAACCTAGAGGGGAAGGGAATTTTTTTTAAGTGGGAGATTTTCTAAGTTGTAAAATGTGGTATCCATTGTAACATGATTTGAACATTAATTTATCATCTCACTTGTAACATACTAGACTCCCCCACCCCCTGCAAAAGTTTAATTAAATTACACCCCCCACTAAAATTCTCTTCTAATGCCCCTTTGTGGCATGGTGGAGACCTTGAGGTTTTTTTTTTTTTTAATTATGCCAGCAGAGTACAAGTGCTAGCATGGGCAGATGGTATTTGTCCTAGAATTGCAGCAGTCATGGAACTAGGAAGGACCTTATTGTCTACTTAATCCTCCCATCTGAAAAAAACAATCCACTCTACAACATACTGGACAGCACTTGCCCTTTACTTGAAGGCATTTTAGTCAAATTCTAAGCTCCTCCAGTAGCATGAAGGTAATAAGACTCACAACCAGCAGGTTGGCCACATGGAATAATTTCTAACCCAAAAAGGTTCTTTATAAATGTCCAGTCAAGTCATAATTGACCACAGTTAGTCACAAATAGGGCAGCTAGGTCGCATAGTGGATTGAGTGGCAGGCTTATAGTTAGGAAGACTCATCTTCCTGAGTTCAAATGTGGCTTCAGACATTTACCCTGGGCAAGTCACTCAACCCTGTTTGCCTCAGTTTCCTCACCTATAAAAGGAGCTGGAGAAGGAAATGACAAATCATCCCAGTATCTTCACCAAGAAAACCCCAAATGGGGTCACAAAGAGATGGACTAGACTGAAATGACCAAACAATAACCACAACAAAAACTCATGAAGACCATCTAGGACTCCATGCAACCCCAAAAGTTGTTGTTAACTACAACATAGATGCCAAAGATGGCAGGAACCCACCCAAAGAAAATCAAGGAACCAGAACCAATTAAGTATTTGAAATAGCCTGTTCAGCATACACAGGTTTTCCTTCCACCACTTACCTTTCAAAATTTAATTCCATTTGATTTTCAAACAAAATATACCAGCAAGAGTATCTGAAATATATGCACGGCCAGAGGCATTTTTGGTCAGAGCAGATATTGTAGACAGAGTTAGATGTGAAAAGTAAGTGTTTATTTGTTATAAAAACACAATGGGCCTATGATTTTGAAACTAGAGAGATAATTAAGACTAATTTGTGCCATGCCTAGTGTGCTGTTAGTGCCCACTACATGCAAAATAATTATAATAATTTTCTCCCAACTAAAATGAGAATTATTCTACTCATCTCTACTCATCTTTTAAGGATGTCATTTAGGTTAAATATCTGTAAAGTGGTGATGGCATGCCTTTGTAGCCTATTGTTGGATTTCAGGACTAATTGTGAATAAGCCATTTTATCAGGCTTTCATTGCAAGTAGTTTACAGATCAAAAGAATATGATTTTACCTATGGCATGTCCAAATCCATTTAAAAACAAACTGTTACAACATAATTCTACTGTACTTACTGTGTTCATTTTTATAATTCAAACAAGTTTTGTATAGTATAACCTGATTAATGACTCCCTGGAGACTATTCCAGTAAAGAAACGTATCTGAGTTTTTATACTCCATCTGGCCATCAGCCATTCTTCTTCTGGGTCTTTCTGACTCAAGCAAGCAGAAATAGAGAATGATTTCAAAAGCCCCATAGGACCCAGTCATCATAAATTTCTCACCTCTTAATTCCTAAGAACTTCTCTCCCTTTGGATTAATAACTCTTCCATCACTACAGGCTGTCCCCTCTTAAAAGCATTTGTCATTTTTAGAAATCTAGAGAGTCAAGCTACTTTTCTTGACTGTGTAGGACTCATAATTAATCCTATCTTTTCAATTTAGTGACTAACAGGTCAAAGGAAATCCTCCTCAAGAGGATATGAAAGTTGAGATCCCTAAGTGATTTCATTCCTCCTTATGACGATTGCCATGTTAGTGATAGGCTCCAAACCCCCCAATCTTAGCCCTCCATCCCCTCCTACAATTTTTGTCAGTCTGTAATTGAATGGATTCCACTGATTGTCATTAATTTCACACCTTCTGCTGCCTACGCTTTCTCTTCCTTTGCTCTTAAAGGATAAGCAAGAGCCCAAAGAAAATACAATCCAAGTTCCCCACTGAGACAAACACTTGTGAAAAGCAAGAAACAAGAAGGGACAGAGTTCACTGGACTTCCTCAGGGCCTGTACTGATTTCTTTTATGCTTTAGCCACATAGATACAGAGCTCATGCTGTGGAGGGTCTCCAAAGGGGTGGTGTCAACTAAAAAAACAGCATGCTCACACTGTGATGGAGATAGGGTGAAATTAATTAATTCCATCCATGCTGTCATTATCATGACCTTGGTTTTGATTTTTCGATGTGATGACAGTCACATTTGCAGCATGCACAGCCAATCTGCTAATTAGAATTGGATCACAGAAATCTTGATAAACATCCCCTCTTAGGAAGTGTAAGTGTTTTGACTTCACAAATCTGATCTAAGCACCCTTGGGCAGGCCAGAATTCACAAAGATTAGGCCGGAGGAAGGAAAAAGACTGCTGTCCATCATGCTAAAAATTTCTTATGTTAGGTGACTTGGGAAGCAGTGTTTTCAACATTGCTAGTTTTCTTTAGACAAAAAGGACCCTAGTCCAGGAACAGAGTGGTAGTCTTTGGAGAGAATAGTCAATAAGCATTACTTAAACACTTATTGTCTAGCACTGTGTTACATTCATGAGCCACAAAGCCTCAAAGAAGCTTACATTCTCTGGAGGGAAACAACCTGTAAATGTATGTTTTCCTGAATGCACTATGTACCCCCACCCATCTATACCCAGCTGGCCATGGTTTATATATAACATGAAGTTCCAGGACCAGTTCTTTGAAAGTCTTTCAGGAACAGCACCTCTGCCTTTTCTTTCTGCCTGTCATTTCCATTTTAATCCTTTATCCAAACAGCCCAGGAAGTTGCTGAATATGAAGGAGGCCACTAACACAATTTTTGACATTCTTGAGTTTCTTCTACATACAGTCAGAGATACTGATGCCCAGGCTGTCTGAAGGAGTGTCAGGTTGTTCAGCAATCTCTTCCTAAGAGGCTTATTTTTTCTGGTCTAGTGAACAGGACAGCAGGTTCACTCTACCGCCTGCCCCCACTGCCTTACCAAATGCTGCACAGGAGCAGGGTATAGTGAGAATGTCAGTCACATTTCCTGAGGACCCACTGTGCTTTGTGCCATGTGGATACTTGACACAATTGAGAACCATGAGCTTAGGCCCAAAAATGATTAAAACAAGATAAATGTATGAAGACACAAGACGTGTTCCAAGGAAAGAGTATTTTGGGCAAATTTGGAGATCAACATCGTCTAAATTTGTGGATGAATTAGAACTATGCAGATACATAACTATATTAAAAGGTTCCATTTTTAACAAATGAATCAAAAACAAGGTCCTTCCTTTCTTTTTCATGTAAAGAGATTTTCTGTAAAGTAAGGAAATTATAAATGTTGCTAGAACTAGGAAGAAAGATTTTGGAAGACTTTACCCTTAGCACTGGGATCATGATGGTATAATCACACTTTCTCTGTTGGTTCAAGGGCTCCAAGCTATGCGCATAGTACTGTAACACCAAGAGATATCATGAACAGATGTGGAAGGGGAATTGCTTACAGCTCTAGGAAAACCGTGAAGACCAGCACATCCCTTAGCAATTTACCGTGTTGAAGCTAAACTGGTGATGTGTTACTGCACAAAACAATTCATGGTGCTTAGCTGGTATTTCATTAACTTATCTACAATTTAGCACCAGAGGCTTATTTTCCAGCCCTAGCTCTGGAAAAGGTACCTACTAGTCCCCTAGGCTCCAAGACACTTTGTAACAGGAAATGTGAAAATAGCTTCATTATGTCAAAGTGGGTGTTAAAAATACTATTCATTAAAATGAGATTCATCTGTATTACATTTGGTGAGATTGTTGAGCAGGAAACTTAACTAATGCACAATGGAAGCATGCATGTTGAAAGTACATTTTTAAAGAGTGGAAAATAATTGAGGCACTAAAAGTTGCCAGAGATCAGACAAATTTTAAACTAAAGGTTGGCAAGACATGCTCTTTAAAACAATGACACTTGTGTAAAAATGGGATCTTGTGATCTCTCAGCTAAGGTCCAAACTCTGGTCAGTGTTCACATTAACACACGAAACTTAACATCTATCTGTGAATTCTGGGTAATGTAAAGACTTACAAAGAACAAGAGAAGGCTATTTTCCTTAACTAGGGGTAGAAGGATGTCAAACTCATGCATGAAATGCTAGTAATTACTGATTGTAATGGTATCAATTTAGCAATAATCAAGCTGCACATTTGTTTGTTCTTGTAAGCTGACATATTATGTACTAATTTTGTCACCATCCAGAATTTGACCTTTAGCTAGAACATAGTCTACTTGATATAGTGCTGGCATCAGAGAACATGAATAACTTGTCTGTGAGTAAGTTTCATGCCAGGCCTATAAATTTCTCATTTTAATCTCTCAAACAAATTGTTCGCTCTAAAGATCTCATACTCTTAACTGCCAGGGACCCATGCATGACACTTCTTGGTCTCTTTCTCTGTCTCTTTCTCTTTTCCTCTGTCTTTCTGAAGCACTACTAGGAAAGAGAAATAGAGATAGAAAAAGAAAAAATGGCTCAGAAGATGTTGTTAAGGATTCAGATGATAACTAACTGTGACTTAGATTCATTCTCGCCCAGATCTTTAGTGTATTTTGTCCTTGAGACCTGAGGAAGTGTAGAACACAGTTCATTGCATGCTACTTTCAACAGGGACTTAGAGAGCACAATGGACCACAAATATGAACCTTTGAAGAAAATTGACTTGCCGATCTTACTCCCCAGAATTGAACTGATCTTCCACAATGAAGTCTCACCTGTCTCTCTTTTTTTCTGCCATGACAATCGTTTCTTCAGCTACAAGTCCATGGGTCAGTTTTGTAATTCTGGTCCAGAAGCCTGAGCTCTGCACTTCAATATGCTGTCTATAGAGAGTCTCAGAGTAGGAACGAAGGGGACATTGAATTTAATACTTTAACGCAGCAGCTTCTGTCTCCCTGAGCTCACTGTCCAACCTCCCTGTCTCCCCAAGTGTCTCAACACTCCCTTCACCCTCTGAGGTCACAGAGAGTCTGCCTTTTGGCTCTAGCAGCAGGGTCACATAGATGTTGATTAGAATGTGCTAAACTACTGAGGTGATCAGGAAATGTACACCCGGTATAATTCACCTGTATGGAAGAGCCAGAGTGTGAAACAAGAAACAAACTCACTTGTGTGTATTGTATGCTTTAATGTGTACTGCATCTTGATGCTAATTCTTAAAGCACTGAACAGTTGAAATATGACAATGATGTGAGGAAGATGGAGACTAAAACATATAACGGAGTCTAATTGCTTAACTCTCATGACCAGAAAAAAAAAACAGGCAAGGCCAGGTGGCAGAATTTGTGTTGAGAAACAGGTATTTCTCACTCTTTTTTCTTAGATCTTAAAACCTATATGAATTCTACATAACTAATTTACAAAGCGAAGATTTAGACAATTCTTACCTTGCCTTCCCCTAAACTAACAAGCTGTTCAGATGGGATGTGGATGGTCCTGAGGTTGAAGGGCTGTTATTTTTTTGGCAGGGGAGCCAAGGTTTTCACATTTTCCATATAAGAAAATGGAGGCTTTGAGAGATTGACTAATTTGTTGAAGGTCAAACTCATAGTAAGTTGTATTGCTCCTGTGCTGCAAGGCCCATGAATGCAGGGATCTTACATTATCCGAACTTTTGATCTCACCCAGTAACTACCGCAGTGGTCTGTATGCAGCAGATTCTTAGATGTTTGTTGTATAGGGCTAGCATGGCATTGCCAAGGAGATTAAGATACCAAAGGTGGATTCCTAACAGTTTGGGCAAAAAGAGAGGCAGAAGTTGGAGCTCTGGACCTGGAGTCAGGAAAACCAGAATTCATATGTAGTCTCGGATACTTACTAGCTGTGTGACCCTGGGTAATTCACTTACCTTCTGCCTGCCTCAGATTACTCAACTGTAAAATGGGGATAATAACATCGCTTACCTCACAGGATTGTTCTGGGGATCAAATGAGATACTATTTATAAAGAGCTTAGCACAATATCTGGCACAGAATAGGTGCTATATAAATGCTTATTCCTTTCCCTTTCTCCAGTGTCTTCTCCCTTGCACTCCCCCCCCTCCCCCGCCATTCCCTGAGGAGTTGCCTTCACCCTGTGACTGCTGGGATTGGTATTTTACCAATTAATAGGGCAGTGCTAGCCTACGGGATTGTGGTTTAGCTTGAAGCCAGAAGAGAATCCCCTTTCTATGGTCCCACACTGGTGCCAGGAAAACTGAAGCTTTGGAGGAAAGCATCAACCCCCATGAAAGCCTTCGCCCTGAGCTCCAGGACTGCAGTTATGCCGGAGGATCATGCTGGAGGAGTGTTAGGATAGATAATGTAGCTCTGATCCATTCTGCACCCCCCACTCCCTTCCCACCCCTACCCCTACCGGTGAGGATTTCTCAGTCTTCCATTCTTTCCTTCAGAGGATGCAGGCCTATTTTGTGAATTCTTTACTTTTTTAACTTTGTTTTCAAGTCATATATTTTTTTGACTTTTTTATTGATAGCTTCCTTTTTTCTTTTTTCTTTTTTGATATTTTTATATAAATTTATTTATTTTTAGTTTTCAACATTCATTTCCACAAGTTTTTGAGTTCTAAATTTTCACCCCATCGCACCCCTCGTCCCACCCCAAGATGGCATGCATTCTGAATATCCCTTCCCTTAGTCTGTCCTCTCTTCTATCTCTTCCCCCCTTCTCTTATCCCCTTCCCCTTCTATTTTCCTGTAGGGCAAGATAGACTTCTGTACCTCATTTCCTTTATTACTTACTTCCCAGTAGCATGTGAAAACTTTTTTTAAACATGTTTTTAAAACTTTAGGTTTCAGATTTTCTTTCTTCCTCCCTCCCCACCCACCCTCATTGAAAAGGCAAGCAACTCAATATAGGTTGTACATGTGCAGTTATGCAAAACACTTCCATAGTAGACATGTTGTGAAAAACTAACTCTATTTCCCTTAATCCTATCCTGCCCTCCCACTTATTCTATTCTTTCTTTTGACTCTGTCCCTCCTCAGAAGTATTTACTTCTAATTACACCCTTTCCCAATCTGCCCTCCTCTCTATCATCTCCCTGCTCTCTTGAATCCTTCTCCCCCTATTTTCCTGTAGGGTAAGACAGATTTCCATACCCAATGGAATGCATATATCATTCCCTCCTTAAGTCAAATCCTATGAGAATAAGATTCACTCACTCCCTCTCACCTTCCCCGGTTTCCCCTTCTCTGTAAGAGCCTTTTCTGTTCTGTTTTTGTGTGTGTGTGTGTGTGTGTGTGAGATAATTTACCCCATTCTACCTCTCCCTTTCTTCTTCTCTGAATATATTCCTCCCTCATCCCTTAATTTTATTCTCCAGATAAGACCCCTTAATCTTCAACTCACCCTGTGCCCTGTATCTATCTATCTATATACACATACATATAATTTTTTTCCTCCAACTACGCTAATACTGACAAAGGTCTCATGAGTTATAAATATCATCTTTCCATGCAGGAATGTAAACAGTTCAACCTTAATAAGTCTCTCATGATTTCTCTTTCCTGTTTACCTCTTCATGTTCCACTTGAGTCTTGTATTTGAAAGTCAAATTTTCTATTCAGCTCTGGTCTTTTCATCAAGAATGCTTGAAAGTCCTCGATTTCACTGAATGACCATTTTTTTTCCCCTGAAAGATTATACTCAGTTTTGCTGGATAGGTGATTCTTGGTTGAAATCCTATCTCCTTTGCCCTCTGGAATATTATATTCCATGCCCTGCGGTCCTTCAATGTAGAAGCTGCTAAATCTTGTGTTATCCTGATCGTACTTCCACAGTACTTGAATTGTTTCTTTCTGGCAGCTTGTAATATTTTCTCCATGACCAGGGAACTCTGGAATTTGGCTACAATATTCCTAGGAGTTTTCCTATGGGGATCTCTTTCACGAGGAGATCAGTGGATTCTTACAATTTCTATTTTGCCCTCTATATGTATCAGGGCTCTTTTTTTGATCATGGCTTTCAGGTAGTCCAATAATTTTAAAATTCTCTCTCCTGGATCTATTTTCCAGGTCAGTTGTTTTTCCAATGAGATATTTCACATTCTCCTATTTTTTCATTCTTTTGGATTTGTTTTACAGTGTCTTGATTTCTCATAAAGTCACTAGCTTCCAATTGCTCTATTCTAATTTTTAAGGAAGTATTTTCTTCAGTAGTCTTTTGGACTTCCTTTTCCATTTGGCCAATTTTTCTTTTTAGGGCATTTTTCTCCTCATTGGCTTTTGGACCTCTTTTGCCATTTGGGTTAAGCTATTTTTTAAGGTGTTATTTTCTTCAGTATTTTTTTTGGGGGGTCTCCTTTAGCAAGCTGTTCACTTGTTTTTCATGATTTTCTTGCATCACTCTCATTTCTCTCCCAGTTTTTCCTCTGCTTCCCTTACTTGCTTCTCAAAATCCCTTTTGAGCTCTTCCAAGGCCTGGCACTGATTCATATTTTTCTTGGAGGCTTTGGATGTAGGAGCTTTGACTTTGTTGTCTTCTTCTGGTTGTACATTTTGATCTTCTTTGTCACCAAAGTAAGATAATACAGTCTGACTCTTTTTGTGCTGCTTGCTCATGATCCCAGCCAATTAATTGAGTTTTAAACTCTTTGTTAAGGTAAGAGTCTGCTTCCAATGTGGAGAATGTACTGTCCCAAGCTTCAGGGGTTTGTACAGTTGTTTTCAGAGATACTTGTAGGGACTTGTAAATTTTCAGTTCTTCCAAGGCGGTATGATAAGGCGCGAGGTGTTTACTCCTTTCCTGGCCTGTGACCACAAGTATTCCTTTCTATCCCATAACTGTGAGGAAGGGCTCCTCTCCACAGCCACTCCAAGCTCCACCACGCCAGAGCTCCTCCTCACCCCAGCACCTCACGCCCAGATCCACACACGGGCAAAACAAGAGATTCCCACCTCAGCACTGGCAAAGA
Organism: Phascolarctos cinereus; assembly: GCF_003287225.1. Classification (NCBI taxonomy): domain Eukaryota; kingdom Metazoa; phylum Chordata; class Mammalia; order Diprotodontia; family Phascolarctidae; genus Phascolarctos; species Phascolarctos cinereus. The sequence continues at coordinate 121,214,405 of NW_027555847.1, forward strand.
GATCCCTGCAGTCCCTCTCTGATCAGCCACTGGATTCTCCCTCAGTCTGTGGGCTGGAAGCTCGGGAAGCAGCTGCCCCCTTCCCAGCCACGCTCTTGGGGAATGGAGCTGAGACCCCGCCTTCCTCTCTGACCACCGACAGAAACAGACTTTTCCCACTGACCTTCTAAGTTGTCTTTGGCATTCGTGGATTGAGGAGTCTGGAAACCTCCACAGCAACCCGAGATTCAGTCCTCTGAGGCCTGCTCCAGGTTCCCTGTGGCCTGCGCGCCCATGCTGCGCTGTGCTGCGCTTCCAGGCTGGCGCGATACACCTTTCTGATCAACCATCCAGGTTGTCTTGGGCTGGAAATTTGTTTCACTCTGTCTTTTTTTGTGGGTTCTGCTGCTTCAGAATTTGTTTAGAGCCATTTTTTGTGAGTATTTGGAGGGGTTTGAGGAAGAGCTCAAGCAAGTCACAGCTTTCACTCCGTCATCTTGGCTCCCTCAAGTCATATATTATGATAAACTTGTTTAGCTGTTGCATTGTTAATCCATGAGTGTCTTTGCTCAAGTGCCATGGAGAGGAGCTATTAAAGAACATCAGAGGAGGCAATCAGAGAGACAAAGAGAAAGTTACAGTTGTGGAATTTTTTTAAATGTCTTAAGATAGAGAAAAGTTTATACCTGGATCCCAAGATAATGAATGAATGAATGAATGAATGAATGAATGAATGAATGAATGAATGAATAGTCCAGATTTTTTTTTTGGATGGGGAGAGAGGGTCAGGGAGGATCTGTTGCTAGCTGGGCTGATACTAGAAATGCTATTTTCCTTTCCTTTTGTCCCAGCTTGATTGGATAGGAAAAGATCTCCTAGAAGAGAGGTCTAGCCTGACCCACACAAAGATGGGAGTAAACTAGATGTGACTGAAGGATGGTGATCAGCTAGGCCACATAATAACGCTCCCCCACCCCCAGACACAGTGGCACACATTGTACTAGAGGTGAAGTAAAGTGAATTGGCCACATTAGTACCAGAGCCCAGGTCTTCTGACTCCAACTCTTGTCCTGTATCCTGTACGCTATGCTTGCTCAACCCTAGATTGGAAGCTTCTTGAGGATAAGTCAGCAAGCATTTAAGAACTTACTAAATGTCAGACATTTTACTAAAGTTGTAGACAAAAGAAACACAAAAATATTGTCCCTGCTCTCAAGGAGCTCACAGTCTAATGGATAAGGAACAAAACATGTTCTTTTCATCTCCCCCCTCAGCCTGTACCCCATTGGTCTTGGCACAAAGGACTTCCTCCATAGATACCTGTTGATTGACTGATCAACTGATTTTGTATCAGAGCTGGCTGCTCACATAACAGGGAGTGACAGAAAAGTCATGGTTAAAGGACTCATCCAAGAAGGGATACAATTACTTCCCTAAACCCAAAGCAGCATCTGTCCTCAGAATCTCTGCTCAAGCCAGCCTCTGGCACTTGCCCACAGACAAAACAAGACAGCCTTGTAATGAGATCAGGCATTTTAAAACCAATGGGAAAGAGGGGGTGGGGAACAGCAAATACTCTGGGACAGAATAATTTCGTGGTTCTTGAAAGAGAGAAGTTATTAATGGAAGAATAAAGGCTGATGGGCCTTTGTCATAAGCACTCAAGGCTAAGTGACAGGCACATGATGGCCGATTTACTGCAATTCCTGGGCACTGAAAAAAAACAACCCGTTTTGCATTGTGATTGCTAGGCTTCAGTTCAGGTATCAGAAAATCTCCAGGGTTGCATTGCCCAAGAGTGAGACCTCAGTCATTCCTTGAACTGTTTAAGTGTTTGTGTTCAGTTTAATTATCATTTGATCATCTGCCAGCTGGTAATGGGATTGTGGTGGTTTTGCACAACAATGGAGTCATCAAAGGGCTGAAAAAACATGACAGAAACAGTGAGTGGCAGGATTCTTAGATGTCTCATTTAACGCTGAATGATTGAGTATAGCCTTGTGGAGGAGGTTTTTCAAAGTCTGTTTTGGATATTAGCAATTGTGGTCAAACATAAGAGCCTGTTCTTGAACAGAATGGGGGGTGGGTGGGCAAAGATGATTATTATAAGTAGAGAGAAGTCTGGAGGCCAGGAAAAAGGCATTGTTTTCTTCTCTGGGGCTCCTTGGAGTCGCTGCAAATAGAATTGTCCAACCTTCAATCCCCCCATTGCCTGGATTCTCCCTCTCCCTCTCCTCTTACTTCTGAATTAATTCTAATGCAGGAGTTCCAAGCATGGGGTTCTCAGACCTCCCAAGAGGTTTGTGAATAGATTTCAGGAGGTCTATAAATGTAGATGGGGGAAAATATTTTTATATTTTTACTGACCGTGGCTTTCTTTGTAATACTGTGTATTTTATTTTATGCATTTAAAAACATTATTGTGAGAAGGGGTCCATAAGCATGACCAAATTGCCAGAGGAGGCCATGCCATAAAGAGAACCCTTGCTCCAATGTGTGCCAATCTCATCAAGTTCCTTGGCTCTTTTGGGCGAAATAATTTTTATTTAAATGAGGAGGAAGTTGATGTGAAGAGAAGATGAAGAAGATAACTTATGGAGAGGAAATATAAAAGGCTTTGGTCAGGGAGTCTTTTTCAGTAACAAAAGAAATTTCAAACTTTGAGGAATCTTCTAAGACTTCAGTGTTGAATCCATCTGATGTGATTTTGGGCTAGTACTGCCCTGGATCCAAAAGATTGATATATGGAGTATATAAAGCAGAAGATATTTTATATGTATACACACATATATACAAGTATATTTATATAATATATAATATTTATTTTATATATAATTATATATTATGTTATATATAATATATATTAGTACATTATATATATTCTACTTAGCTTATTCTGAGTTTAATTAATGTGCTATGGTGAGTATGTCTAGCACTTGTGGTCTTCATGCAGTAACTTAACCATTTATTAAATTTCCAGCATAAGGGAGTAATAATAGATTATAAGTGAACTATACAAAAAACAAAACAACACCCCAAACTTTTAATTTTTCACTGGTGCCTATATGATTGAGGTGGTCTTAACAACTGAACTGACTCTTTGTGATCCTCCTGGGGGTTGTCTAGCAAAGATGCTGGAAGTGGTTTTCCATTTACTTCTCCAGCTCATTTTACAGATAGGAAATTGAGGCAAACAGGGTTTAGTGACTTGCCCAGGGTCACACAGCTAGTAAGTGTCTGAGGCCAGATTTGAACTCAGGTCTTCCTAATTCCATGTCTGGCACTCTATCCACTTCACTGCCTAGCTGTCTCTATGCTACCATATGACAAGTCACTTAAAGCTGGGCCTTGGCCAAATTTTAACTAGGCAAAGCTTAGTTTTATGAACTTTCCCTCATCACCCACATATTACTATCAAAACTTACCTCTCTTGTTTCCCATTCATCCTCTCAGAGCCCTGTTCTGTTCTGCTCACCTTGTAAACTATCCTTGATAAAGGATTAATTCCATTCCTTTTCTATTCAACAAACATTTATAAATAAGTGTCTATTGTACTGAGCGCATAGTCCCAGGTAACACATTTGCAATTAATAGGAGCCTGCCAGAGACACAATAAGTTAAAAGAAGGGTTCTAACATTTGGACAGAGTGGCATTCCTTAGCCTCTTCACTTCTAGATGACAAAGGACCGTTCTGCCTCCTCCCCTGCCCTGTCAGACACCCCCCATTTAGCTCATTTTTTTAAGATTGGGAAGTAGATGGCTATCCTATACTTTCTTTTCATGGGCAATACAGAGCCCAGCACCTTCACTGGTCATCAGAGGCTCAGCCTTGACCCTGAGAAAAGCAGTGAGGATCAGCTCAAGCATCTGAGCCTTCTACCACCATCAGCAGCAAAGGAAGAACCTAAGCTATACATCTGGCTTTCTTTTAGCCTGGAAGAGACCAGGAGACTTCAAAAAAGGAAGCAGGGGGAGAAAGAGAGGGACTGGAGTCTATAGGGCCCCAGCTTTAACACTGACTGTTTCTATTTGCATTGGCAGGTGGATTGAGGTGGATCTGGCAGGAGGAAAGTGGGCTTCTTTTATCCATACTGCTGCCAGATCCCATTAGTGTCCGGCCCACACCTCCACCAGTTCCTATCCTGGAGTGTTTTTCATCTCCAACACTTCTCTTCCTCTTCCTTTCTTTTGCCCTGTCCCAAACTGCTTTTTCACTGCCAAATGTAACACAGAACTGTAGGGAACATTATAACAACCTTTGGCAGGAACAGCAGGGTCCAAACAGCCCAGGCCAGCATATGCCCAACCTTTCTTCCTTCCCAACTGCCATCATGGCTCCCGCTTTCCCTACTGGGTCTTCTGAGGGATTTCAGAAGGCCAAGCCAAATGCAACACCTGATTGAACCCAACCCTGCAATGCTGCAGCAGCTTCTAAGGGCGGCCAGCCCCTTTGTATGCCTTACTGCCTCTCCCTAGCAAGGAGAGATTTTTGCACCAGCTGGATTCTCAGCTGTCACCATAAACAATGAGAACTAACCACCTTGTGTGTGTGGCACAGCTGAGGAGCCGTCTTTCCACATGGGCTGTATAAGGGAGATGGCCATCCTCCCTCGTACTCCATATGAGCAGTGCTGCTGTTTGCTCTCCCACATAGTGCTCAGGAATGACTCTGCAGAAGAATGGAAAGAAAAGTCTTCTTTTCTTCCTGTCTTTTTTTTTTTAATCTCTGAATAATTTTGCCAAACGTGGCTCTGATTCTTTTGGTGGTAGAAGTCAGCATCCGATGTCATGATGCACACTCACCCTTGTATTATCCTTGAGCAGAGTCTATTCCTTATACACCTTTCTTGAGGGCTTTCTGTCTTGTAAGAGAGAGCTGCTAACTCTATGTGAATTAGCATCATTCTATCAACTAGCATTGAAAATAAAATAGCCTGCTACTATTGAGACTCAAGCAGGAGACTCATTAGTATTTCCTTAATTATTTTAGTCTATTTCATTTTTTTTTCATTATGCACTTAGCAGTCATTAGCAAACACAGACATTTAAAAATGAAAAGAAAAACAAGGAGGAATTGTGTGTACAATTCTACTTGTTACATAGTTTTTTTTAAAGTAAATATTCAATTTAACAAGGTAACAAAATTACCCCTTGTATTCCTTTGTAATGTCTTTTTGGATTCCTTCTCATTTTAAAATATTTTTTTGACTCTCTCTCTCTCTCTCCTCTCTCTCTCTCTCTCTCTCTCTCTCTCTCTCTCTCTCTCTCTGTCTCTCTCTGTCTCTCTCTCTCTCTCTCTCTCTCTCTCTCTCTCTCTCTCTCTCTCTCTCTCTCTCTCTCTCTCTCTCTCCCCCCTTCCTTCCCTGCTTTATTCCTTCCTTCTTCTCTATCATTACCTGTTAACTCATCCCCACAGGATCTCCCCACTCCCTACCCATTAGCCATACTTTAAAATCTATTTGTAGGTAATTCCTCCTTTAATGCAGATTGAAATCTCTCTGTGACTTAGCAGATGGTCTTCTCCTGGTGGCTAACTATCTGGTGATGAGCTTTTATTAGAACTTGTGTTTCAGGGTCACAGCTTTTGAGAACCCAGAGTTACTTCCATGATGAAGAACTGAAAGAATACTACCTGCCTCTCATGTCCTCTCTCCTCCAACAATTTCAGCATCTGCAACTCCACAATGGGATCTGCCCCCCCCCAAATTACAATTATATCTGTTGATTAATTAATAGTTGTTTTGGAGAAAATAAAATATCATGTACCTGAAGAACCTTCTCCACTGTATTGCCTCTTCTCAATGATTTCTTTAGTTTTGTGAGGAGATAAAGATACAGAATGAAAGTGATAGAAAAGGACATCTCTTTTTTTCTTCATAGTTCAGAACAATTGGCTATTATAGGGGTATTTCATTGCCTGGCCAGACCCATGAGAAGATTGGGAAAAAGTGGTGTGGTTAAAGTGTACCAATCAATGATTCAAAAAGAAATGATTAAGCCTCTGCTATGTCCCAAGCACCACACTAGATGCTGGAGATTTGTTGTTATCATTTAATCATTTTCAATCATAGCTTATTCTTTGTGACCCGATTTGGGGTTTTCTTGGCACAGTTTGCTGTTTCCTTCTCCAGCTCATTTTACAGATGAGGAAACTGAAGCAAACAGGGTTAAGTGACTTGCCCAAGGTCACATAGCTGGTGCTTGTCTAAGGCCAGATTTGAACTCAGGAAGAGAGCTTCCTGACATCAGGCAAGGTACTCTATCCACTGCATCATCTGGCTGCCAAAAATAACAAGAGTTACTTGGAGTTTAGTGCAGTTTCCAATACATAATAGGTGCTTCATAAATGCTTATTGACTGATATACTGATATACAAAGTAATTTTTAAGTATGTGTGTGTTGGGAGAAGAGAAATAAGAAAAGCTTTCCTTTGTGCCAGACATTGTGCTAGATGCCGAGGATGCAAATACAAAAGTAAGAAAGGTCTTGTCCTCCAGAGACTTACATTCTAGTAGGAGGATACGACATGTTCACAGGTGAGTAAATACAGGATAGATAGTTTTGTAAATAATTTTGTAGACTTGTAATGAAGAGGGTGCGGAGAACATTCACAGCTGGGGGGAAATGAGCAAAGCCTCATAAAGAGTTGTATGATTCCTGGTATTCTCTGTGCCTTCTTGTTCCATCTTGAAATGACCAAGATCAACACCACCTATGAAATAGAAGGTTGAACTTAAAATGATTTGTCAGTAGCACCCCCTGACACATTTAGTTAATCAGATTAGCTAATATAGTATAAAGGGGTGGGATACCATACCCTTAAGTATCAGTGAGAAAGAACTTGGACAAGCCTGGAATCCCAGGGGCAGCAGGAGAATTCCAGGCCAGAGAAAGCAGGACTGGAATAGGATCTAAAAGCAAACAGGATGATGAGTGAACATGGATGGGGGAGCCGAACATGTTTTATTTACTTCTCAGTTTTGCCTCGGACTGGCCCAGGTTGAGTATGACCAGTCTCAAGACTTTCATCTGGCTATCTTTTCCTTAACAGGGTCCTCAGGGTAGGCCTTTACTCTTGCAGAGAGATGAGTAGATGCATAAGTTTTCTGCTCTGCAGAATTCCAGTGCTCTAGTTTCTAAAAATGGTCACCTTAACCTCACATATCAATCAGAGGATTCTCAGAGATACCATTTTGATGTGATTTCAATTTGGCCAACTGGAAAGTACCTTGGATTACCATATCAGACCTTTTTTCAGGACCAACTTTTTTGATGGCCTGATTCCAGGAGATCTTTATAAAATGGGGGTTATCTTATTTATTTTATTTTATTTTTAATTTATGGAATGGCTAAACAAGTTGTGGTATATGATAGTGATGGAATGCTACTTTACTATAAGAAATGATGAGCTCAATAATCTTGGAAAACATGGAAAGACTTGCACAAAATAATAAAGAGCAAAATGAGCAGAATCAAGAGAACTTTATATACAGTAACAGCAATATTGGTTATCTATCAAGTTTGTCCTTTTTTTTTCTTCACACGGAGAGTAGGAATTTGGTCAATAAGCAAAGATGGAAAATCAATTAGATTCTTTGGGTAGTATGTTATATCCCATATCCATCTTTTAACACCATGGTATAAAGCGTGATAATAACAGCTCACATTTTTTTATATTGCTTGAAGATTTATAAATAGCTTATCTCCTGTTACATAATTTTAATTTCACTGTTAAGTCCCTTTATCTTTATTTTAAAGATGAGGCCCTAAGAGGTTAAGTGACTTGCTCAGGGTCACACAATTAGTAAAGATATGAAGTAGAATTTGAATCTAGGTGTTTTTTGGATCTAACTCTACACTGTATCCATTATGTCATACTACCAGTGTGGTATTCTCATCACAGTCATCACATGCAAAAAGAAGAGAAAAGAGCATTATGGTTTTAGAGTACAGATTTTTCATTATAATATTTACTGATGTTGGACACTTTTTTTCATCATTCTGGGTCTCAGTTTCCTCATCCCCAAAGTGGGGATAATTACCCTTATTTCACAGAGTGGTTGTGAGGAAAGTGCTTTTTCAATTATAGTGTAATATACATGTTAGCTCTTATCATTATTAGTATTTTGGGCTGTTCCTCACCCTGAAATATTTTCCCTTCCCCTCAGCCCCACCAAAAAAGTGCCTTCAGGCATGGCCATGACAAAAATTGGACTGGTTAGACAATCTCTCTTATCATTCTGATAAGTGGTAGACAAAAAAAGTTGAGAACCATTGGTCAATTGTATTTGTCCCTTCTGTGCTATTTTCTCAGATATTTGATAAAAATGGTAAAATGCAAATTTCTAAACTTTTTTTTCTATCCAGACAGAGGATGCATTTTAGATTAAAAACCAATGCTCAAAATAGTGACTGAAACAGTTTTCACACTGTTTACCTGTCAGGCAGGAGTGTGAAAGGGAGAATTTACAGCCAAGGCCTTCAAACTAGAGCTCTAGGGAGTAGAATTGGGAGGAGGGATAAAGAACACGCTTCCCCCAAATTCTTTTGGCAGCTTTTGTGGAAAGTCAGTTGAAAGCAGAGAACAGATGAAGGGAACTAATAAGTTTTTTTTTCTTCCAGTAATAGCTGCAGACTGTGAATTATGAACAGCAGGTAGGAAGATCCTGTATAGATCTGAAAAGATGCTCCGCCTATGTACTAATACACATGATTTTAATTATATCATTGTTTCCTATTTACACTCATCCTGGAGCCTGGCAGCAGGGTTTCGATGATTCACATGAATAGCTGGTGGGCCCATCAGTGGTGATTGGAAAAGGGAGGGAAGAAAATCACCAAACAAACTAAAGACAAAACTGTGTATAGCAAACTGGTTTTTCTCAGGATACAAATACAAAAGTAAGATGATTCCTGTCCTCAAGAAACTTATTTTCTACTAGTGTCTGAAACAGATGAGTAGATACAGAACGTATTTTGTTGTTGTTCAGTTGTGTCCCACTCTTTGTGACCCCATTCAGGGTTTTCTTTGCAAAGATGCTGGAGTGGTTTGCCATTTCCTTGTCCAGCTCATTTTACAGTTCATTTTACTGAGGTAAACAGGGTTAAATGACTTACCCAGAGTCACACAGCTGGTAAGTGTCTGAGTTAGATTTGAGCTCAGGAAGATGAGTTTTTCCTGACTCTAAGCCTACTATTCTATCCACTGTCCCACTTAGCTAACCCAGAATATACACAAAATAAATAATCCACTGTGATAGGTGGCTAGGAGGATAGGGGAAACAGGTATTTCTACAAGATAAAATAGATAGTCTATAGAATGCCAGAACTATAAAGAACCTCAGGGATCATCTAGTCCTACTTCCTCTTTTTTTACAGATTAAGAAACTAAGGTCCAATGAAGGAAAGTGATTTGTCCAAAATCAGATTAGAAATGGCAAAGTCAGCATTAAACCTGAGATCCTCTGACTCTAATTCTCATCCTTATTCTTTTAACTAATCATTCTGTTAAATTAGCAAACATTTATTATGTGTCTATTATATACAAGGAGCTATGTTAGATACTGGACCTACAAAGACAAAAAAAAGAAACAATCCTTTCCCTCAAAGATTTTACAATCTATCAGGTGAAACAACCAGTCCAGACTAAGGTTGTTGTTCTGAGTTGCATCTTCAAATTCTGAAGCCAATGTTTGGTTTAACATTTACAAAAGGGTTATAGAAGATAGAAGGGAAGGAAGGAAGAGTGGGAGCAAGGGAGAAAAGAAAGGAGGGAAGGAAAAAAATAAGCTTTTATTAAGTGCTTACTATGTGACAGGCTTTGAGTAAAGTGCTGGGGATACAAATATGGTACAAGCACAAAAACAAAAATAAACAAACAAACAAAAAAACCCCAGTCTGTCTCATCAAAAAAGAGCTTAGATTCTAATGGAAGAAGACAATGCACAAAGGGACATTTTATATTTGATAGGTTTTAGTAGGAAATCTCTCCAAAATATATGATGAGGTATATTATGACAGAAGACAAGAGGTGTTAGAAAGACTGGATATGATAACAATTTGAGCAAATGGCATTTAAATTTGTCTGCCCCACTTAAAATATTATAGGCTCTAGAGCTAGAAAGAGCTAGCAAATTAGCTAGATAGACGATTTATTGTTGTTGTTTGGTAATTTCATTTTTGTCCGACTCTTCGGTTTTCTTGACAAAGATACTGGAGTAGTTTGCCATTTTCTTCTCCAGCTCATTTTTACAGATGAGGAAATTTGGCATACAGGGGTAAGTGACTTGCCCAGGATCACATAGCTAGTAAGTGTCAGAGGCCGGATTTGAACTCAGGTCTTGCTGGACCCCAGGGCAGGCACTCTATCCACTGTGCTATCTAGCTGCCTCTAGATAGATGATAGGCAGACAGATAGATAGAACGCTTATTAAGTACTTATCATAGGTCAGCCATCATACTAAATACTGGGGATATAAATACAAGTAACAAGATAGTCTTTGCTCTCCAGGAACTTACATCCTAATGAGGAAAAACAGCACCACATAGCTGGGAGCTAGAGGGTTGGGGGAAAGGTGAGGCGATACAGTTTGGAGATGACTGGGAAATCATATACAGGTCCAGATCTGGGGAAAATAAGGCAAAACACACCTATTGTAGCCCAGTGTGGCTTTAGGGGCAGAGTTCAAATTACTGGTGGCAAAGAGGAGGCTAGAGATTATCTGGTTCAGCCTGCCCATTTTACAGATGAACACAATGAGGGCCAGTGATTCCTTTTGTGTCAGAACACTTGACAGATGATTACATGAGCACTGAACATCTCTCTGAAGATGCTAAGGATGATTAGCAGCTGTCCCAAAGGATTGTCCCTAAAGAAGATTCCAAACTAAAGTCAAGGACCATTAGTTTTCAAGCCTCCACTGCCCAAGCCCAAAGTCAGCTAAATGAAATCAAAACATTTGCCTTTATAGCGTCTTCCTTCTCTTTAGGTATTCCACAGGATCTTCCCAAATATTCAGGTAACACTCATGTGCAATTCCAATCAAAATGAATGGACCCACAATTTCAATCATATATGGAGCTTCCGGGTGAGGAAGCTCCTTTTATCAACATAGATTGGCACCTGCCTGGCAACTTAATGTCTTAGAGAATTGCCTAGAGCTCTTTCAGCTCTAGCTCAGTGAACCCACCAGCACCCCTTGTGCAAAGACATGGAGACCCAGGCATCTAGTGCTTATCAAAGTTCCTGGCATATAGTGGGCACTTACTAAAGAGTTATTGATTGATCTAAGCATCCACTGCTTAGCACAGTTCCTGGCACATAGTAGGTGCCCAGCAATTGTTTTTGATTGATTGATTGATTAATCAATCTTAAGAGCTATTTGTGTTTCCTCAAATTCCCTGTATTTTTCATTTGATTATTACCAAGTCAGAAATTGTCCAGGGTTTTCCTTGCCTCCATATTGTGACTCAGCCCTACTTTTCCCACCTTATTTCACCTTCCACTTCATTCACATGCTCTGTGTTTCAGCAAAATGTACTATTAACTGTTCTCCAATCTTGTCCTGCCTTCTCTTGCTTCTGTGCACTGGAATTACTCTCTCTTCTTCTCTGCCTGTGGAAATCCTTTTATTTCTTCAAGGTCCAGCTCGGGTGCCATTTCCTCCTTAATCTAATAGAATGTAAGGTTGCTGAGATTAGGAAATGTTTCATTTTGTGTCTACAGCATGTAGCAGAAGCTTTTCAATTAGGAGACATTAAAGAAATATGTCATCTTAAATGAAAGTGAACTCTGCTAAAGGATCTTTCTGGCTATCCCTTTTGCCCCATCACATTCTTTCTTGTTTTATATTGTTTCTGCTGATGGCATAGCTTTCTGATTAGATTATTGTCTTCTTGTGGTCCAGGAGCTCTCTCCCTTTTTTGTCTGGTTTTTGTATCTCCAAATTCTTGCTTTTCATAGGTAAATAAATTAATGTTTGTTGAATTAAATTTAAAATAGAAACTGCTCTTAAGTGCACCAGTATGAAAAAAAAAATTGAAACAATGTTCACATACTATGAAGACTTTTTTATGTAAGGAGTCCTAGAAGAGGTGAACATTAAGCTAGATTGGAAAAAACAAAAAACAATGATCATGATCTGACAGACGCAGGAGGGTACTGTCCCAATAGGGGAAATCTGTTGATCAAGAAAGATGTCTGTAAGGCTATGTGGCAAGTAGTGAAGAATCTAGCTTGGACACAAAGAAGGGTCCATCATGTGGTGGTATGAATGGGTGGTATGCAGGGCTAGTAGATGGGGAGCTGGCCGACATCTGCTCTCACACATTCAGTTTGTCGAAGACTGATATTTCATTTTTTTTTCTTGTGGGGGTGGAGGGGAGAAGTACTGTAAACTAAAATTTAAAATTGCATAGGCTTCTGAAAACTATAGAACTTACAGGGAGAAATCTCTCTTTTGGCCTTCTTCCCTTAAAGAAAAGTAACAACCAACAAACATGTTTCCAAACACACCTTCCAATGAGAGATGCCTGAAATGAACAATCCATTTTTGTAACACATATCCGTTTCACACACTTCTTGGCACTTGTGCAGCTGGTTCAGCCACACAACTTGTCGTGTGCTGTTGCTGAGTATCATGTTATGCATTAAATCAGAATTTTAATTAGGAAGCTCAAAGTTAGGTTTCTCTGGCAAGCACTCCATACAGATCATTAAAATATCTTCAGTAAATATAAATGTGGTACATTCCCACTGGTAAACCACAGCCCTCTTTGACCAACACAGAACATTTGTAGCCTTTAAAAATCTTGGGACAGACAACCAATGGAAAGTAAATCCTTTGTGTCATTTATAGAAATATGAATTATAAATTAAAATATGCACAAAATAGTGCTTTTCAATTATTCATTGCCGGAATTATCTTGTGCCCTCTGTGCCTAAAATGAGATCTGTGTGATGCTTGTAATCAGCCCTTCAGTTAACATTTCCACGGTCTGACTTTGAAGGAGATACAAAGTCACCTCACCAAATTCTTGGCTAGACCAGTGATTCAGTGATCCAGCCCTAGGTGTCAAGACTGCAGCACTTCTTCCCAGCATTATTAATTTATCAAATACCGGTTGAATACAAAGACACTTTGGCAAGTGTCCAGCTACTAAGAGTGCTTATTGAACCATCTCTCCCCTAAAAAGAGGGTAGAGATTCTGAGGCTAGAGCAAAGATTCACTTTAAGTGTTTTAAAGGTCAGACTGATCTTCTTTGTCCCCTACCATTGCTTGTGGAGGAGGCATGTGATTAAAGAGGACAGCAAAGGGAACAGTTGGAAAAGAAACACTTGTCTTTCCATTGGGAAAAAAGTCTGTTTTTGATATATTTTGTGATCAAATTTATTTAAAAGTATAGGAGAAATACATAGCAATGCTGGTTAGGAACAGATAAGACAACAAACCAGGAGGAGAGGAGCACTCTTTACTTGACAAAGAGATCCCTTGTGACATTGCAGCATGGGTGATCCTTCTTTTAGCTGGCTCTCACTGCAGCTGCTATTTGCAGGTGAGTTGCTAATAGCATGGTGTTTCCAACCTGTTTGTATTGCCCTCAGATTTGGACATTCAAGGGAGAGCACAGGAACTCCAAAACCTACTTCTCTAAGATCCTGTGGGGTCAAAAAGATCCAACATCTGGCTCCTGTGTGAAGCAAGGAAAAGCCAAATTTACACTGGCAAGTGCCCTTCCTCAAAGGCTTCAATGTTTAGCTATGTGTTATGCATGCATAGCAGAAAACCCTTTGCTGGGATTTCCTGGGGATCTTGTTCTGATGGGGACAAGATGGTCTGATATTAGCAAAACTGTGAAACCTAGAGATTATCTGACATATTGGGTTATGTTGTCTGTTGCATTTCAAATCAACATAATATACAGAAAACAGTGTATAGCTTCGTGTGGGCATCTAATCCACACCACACTGCCTAGGAATGGAGGAGAAAAACATTCATATACTCTTCCCAAGTTAAGAGGAAAGTTATAGGTAGATCAGACCATGAATTTGGGATTGATTTTAAGGCCAGCCTAAATGGGACCACAGATGTTCATTGACACCGTTTGCCCTGGAGTAATTTCATATTAAAGCATTTACAAATGCCTCTACCCCTATACTGAGTCCTCTTCCAGGAGATTCATGAAGTTTTGATATTTCCTGCCCAATGACATCTTAGGCCCTCACTTTCTTGATTAGTAAAGTGGGATTAATATTATCTGTAGTTCCTACCTCATGAGAGTCATTAAAATTAGGATCAAATAAATTAAGATATATGAAGTACTTTGCAAACTCTAAAGCACCAGGCGAATGTTAGCAGTTTTTGTGCCCAGGAACTCCTGGTCAATTTTATTTATATTTTTGTCATGAAAACTGATTAATTATAGGATTATAAATTTCAGAATTTGAATTAATCATCAAGCCAGAATTTATTGAGTATCTGGTATGCCAGGCACTGTGTTAGGTACTGGAGATACAAATAATTTAAAAAAAACAAACCCAAACCGAAACATTCTCTATTCAGTAACATGGAGGAGAAAATGTTCCACTTGGAGTTAGGAAGACCTGCGATCAGATATTTCTTTAGACACCGGCTATAGCCATGACCCTAGTTAAGTGACTCAACCTCATTCAATCTCAATTTCTTCATCTGTAAATGGAGGAAATATTACAGGATTGAGAGTATCAAATCAAAATCAAATGAGATAATAATATATGTTAAACTCTTTACAAACTTTAAATACTATATAAATATTAGCTATTATTATGAATGCAAGGAATTTTTATTTTCTCAAGATCTTAGAGATCATAAAATTTAACCCCCTCATTTTAAGTTTGTGCAAATGGAGAAAGGGAAAAGGTTAAAGTGATTTTCTCAATAGGCATGGCATAGCTAGGAGTTCTCATCCTTGCTTGGGAGAAGTGAAGGTAAGGACTAGAGGAGCTCCTGTCCACTTACTGGTAGGAATAAAGACCTCTGTTCTGTTCTACATCTCTCTTCACTGAATGCTAAGAGTTGCCACAGTAGGGAAGATCTGTGTATTTATTTCCTGGGTGCTTCAATAATATATCTCTGCAAAGTAACAGGAAGCTAATAGCAACAGCAATCCAAAGCAAGAAGTAAATCCTGGCTTTCACATCTCCTCACTACCACTGGCACTGCTTTTACTCAAGCCATGGTTGTAGAGAGCCAGCTTGGTAGAGTGGAAAGATTGTCCTTGAAGTTGAGATCGAAATTGAGCCTTCCCTCTGACTATTGTTGACTATGTGACTATGCTATGTGGGTAAATTTGTGTCTCAGTTTCCTCTTGTATAACAATGAATAAGATAGTCCTTTTACTATCTACCTCACAGGGTTGTTTTGAAGAAAATGTTTTGTAAATTTTGTGATGTTGGACAAGTTGTTTCATTTGTATGGATCCCATTTGCTTCCTTCATGAAATGAAGAAGTTCCATATTCCATGATGTCCAAAGTCCCTTCTAACTAGAAATGGTATGACCAACCTTAACATATCGTATAGATGTGAGAAATTATTATCAGAATCAGAGAATTTGTGTCATTTGGCTTTTGCATAAGGAACTATTTTTGCTTTGGTTCTTTCTTTTTTTTTTAAGACTCATTAGCAGTGGTGTCAATTTTATGCAACCATGGGCAAATTCCCTAAACCTCAATTTCTAGGTTATATAGCTCAGTTTTGTTCCATGATTCATAAAGTCTGTGACTTTGACATGTATCAAGGGGCACCTTTCTTTCATAGGTAATCATTCTTATATATGTTTAAAACCCTAAAAATTATCATTACATGCATAAAAGGATCATCACTGCATGGACAGTGTCTTTATATTAGTCACACAGTATATGTTCAATAAATACTAATTAGGTAGATTCATGATTTTAATATATGCTTTTTGACTTGACCTGACTTTTGCTGATGCGTACTTTCCATTCAGACAGCCAGATGGCACAGTGGATAGAGTACTGGGTTTGGAATCAGAAAGACTTGTCTTCCTAAATTCAAATCTAGTCTCAGACCCTTACTAGCTATGTGACCTTGGGCAAGTCACTTAACATTGTTTGTCTTAGTTTCCTCATCTGTAAAATGAGCTAGAGATGGGAATTGCAAACCACGCCAGTATTTCTTCCAAAAAAAAAAAACCCCAAATGGGGTCATGGAAAGTCAAACACAACTAAAAAATGACTTAACCACAACTTTCCATCCTGGCTAATTCCTATATGATTTTCTCTTCCCTATAATTCCAACCTGTTTTTCCTTCCTTTCCTCTTTCCTTACCTCTTTCCTTTTACCCTTCTATTCATCTCACCCTCACCCTTATCTTCCTTTCATCTTTCCATTAATCTTTAGGGTATCAATACATGTTGTTTTTAGCAAAATTCGTGAAAGAGAGGCTTCAGTCTGTCTGTGATCTCACCAGTGTGTGTATCACACAACTTTTGTCTATGCTCTCCCACAGCAAATACTTCTCAGGAATCACCCAAGTAAGCTCCTTTACAAAGTACACATCCTACTCCACCCTGAATAGTCAGATTATTGATTATTAGAAGAATGGTATGATTTGTCATTTACTTCAGGCAGTGACTGACTAACTAACTAACAATGACCATTGTATTTGACCATTTGGTTTTTTTGTTTGTTTTTGCTTCTCCATGATAACTTTATACTATTTCAGTCATAATATACATTTTTCTTTTACTCTACTTTCTTCACTTTCTAAGTTTTCCATATTTCTCTGACTTCTTTATATGCATCATTCCTTGTAGGGAAGTCATATTTCATTCCATTCATATGCCATAATTTGCTCAACTATTCCCCAATTGTTGGGTACATATTTTATGCCCAATTATTTGTTATGACAAATAATGTTGCTATGGATATTTGATCTAAGTGTTTTCTTTCTATCAGTTAATTACCTTCTTGAAATACAATTTTAGTATTCTGTAATTCCAAACAATCTTCCAGAATGTGGAACCACTTCACAGTTCCACCATCAGTGAATTAACATGCCTCTTATAGACCCTCTAACAATGAATGAATTTTCCCATCCTTCAATATCTTTGCTAGCTTGGTGGGCATGAGGTGATACCTCAGGGTACTTTTAAATTGTACTTCTCTCTGCAGAAGCTTTTCAATTTTATGTAATTATTATTGCCTATTTTCTCTTCATGATTGTTTTCTATCACTTGTATGGTTATGAGTTGTTAAAGATGTAACATTCCCTTCTAATTTTCATGATGTGACTTTTTATGTCTCAGTTGTTTACCTATTTGGAATCTAGTATTGCATAAAGTACTTTTTTATTAATATTCTGATCTATGTCTCTTTTTTCCACCAAACTGCCTTCCAAGTTTCCTCCAGTAGAATGCATGGATTTTTAAGGGCAAGGATTGTTTTGTTTTTGTCATTTTTGTCTGTGGCATCTAGCATATAATGCCTTGCACATATTTAATAAAGCCTTGTGGAATTGGATTATCAATAGGTCCTTTTTACCAAGAAGCCCCCATACTGGTAGTTTTTGTTCTGAGGATAAGCTATTTGCTTTGGTAGCCAATCTTGCTTTTCTCATCTATTTTATTTATCTTTTTGGTTCACTGTTTTCTTTTTCCTATCCAGTACCAGAAAGTTTTGGTAATTGCCATTTTAGGTAATGCTAACTCTCCCCTAACTTTTTTGCTATTGTTTCCACTGAAATTTTTGAGCTACAAATGAATTTTATTATTAATTTTGTAATTTATCAAGTATTCCATTGATGATTTAATTGATTTAATTTAAGTGATTAAATTAATTTAATACAGTTGTAGAATAATTTGGGTAGTATTGTCATTTTTGCTATATTAGCAAAGCCCATACATGACCATTGCATATCTTTGGAATTATTTAGGTCATTTCTATTTCCTAAGCTCAGGGAGGTTAAGTAAATTGCCCTGGGTCACATAGCTAGTAATTGTCTGAGATGGAATTGAATCTAGGTCTCCCAGACTCCAAATCTTTCACTCTATATACTTACACCATACTGTCTTTCATATTCTTCTATATTGCCTCCCTCCCCCTCCCCAAGAGGATTCTTATAATGCTCTGAAGATCTTCCCATGTGTGTATTTTTTTTTAATATTTCATGGATACCAGTACAATGCATAGGAAGTCCATCCCTCACCTTTATAACATAGCTGGCCTACATCCTTTTCCTGTCATAACAGGATACAGTGGATTGTCAGTCAGTCAATAAACATCTATGAAGTGTGCTAGGCTCAGTGCTAAGTGCTAGGGGTACAAACAAAAGTAAATGATAATCTCGGTTCTCAAGGAGCTCACTGTCTAATGGGGAAGACAACATGCAAACAGCTATGTACAAATAAGTGACATACAGGAGAAATTGGAAATAATCAGCTGAAGGCAACAACTGGAATTAAGAGGGATTGAGAAAGCCTTTCTGTAGATGGTGGGATTTTAGCTGGAATTTGAAGGAAGCCAGAGAAGGCAAGAGGCAGAGATGAGAAGGTAGAATGTTCCATGCATGGGACATCCAGTGAAAATAGCAGGAGTCAGGAGATAGAATGTCTTGCTTGAGGAATACCAAGGAGGCCAGTGTGCCTGGATCACAAAGTAGGATCACAGAAGGGGGATATATATGTATAAGGTATAAGACTAGAAAGGTGAGTCAGAGGACAGGTTATAAAGGATTTTAAATGTCAAATAGAGGATTTTATATTTGATTGTGGAGGTGATATGGAGCCACTAGAGTAACAATAACCTGGAGCTTATTGAATAGAAGTGAAGCATTATAGGAAAATCACTTTGGTAGCTAAATGCAGGATGGACTAGAGTGGGGAGAGACTTGTGGCAGGCAGACCCACCAACAAACCATTGCTATATTCCAGGCATGAGGTGATGAGAACCTGAACCAGGGTGTGGCAGAATCAGAGGAGAAAAGGGAGCATATGGAAGAACTGTTCTGAAGGTAAAATCAATAAGCCTTAGTAACAGATTAAATGGAGAGGAGCAGTGAGAGATAGTGAGGAGTTGAAGATGTCATGTGGGTTGTGAGCCTGGGTAACTGAGAAGTTGGTAGTGTCCTTGACAGTGGTAGGGAAGTTGGTAAGGGATAGGTTTTGGTCTTGGACTTGGAGTCAAGAAAACTTGAGTTCAAATCCTACCTTCAGAGAGTTTATACAGGTCTAGACCTAGGCAAGTCACAACCTCTTTGTAACTTAGTTTCCTCATTTATAAAATAAAGGAGTTAGACTTGGTAGCCTTTGAGGAGCCTTCCAGCCCAAAACCTTGGATCGTACTGTATTCTAGATGACATCTCATTGACCACAACGGCACGTAAGCATCATGAGCAATGTACAACAGTCTACTCATTCCCATACCATATTTTTCCATTGTTTTTCACAGGAATAAAACAGCAGAAGAAAACTACTTGGTCCATCTTTGATTATTTGTTTATAGCAGCTGCTTCTATCTCCATTGAAAAAACTCCATTGAAAACAGGCATTGTAGATGAATTCTAGAATTTTCTCTCCTCTTGAACAGAAGCTCACTTGTGATTTTAAATAATTATCCTTTTTTTTTGGGGGGGGGGGAGGCAGTTGGGATTAAGTGACTTGCCCAGGGTCACACAGCTAATAAGTATCACATATCTCAAGACAGATTTGAACTCAGGTCCTCCTGACTTCAGGGCTGGTGCTCTATCCACTGCTCCACTTAGCTGCCCCGATTTTAAATAATTATCATCAAATAATTAGAAAGCCCCCATGCAAAACGGGAAAAGAAGCAGCCAAAACCTCATCCACATTGATCTTGAACACTTGAATTGCTGAAAAGTGAATTGTTATCCTGATACTATCATTTAAGCTTATTAGTGAAAGGTGTGATAATTTATTGTTATAATTTATGATCATTTTTGGAGGCTAGCTGAACCTGTTATTTCATTGGTTTAGAGAATACATTGTACCTGTAAAGATTGGCAATGAACTACTTGTCAACTAAAATCATAGAGAGCTGCATTAAAAGGTTAAATGACTTGACCAGGATCTCCTAGCTGTATGTATCAGAGGCAGGGCTAGAAGTGAGGTCACTTATTTATTCACTATTCCTCTCACTTGTAGACTAAAGTATAATTTGAAAAAATAAAATGGGAAATAGTTCCATTCCCTGAGCACAGTGGCTCAATGGAATTTGTGCTACGGAAGTATCTAGTCTTTTATTTTTATTCCCAAAATTATTATAACATGACTAAATAGTTAGACTTATTATAGGAGAGTTATTCATGAGGGTTCTCTTAAATTTTATACATGTATACATATGTATGTGTGTACAGATACACACTTTTTTTCTCTTCCTTCTCCCTAAAGTATGCATAAATCTTGTGTTTACAATGAATTATTGCACTTATAATTTAGTAATCTCTATAAAGTTCTAATTGAGAGCTGAATGGTGAGATTTTACGAGGAGAAATTGCAATGAATTATCCTTTACTGAAATACATTGTTACATCACTGACTTGTTTTTGGTCGTTTCATAATGTGCCTAACGCAAATTACTTTTGCTTCTTCCAAGGAGTGCTGCATATTCATAAACCTTCCCTTCCCAGAATAACCTCAGATTTCTCATAAGAAATCAAAGCAATTCGATTTTCTTTCTTTCTTTGATTTTCTGCCTAGTTTTCAGTCATTGTGTTATGTTAAAAAGTTGTGGTCTAAAAGTAAGATGAGAAATAGCACCTCAGATGGTACCTTGGGTCATGTGTTATAGAAGGTGTAGAAGAAGCCATGTGGTAGTGTCGACTAGAGATGCCAGGCATGCGGCCCCTGAGCCACATAACATTTGTTAGTGCTATTTGAACCATATTAAAATGTATTTGGGAAATATTTACCAAAAAAAATACAATAGAACACAGGTATTATTAATATGTGGTTTTCTAAGTCAATCGTGACCTGCAGGGATCCTTAAGTATTATTAGAGGCCTCAGTTTCTGTTTGAATTTGATACAGGTGGTATAGACAAAAGTGTTGGACTGGAGTCTGAGGAATTATGTTGGAAGCTAGCTCTATTTCCCATCTATGTGACTTTGGCCAAGTTACTTTACACTTTCAACTCCAGTTTCTCATCTGTAAAATGAAGAGGATTTACTAGATTATCTTTAGTGTCCCTTCTAGTTCTAAATCTTATAGGACTAAATCTCACATGATATCCTAGAAAGGAGCCATCCCTCTTTTTACTTGCTTCAGATAGGTTAGGGATGGGACTTACAATTTAATAAATATAGGGAACTTCCAGATGAAGAAACACTCTGTTAACACAGGTCACTACCTTTTTTTTTTTCAACTTATAGCTTTGGAGAGTCACCTGGTAAGTTAAGGGATCAAGTAACTTGTCCAGTGTCACAACCATAAATGTTCAAGAAAACAACAGACAACAATAAAACTTCACTCAATAAAGTTGTAGCTTGTAGAACTTTTCTTCTTCTTGAAGAAAGGAATCTCATGTTGCCAATGTGGACTAAAGTATTGAGGGAAAAAGTAAAGTGTATGATCCATTAGATCATTATTTATATATTAAATGTATTCATCTGGGAGTATAATATGCAGTGGAGGATGGGTGATATTGTTTCTTGGCTATATACCCTGCCCTTGATTTTTTTTTTAATTTCAAATAGGGTTCTGGGCCTCAGTTTCTTCATCTATAAATAAGGAGGGTAGATTAAAGGATTTCTAAGGTCCTTTCAACTCTGACATTCCACAACTCTGTAAAACCCCTGAACCAGGAAGAAATGCTCCTGCTTAAACAGGGAATTGACTGTCCCTCAATAGTGGTTCATCCAATTCTATTGATTCTCCACCCTCCCCTCCAAGTCTCCCTCCCTCCCTCTGTCTCTCTCTTTCTATCTCTGTCTCTCTGCCTGACATTTCCCCGGGAAGCGATAGGAATGGGGAAATGAAAGAATTGGAAACTCAGTCGACCCTTTGCTGCTTAACAGTAGCTCAGAGAGAAATCCTTGAGGGGAAGGAATAGGAAGCCAGATTAAACTATTGGCAATAAATCATGTTGTGGATTTTGATTACCCATACTAAGCCTGATTCTTACACCCATGGACATTCAAATGTTGGCTGAACTTGGGTATGAACTTCTTGAGGAATTAGTTCTACAGAATTTCTTCATTCAGAAGGGCTCAGCCTCCTCCAGGGGCCCAAACAGGCTTTGGCAAGAGGAGACTTCTTTGTTTTCTGTCATGGACTGCTCGTGGCTGAGGAGTGCAGCCAGACACATAGATGCTGTGATATGTAGCAAAACATTTGATCTTGATTTGAGCCATAGCAAGCGGTATGGAGTGCAGAGGTCTGGTACGAATGATATTAAATGATATTAGAGGTGAATGTCTCAAAGCCAAAGCATTCTAGATGGGGGTAGTATTTTACAGACACTCATACCTGCATACACGCATATGTATATGTTTATAGATAGATCAATGTATTAAGATTTGCACACATATATCTTTTTAAACTCTCTGTAATGTGTGTATACATGTATGTAAACATATATGCCTATACATATATAATCATACCCATATATACACACATAACTATACATGTCATATACACAGATAGTTATATACATACATACACAAACATGCATACATACATATGTACACATATTTTAAATGGCTGAAAAGTAGCACCACCACCCCCATTAAAAATATGCAGCTATATTTTAAAAAAAGAAAAGAAAAGAAAAGCAATAGACCTAAAACAAAGTTACCCCACACTGTGTTTGAGGCTAGGCAAATCATGGCAAAGAGTGCACTTTGCAATGTCATGCTCTTTTTAGTTCTTTATATTAACAAGTAAATACAACAGCACTAAGTGAAAAGAGCATAGGTATTAAATTGAAGCCATTCTGTAAAGGCTAAGACAAGCCAATCTAGGAGTCCGTCTGTCTATCTATCTATATTTTTAAGTGTATATAATTGCTTTCCAAGTAGAATTAGATTATAGCTGTTAAGTGACTCCTCTCACCTCCATGGCAGATTTGTGGAGCCCTGGGTCCTCCAAAAAAATAAAATAAAATAAAAGAACAACAACAACAAACCACTACCTACAATCTTTGAGATGCTTTACAATCATCTTGTGAAAGGAAAATCAAGTGTGCCTGGGAACCCCCTGAGGGGAGAATTGAATTACTCCCTCAGATCAGCCTGGAGTGGACTGTTCTATGCAGTAGCTGAAATAATTAGCCTGAGAGACCATTAGAGTTGGAATCAGGAAGACCTGAGTTCAAATGCCATACCATTCCCTTACTCATTAGGTGACCCCAGCAAGTCATTTACCCTTTCTGTGCCTCAGTTTCTTCATTTGTAAAATGAAAACCAAAATTTCAGGATAGCAGGGGTATATGAAGCATTTCTTATGGTCTTAGCTCTCAATTCACAATCTAACTGCAAAACAAAACAAACAGAATTAGCATCAAAAGAACATTAAAATCAATTAATTAATAGCAGCATTATTAATGCTAATGACACATTAGCATTAATAGTAGATGGTGAAATATTGGAATGAACGAGTGAATGAATAAAATGAATCAGTAAAAGCAAGTTAAGAAGAAAGAACTAGAGAGGTTCACAGTCCAGATTTATTTTCATCAAAAACATATCTGGATTGATGCTTTTTTAAAGAGAAATTTGCATATTTTTAAAGAACCGAAATTAGGTTTTGATAAGCAAGCTATTGTTCCATTATTATTTTTGAGATCTTTCCTATCTCAAAATAGGGCCAAGAAATTTGCATGAACCTATACATACCATATCTTTGATTTGCAATCCAAAATAAATTTCTTTCATTATCTTGAACCTTCCATTTCTGACAGAGGAGGGAAGAAGCCATACCAGTTTAACAATTTGTGCTTGTTCATTTAGGGTCCTTTAGCATATGAATTCTTTATGGTCAGGGTCTGTGTATTCTCAACGTTAATCATCTAATGGGTGCTTCAATTAACATTTTCCTCTTTTAACCAATATACATTTAATGAGCATTACTAGGTGGCTAATACAAGGCTAGTAACTATGGGTGAAAGGGAAGAAGGATGAGATGAGAATTCAGTTATCCAAGAACTTACAGTGTACTCAGGTAGAGAAAACTAAAATATAAGGAATCCTAAGGGCACAAGTAAAGATTAACTTCTAAGGTACTAACTCAGTTTCTTTCCTGGGGCTATGACCAAGGCTAAGCCTTGAAGGATGAGTATTTAGATTGAATGAAGAGAGGAAGGAAGATATTCTTACTGAGCAAAACATCAAGATTAAAAGAATGGGGTCAAGGATGAAAATGGAATTGGGGCAAACAGTGAGGATTGCTTGAGGCCAGTGGCAAATAAATGCAGATAAAATAGGACAATAGGATTTAAAGTGAGAAGGGACCTTTAAGATTTCTCTAGTGCAATCTCATCATTACAGATGAGAAAACTGAGAGCAACTGTCCAAGCTTACACAGATACTAAGTTGTGGGCAAGATTTCAGGTTGGGTCTTCTAGATTCCATGTACAGCATTATTTTATATATTAAATGAAAGTTAGCTTGGGTATGTTTGTACTTATTACAAGTCCTAAGCAAATCAATAGGAAAACTATGTACCTTTCTCCCAATGAGCCCAGATTGGTACTATAAAGTACTATAATACCATTATAAAGAGGAATATATATATTACCATTATAAAGAGGAATAGTTCCATTGACATACTGCTTTAAAAATACCAGAGGAAAAACTGAAAGTATAATTGTAATGATGCCATTCAAAATGTCAGGAAGATTGCCCAAAACATTGGGGATTTTGTCCATGTGGAGGGCAACATAGATCAATTCCCCCATATAGTAGGAATGGGTCATGAGTCGCTGTGAGTCCAAAATGTTCAGCACCTGGTAGCCAACCTTCCAATGCCAAGCCTCTACCAACTTAGTTAGGGCTGGTTGTCAAGTCACCTGAAACTTGGCAGGACCTGTCAGAGCTAGTGTTCTCCTGACCTAGGCTTCAAGAACCCAGGGTTCTCTCCAGTATTGTGAAGTAGCCAAGGAAGACTTTAGCAAAGGAAGGTAGTAGAGTTGGGGGTTGGGTAGAGTCTATAGAGTGAGCAAGACCTGAGTTGGAAATCCACCTCAGAGTTTCACTAGCTGTATGACTCTGGGAAAACTGCTTGCCTGCTTTCTGCCTCAGTTTCCCCATATGTAAAATGAAAATAAATATCATCTGCCTCACAGAGTTGTGGTGAGGACCAAGTGAGATAATACATGTAAATGCTTTGCAAACCATAAATGGCTGTATAAATATTAGCCATTGTTATTGTTATTGCATTACCATCTTGCCAAATCTTGGATCTTTTTGGATTGGGCTTATTTCATTGATGTAGGTAACTCCTGATGAGGAAACGTCCTTTACCATTGCAGAAAACCACTTCCTTTGGGATTTATAATCTTAGAAAATAGCCTGGATTACTGAAAGTTTAAGTTACTAGATCAGGGTCACCTTAGCTAGTATGTGCTACAAATGGGGCTTGAATCCAGGTACCACTGATTCCAAGAGCAGCTCTCCATTCGTTACTCCACAGCTGCCTCATATAGGATTATTAAAAATCTTTAACAAAATGTTAACTAAAACAACATGCAGTGTATCAGAGAGCCATAAATATACATCAGAGACTCTAGGGAGACAGAAAGGTAGAAGAATGTGGGTTAAGGCTAGGAGAATTCATAGGTTATAGGGTCATAAATTTTAGAACTGAAGAACCTGAGAAACCATCAACTCCAGTTCTCTTGTGCATTCTACCCCATGATTTGAAATTATACTTTCTCTTACTGTTTGAAAAACTATTCTATCAACATCTGATCAGCTCAAATCTAATGTTCCTTCCTGATAGCCTTATACCAGGGAGTCACATCCTCCCCTTTTTGATGACAATCTTCAGTGCTGTCCTACTTTAGTTTATTCTAATGCTGCTCCCTGAAGGTCTTTCCATATTTTTCTTTCGTGTCAGAGACCTGTAC
This sequence comes from Phascolarctos cinereus, assembly GCF_003287225.1. Taxonomy (NCBI): domain Eukaryota; kingdom Metazoa; phylum Chordata; class Mammalia; order Diprotodontia; family Phascolarctidae; genus Phascolarctos; species Phascolarctos cinereus. The sequence continues at coordinate 121,240,468 of NW_027555847.1, forward strand.
ACTGTCTCTAAGAAGAGACCTTTCTTGATACCCTTGGTTGTTAGACCACCCTCTTCCTTAAAATACTCTGTATATATTTATCTCTTTATTTGTTGTCTCTTTCCAGTAGAATGTAAGCTCCTAGGGGACAGGGCCTGGTTTTCATGTTGTCTTTAAATCTCCAGAAACCTAGCATAATACCCTTGATAGGATTTGATGGTAAACCCAGTGTTGAAGAGAACATTACTATCAATCAATAAATCAATCATTCCATCACCAAGATTTTATTAAGGAGTTACTATGTGCCAGCTACATGGCACAGTGGATAGACACTGGGCTTGGAGTCTGCAAGACTCATCTTTGTGAGTTCAAATTCAGCCATAGACATTCACTGGCTGTGTGACTCTGGGCAAGTCACTTAACCCTGTTTGCCTCTATTTCCTCATCTGTAAAATGAGCTGGAGAAGAAAATGGCAAAACACTCCATTGAATTTGCCAAGAAAACCCCAGATGGGCCACGAGGAGTCAGGCATGACTGAAACAACTGGGTGGTTGGGTGCTGACTTTTGAGTCCAAATTTTACTGAACAAATCCTTTTATTAGAGAGATTTGTTCTGTGAAGTTTGGATTCAGGCGAAAGGAAGCATTTGAGGACCTCGAGGGCCACATGTGACCTCAAGGCCACAGGTTCCCCACCCCTGGTCTAGGAAGCCCCAGGAATGTGGCTGAAGCTATAGGAGCATTGACTGATATACATTGATTTGACTACAGTTCCATACCTGGAAAGAGGCCAAGAAGTGGGCATAAGGGAACATTATATCTCTATCACAAAATGTGCTCAAAATATTCTGAGAGAATTTCCTCTACCTTCAGAGTAATAGTGGCAGTTTAGAATCTATTATGATATGTGGCTGGGAGCATGGAAGAGCAGGATAGGGGTGGAAAGAATGTGTCAGGTAAAAGACAAAGGAGCTCTTTGCATTACTACTGTCTGGGAAAGACCATCATTGAAAGACTCACTCCATTAAAGCTGGTCCAAATCTAACTAGAAGTAGTATCTTTTCTCAGCATCAGTGAAAACACACCGATCTCTTCCTGGGAAGAGTTTTCTGTGTCAGGAACTGATGGCACATTTATAGTCTCTTTTATGTCAACTTGTCAAGTAGCATCTCTTAACACAGCTTGCTTTCTGGAAGAATCGTATCCTTGTTTTAGGCAATGGGAAAGATCGGGGCCAAACATGTTGTGGTCTCCTTTATGCAGATTCCACTCGCACTTCAGCCTAAATGGGGATGCCAGGTTTCCACCTGACCATGCACATAAGGCTCCAGTGATTTAGCACACTAAATAAGCCAGAGGAGAAAAAGAATTCTTGCTCCCTGGAGCTCAGCCGGGGGCTTTTCTGGCCAACTGGTATCATTTGTGTTTCTCTAGGCCTTGGGAAATAATTCTGCTGTCTGCTTGAGATACTGAATTCTGTCATCTAATTTGCATTTTTGAATGACGGTGTCAATGTACATTTTTGAGAGCCTTAGTATGCATTTCCAAGGGTGGTTTATGAGGCTCATTTGTAAATAATAGTGTGTCAGACCTAATTCAAAAGGATTGGATACCTGATGTTAGAATTGGGTTTAACTCATCTGTCTACAGGACTACTTTATTCATAAGTGGAAGCATATCATAATAAAAGCAAAAATATGAAATAAAAATTAACAAAAAAAAAGAGTTGTGAAAATAAAGTTAGCTCTTCCTGTAAGATCTCTAGGACATCAGCCAAAGAAGGTTCCAGTCCTAGTTAGATACAATTAGATTCCATTAACAATCACGGCCATTTGATTTTGTGTAGTGTTAAAAGTCCATATATGGACTTGTGATTTTATTGGTATGAAAACTCTCACCACCCAGTGGAATAGATGGAGACTCATCTATGACTTATCATCTTAAAGAATTGCCCTAAGGCTCAGAGAGTTTAATTTTCTTGCCTACTATCTTTGATAACTAATGTTAGAGGAAGAATTTGAACTCAGGTCTCTGTGACTCCAGGTCTGGCATTGTATCTATTGTACCTCTCATACTCCTAGGCAGAGTTCAGCACTTCATCAAGTAGCACATTAAAAAGTAGGTAAGTACTATATTGCTGCTTATGAAAATATGCTAAGGAAATGTTGTCATTTTGTAAATAATATATAAGCCCAATGAGTTAACTGCCTTAATGCCATTGTGGCCTTAAGTGGTTCTAATTTTCTGAATTTGAATTCTGCTTTTCCTGAAAACTAACAGTGCTTTTGAGAAAATGCTTCCTGCTCTGGGCCTTTATCTGTAATAAAGGGGTAGGTCTCAATGACCTCTAAAGGACTTCCAGCTCTAAATCTAAGATCCTGTGCCTTTGTGATTAGGAGAAAAGGCCTGTGAGGGCTCAGGACTGCATGGTCTCTGAGGTCCCTTCAGGGACAGCTAGGTGGCAAAGTGGATAGAGCCACTGGGCCTTGAGTCAGTAAGACCTGAGTTCAAAGCTGCCTTCAGACATTTACTAGCTGTGTGAACCTGTGTAAGTCACTTAACCCTGTTTGCTTCAGTTTCCTCATCTGTAAAATGGGCTGGAGAAGAAAATGGTAGAGCACTCCAGCATCTTTGCCAAGAAAATCCTAAATGGGGTCCTGAAGAGTCAGAAAAAACTGAAACAACTGAACAACTACAAAGTCCCTTTAAACTTTAAATTACAAGTGCCTTTCTTGTTCCTAAGAGGTGCTTAGTAGTAATACTGGTTGGTTCAGTAAAGCAGCCCTTTGAAAATATAGTAAACTAGATCCCTTTTATAGTATTTCTATTATTGATTCAAGTCAGTGTTGATACAAATTGACAACTGTCAGTAAGTAGAGCAAGTTTAAGATGGAATTTCTAACCGGAAGATAATAAATGCAATCCCTTGGATGCATACAGAGGCAATAATTGGTTTCCAGGCCTTTCCAAAGGAGTAGATATCTACCCAAAACTCTTAGAAAAGACTGGAATCCTTATGTGGCAGGGATCTTGGACAATTTCAAGTCCAGGTGTGTGGTGAGGTTGACATTTCCAAAGCAAATAAACCCCAGGGCAGGAGTCTAGAGAAACTTGTCCAAAATTCTGGGTGTGTAAGCCAAAGATTGTGTTACCAGACGTCTCTCAAAAGGAAGACATATTCTCCTTTTAATTCTCCTGTGCTTACTCCAGCTGGCATCTTGAATAGATGTAATTTTGTCCTTTATTTTTTGTTAATTAAGAACTTAAAAAGAAAAAAAAATCATATTAAAGTTTTATGAGACTCAGTTTCACTTCACAGTAAAATAAATAATTCCATTTTGATTATAAGTGAAATTGTAATTTTATGACAGCTTCTAGCATTTTGCTCAGGGATCCTTTTAACTTTGGGCTTTAATGCCCTCCATTTTTTTTTTTAACTTCTCTCTCCTTCCTTTAATTCTCTGGTTGAGTAGCCATAGTAAGAGAAATGCAATATTCTACTCACTTATTCTAACATTGGATAGAATAGAGTAGTAGTGGTGGTGGAGGGAGAGAGAAGGATTCATATCCCTTAGCAATCACTTATTCCTATCTGCTCATTTTAGGATTTTGAATATCTTGTTCAAGGCTTTGAAATATAAAAAGCCAATAATAATAGTAATTTGAGGTTTCTACCCATAAACCTAGGCAGTGTGGCTAGCATATAGAATAATAGGTCTGGAGTTAACAAGATTTGGATTCATATTCCATCTCTAAAATTCATTGATTGTGTGACCTTGGACAAGTCACTTCATTTGTGCCATGAGCAACTCCCTAGAAAATATCTAATAAGTCCTACTTGGGTTCCCAGACTGAGATTTTTTATGTTGATGAAATCACTCATCCTTGAAGTATTCAGTTCTTCAAAAGGATTCTTTAGAGTAAACAGTGCAATTATTAGCACCTCTATTTTATAGATAAGGAAACTGAGCTTCAGAGAGATAGTACTTGTCCAGAATGACACACTCAATGAGTCAAGTATCTGAACCCAAGTCTAAGGGTTCATCATTTTTCTTCACTTCACCATGTTGCTTTTCTATAACAGTACTACGAAGCTGTGAGTTAGGTTCACAAAATATGTCAAATCCAGTTTTACGTTCTTTACAAATATGGAGAGAAGTAGGTAAGAGGTGTATCCTGGGGACACTGGAAGAAGAATTTAGTCCTTTACAAAAGAGAAGTATAAATTTGTTGAATAGGTGCCCAGGGCTGACAATTACTACCAGCAGGCAAAAAATCAGAGACTTCCCTACTCCACCCTTTAAGTAACTGGCTTCACGGGTTAACTGTTTCCTCTCGTTTGTACACTCTTTTCTTACTTCCTTTTTATTATAGTTCCTCTCACTTCTCATTTCTTCTTCCCTTCTTCACTGACACTTTATAGGCCCCTATAGTGCCGCATCTTACCTAGCAGTCAATAAAGTAGAATGTTTGCCTAGCTAATTTTGTGACTGGACAAATCATATAACCTCTCTAGGCCTCAGTTTCTTCATCTGTAAAACGAGGAGGTTGGATCGGGTGACCACTAAGGTCTTTTTTACTCCTAGTATGATCTTCTGACATCAGGGAGGTCCATGAAGGCAAGGGGAACAATTTTCTTAAAGGAGAATGGAGACAGGGGAGGAGGGGAAATGGAGACATGTTATTGAAGGATTTTGTGACTGCCCATTAGGATTCACTGGAAAGAATTTCCAGAGGATAACAAGTTTCTATTTCTGCCCCTACTTTTTTGTTTGTTCTGTAAAAAGTGCCTAGCATATTTAGTGGGCTAAGTATCATGTCTCAACTTGGCCACTTCCATAAAAATTTTTTTTAATTTATTAAACTTATTTAATTTAAATGTAATTTAATTTTTAAAAACTTATTTTAAAAAAACTTGAACAATTTTGCATAGTGGAGAGTACTCTGATTTTTGAGTCAGAGGACTTAGGTTCTGATCCTAACACTGTTATTTACTATTTGTTTCATCTGGATAAGTCATTTTACTTTCTGAGACTATTTTTTGGTCTGTAAAATAGATGATGGGACTAGTTGATTAATCTCTAAAGTTCCTTCCAGCTCTAAATCCTCAGTTCTAATCAAACCCTACTGAATCAAATGATTATAGAACAACGTCAGATATGGAAGGAACCTTGGAGATCAACCACTAAATTGAGTTACTGAAACTAAAACTGAATAGAACACTCTGTTGTCCAAATGATATTTACTAGATGGTCACAGAGGGTCCGCATCGAGTGTCATACCCTTACCTGTGGGTGCTCTGCCCAAAGGAATGTAAATTTTGATCACTGAAACTTTGCAGGGTATGTTGGGGTATACAGGGTAGATTACTTTCTTAAGGATCATTCCTTAAACCCAAATCACTCTGGCTTTCATTGATAAGCCAGCAATAGGTTCCAGGCCAAGCCCTACTGGGTCATTGTTTGGGCCCTAAGTGGCTCAGAGTAAATGTAAATAGAAATTGTTTCTATTTTGATCAGAAACCTTGAGGGTCTTCCCCTCCCAGTTGTGGATTTTTTTTTTTGACTTGTTAAAAAAGGCCATTCTCTACTTCGTTTCTTACCTAGCCTTAATCACCAGAAAAGTGTTGCCTTAGCCAAACTGAGACCTGTTCAAGACTTTACCTTAAAAAGGCCTGGGCCATCTCTAGTCGTCCTGATCTGTATCTTGCCACTGGATTCAGATAGCTCTGGAGGAGAAAGTGAGGCTGGTGGCAGCCTCCTTCACTTAGATCCATTCACGGTCATGTCATGGCATGATGCCATGGTCCTCTTTGAGAACGAATAACAAACAATGACAACTAGATAGTCAAGAGAATATTCTAAGAGAGATCTAAAAGTCTTCATTATGATTGAAACCTTTGATGATAGTGCATTAGCTCTTTTAATAGTAGCTATAAGAGTAGGTTGGGTTAAATAGTTCCTAAGGTCTCTTCCAGCCCCATCATCTATTGAATCAGGGGCAATGTAGTTGAACCAGGGAAGTTTGAAGTAAGTCGGCATGGCTATTGCACTAGGAAATTGAACTGGCAATGCTGCCCCCAAATGTGGGCTCATGTAGCCAAGGAATATAAGTGAGTGCAACAGTGATATCACTCCTAATGTTTGTGATAGTTACTGTTTACAATGTGAGCAGAGAGGGAGAAGGATGGCAGTAGGAGCCTGAGTCCAATCAATTAAAGTAAAGCAGCATGACTATAACGGCTTTGGGTCTGTGAGTGCTCTTATCTCTGTGTTTATGTGTGTATGCATGAGGACAATGGGTGGTGTTTCTTCTGATTGAACTGACTCCCAGCTCTAGAGCCCTGGCAGTTAGTATCCATTAGCTAAGCATGGTTTCTAAGGACTCTTTGTCATCAGGTTCAGTAGAAACTGCGTCTTTATTAAAACTGCCTGAGACATCTTCTACTGCTAGAGCATTCCTAGTAGGGAGCTACAAAAAGTAATACTTGCAATTTACAGAAGAGAAAGTCCCAAAGGGGGAAAGATTCCTAAGCAGTTTCATTTAGCAGACTACCATTCCCTGTTTCCCATCTTAACATTATGTCCATTCTGGAGCCCAGACTGGCTCCTTCAAAGATATTTAAATTTTCAAATGTGTAACTTTGTGCAGTTTTTGTAGGGGAAAAAAAAAAAGATAATTTGAATGACTCCAATTCTCCCAGGACCTAAACCCCTAATAATCTTGGGAAACTGTATTAACATTTTTGAGTGCCAAGAATATTTTTCATAAAGCTATACAACTAAATAATTTGATAGCCTTAAGGGGTTATCTCAATTTGCAGTCATGTGCAGCTTTAAGAACTTTTAGTTACTGGAAAAATCTGGTTGGGGCAAAAGGGCCTGTTTTTATGTCCCTTAATATGGAATCTGCTTCAAAGTTTCCAACAGAGTGCTGAGCGCATAGGAGGGACTCAGTTCAAATGAGTGGAACTGAACTTGGGGAGGGGAAAGAGCAGTTTAGGGAATGAGGAGCCTGTCACTTTACAGACCTCTGATATTGTCATAATTTCTCCCTTCAGGTCATCCTACTTTTAAAACGTGATTGTTTCAGTTCAGCAGTTCAACATAGAGCTTACATCCACCTTGAATGAGAGGGCTGCAGAGAGAGACCATGTAGTAAACACACAGTGCTTATCAAAATGCCAATTGTCCCCACTTTTCCATTTAATTATCAGATTTGCTGGCAGCTGGAAATAGAGAAGCAGGCGGAAGAAAGATGAAGAAGATAGAGCTAGGCAGTGATCTGATGGGAACTAAAAGCAAGGCCAAGAATAATGATTTCTATAGTATGGTACTTAAAAAAAATCACTCATCTAATTTTAAAATATAAAACAAAACAATAAATTATCAAACATTTACCACATTATCAAATTATTTATTAAATAATTGATTATATAACAATTCAAAATAATAAAATGAATATATTTGAAAATTTCATATAATTTTGAGAGCTTTGTTTCTAATTGCTAAAGATGACGTTACCTTTTTTAGTTGCAATATCCCATTGTTGACTCATTTTGAGCTTTCAGTCCACTAAAACTCTCTTCTTTTTTTTTATGGGACCTTTTGTTTAGTCATGGCCCCCAAATGGTGAAATTGATTTTCTGAGTCCAAGAATATGATTTCATATTTGTCTATATTTAATGCTATCTTATTCAATTGGGAACATAATTCTAATATATCAAGATTAATTTGTATCTAGGCTCTGTCATCGTATATGTAAGCTGGCTTATCTGCTAAGGTCCTTTTTAACTATAGTTGCATGTAATCCTGTGTTAGGTACCATATAAATTGACTTAAGCTGACTTAGCCCTTACTATATTGAAGCTTAAAGTTTATGAGAGATTATATTCATGGACAGAGATATTAAAATAGTTAGGACATAGAAAAAAATAAAAAGAAAATACTTATACTAAGTCAAAACAGAGTACATTTATTAAAGAAAGAAATGAGAGAATTAGCTGGGATATCATATACTATTTGGATAATGGAAGGGAGAAGAGACTCATCCGGGGGCAGATAAGGCATTCTAAGTTTAAGATGTGTTTTGGGAGCAAACTCAGAGCTAGAATAAGATAATTAGTTAAAGGTGACAGAATAAAATTATCAAGGAGGATTGAGTTGACTAGGCAAGCCATTAAGAGTAGATGGGGAAGAGAAGACCTAATGTAGAGCTTTAAAAATGTAAGGTGAAGATCAAGGTTGTGATTCAAATTATGTGATAAGAAGTTAGTGTCAGAGCTAGAAATAGGAGGGCAGAATTGTATTTATTAGCGGAGAATAAAACTTTGGATTGACTGAATTGTGGTGGTAAAGGGTATTAGTGGATACAGAAAGATAGAAGTTATGAATAATTGTATTGAAAATATTATAATGAATTGTGCCAAAGCAAGAGCTGTTCTGAACTTGGACAGTCAGAAATCTAGATCAAATTTTAGCTCTGACACTTACTAACCATGAGACTTTGGACAAATCACTTTACTTCTCTGGGAATCAATTTCCCTCATTTGTAAAATCTGTAAAACTCTTATAATACCTACCTCACTGGGTTGTTGTGAAGACAGGGTTTCCTTTGTAAACTATGAAGTGCTATTGAAATTAAAATTATCATTGTAATTAATAATATTAAAGCATAACAATATAATGGCAGTAACTAATATTAGCAATATAATACTCATAAATAACCATAAATAATATAATATTATTAACTAATTATAATGTAGTTGAGGGGGAAAATAACAAACAGGGCTAGGCAGATGGAGAAGGCATAATTTGAAAGATGTGAAAATGAAAGCTACAGGTTTGAATGACACAATTACTGTGGTACCTCATGTTAACAAGCCTCTTTATGCTTCCAAGTAAACCTCTGTTTCTTCTGCCTGGCCCAGCAGCAAGAGGATGTGGAATCATTCCATCTATCATCTTTGAAACATTGGCTACCCCTGCTCTAGGCTTTTAGGAGTGTTTTTCACATTGTGGTAGCATTTAGTTTTTTTCTTCATACAATAGGCTGAGGCCCTTGAACTTCATCCAGGTGAATTTCACCTTTCTCCCAGGCTGGCTCACTTTTCTTCTCTCCCATGAGATTTTCATGAGAAACCCTGCAGTCTGTCAGTCCTTATTCTTAGACACCCCCTTGTCTCTAACATTTAGACCAAGGGTCAATGCACTCAGCCAGGTGAATTGGCCTTTTGCTGTCATGAAACGTTACAATTTTATCCTTTTTAAGAAAAGTGAATGCCATTTTATTGCTGTTCTGTGAGAGATTAGATTCCATTCCCCTCCTTTCATACCCCCCCAAAAAAAACCCACTTCCCAACCCACATCCCAACTGGTTGTTACATCTTGGTGCGAAATGAGAATGACTACTTCAGGTCTGGGCTGAATTCAAGGGGAGATGTACTCCCCTCCTCAGAGAAAGGCAGAGGAAATGAATGCCTCGCAAACTTCTAAAACAGGTACTTCTCTAAAAGGACTATTAAAGCAGAGTAACATCTCCATGATCTTTGAACTAAACCGTCATCCCACTATTATTGATGTTGCCGCTTTTAGCGATCTAATTAAAATCTGAGTGACAGATTTGTTATTGAAAATCTGCTACACAGCTCACATCCCTCACAGACACACTGGGGCAGGGCAAGGGATCTGATGCTGCACTGGGTGCTACATTGTGCCCAGAGTAATTCAGTCTAGCCTTTAATTTCTTACTGAGCCCCTCTCATTAGTCATTTGATAAGAATGGTAGCAGATTAGAACCCGAATCCTCTCCTGTGTCCGCTAGGGTTCTCATCAGAGCAGCAGATCTTCAAAGAGAGAGCAAAACTTGTCCAGATAAGGGCTCTCAGAGGAGGCTTGATGTTTTAAATATTGGCTTTACATGTCAAATGTAGATGTTGGTTTTAGATGGGGCAGTTTTTTGCAGCAAGGACTATTGTCATCTCAGCAGGTGACATCTCTTCCTCCTTTGAGTTTTAAGTGAATAATAGAGAGTGCCTTAGAATTTCTGCATAACAAGTTAAGGGTGATCACCAAGTAGCAATCTGTAGTTTCGGAGCTTGCTAAACAAACCACATAAAGCCCAGAGTAGGAGAGCATGACAGAAGGCTGAGTTATCTGAAAATTTAGCTAAGGATTTTTTTTTTTAATAACAGGACCATCTGTCATGGTTATTCTGATTTGAGGTCTAAATGGGAATGGAAAGCTTAGCTGGTTGATGAGACAAATTCTCTCAAAACATTTTTAAACCTTTCCTCTGGTCAGAAGCATGTTTTCCCATGAAGGTGTCACTCAGATGTCTACAAATGTTGTCAGGTCTTCTATGCAGAAGACCTCAGTGTTTGATATGGCTTGAGAAAAGGGGTAGGAAGTGAATAAAAGGGAGGAAGGGAGGTTTGGCTGAGCTTTGAAGTAGCCTTTTGGGAGAAGGTGGGAATAATGCAGAACTCTGTTCACAGTTACCCTGTTAAGGTATCAGAACCACAGAGTTAGAAACTACCTCAGAGGCCATCCAGCTCGCCCCTAAATAGTACATGTGTCATTATTTTCAGTTCACATATGAGGAATATTAGTCCTAGAGAGGCAAAGTGACTTGTCTAGGGTCACACAACACATAAACATCAGAGTCAACTCAAACTCAGATCTGCTCTCAGCCTAGCCTCCTGGCCTTGTAATGCCGAGGTAGCACAATAGATGGAGTACTGAACCTGGAGTCAGGAAGACTCATCTCCCTGAGGTCAAGTCTGGCCTCAGACACTTACTAGCTGCATGACCCTGGGCAAGTCATGTAACCTTGTTTGCCTCAGTTTCCTCATCTATAAAATGAGCTGGAGAAGGAAATGGCAAACCATTCTCATATCTAGTATCTAGAAAACCTCAAATGGGCTTACCAAGAGTCAGACAAGATGGAAACAACTAAACAACAACAACGAAGAGCCTATCGTTGGAAGGTACTGTTTGGTCCAATACCTCTAGGAAGCATGAATCCTTTCTACAGCTTCATTCACATTATTAATCATCTAGCCTTCCTGTAAAGACTTCTAAGGATGGGAAACTCATTAACTCATGCTTTCCAAATTAATTTAGAAGGCCTGCCCACAGTTGGGGTTATAGAACACACATCCTTAAGACTTCAGGTGCTTCTCAGAACCTGTGATTTCACTGGTATGGAGAGCTGACTCTACCATTGTAGACTGTGACTACAATTCCTATCTTTCCCATATTCTTGCATGTTATTCTCCTCTGTGTACTCTACAATTCAGCAATTCCAGTCCACTTGCAATTCCTCAAATACCCTACTCCACCTCCCATTGATGTCTTTGCATTGGCTGTGCTCTGCATGTGGAATACTCTTCCCCCTCGCTTCTGCCTCTTGGTTTCCTGGGCTTCCTTCAATTTCACCTTCACTGGAAGGTTTTTTTTTTTTCAGTTCTCCCAGTTGCCAATATCTTCCTCTTTCAAACTGGCTTCCACCTTCTCTGCATACATTTTGTATGTACCTAGTTATTCCCATGTTGTCTTTCCCATTAGATAGTAAGCTTGCTGAGGGCAGCTTTTAATTTTGCCTTTCCCTATATCCCCAGGACTTAGTGCTAACAAATGTTCATTGGATATAGACTGAGGTCAAGTGACTTGTTCAGTATGTGTCAAAGGCATGAAAGCTGGCTCTGTATTTGCCGTATTGCTTCTATTCTAAAAGCAATTTAAGTATTTTCAGTTCTGGATAAAGAAAAGGTCATGGGATTATATGTCCAGAGCAAAAATGGATTACAGAAATCATATAGTCCAATTTTCTAATTTTATAGCTGGGGAAGCTGGGGTCCAGAGAGGTCTAGTTATTTGTTCAAGGTCACACAGGTAAGAAGGATCAAAGCTAGGATTCCTCTGACTCTGGAGTCAGTGCTTCTCTTCCCAGGTGGCTGGGAATTCTGACCAGCAGAATGTAGAGGACAGTATTCTGTGGCATTTGGAATCAGCCAGGGAAGGGTCTTCTCTTCACTTACATTTCATTCACTGTCTCCTGCCCCTTCCTTTCATATTTAGAGAAAGTTTCCATTCTCTCATAATGAACACTGTGTATGATGCTGTACTGAACAAAGCTATATCCTTTTGTTCAAGGCCCCCAAATGGGAAGCTTGGAGAAAACATTTATATATTTGGTGCTGGTAAGAAGACAGAACTTATCCTACCCCACCCTTAATTTATTATTTTTTCCTATGTGTTGATGTGAAGGCAACTGGGTGCCATTTCCCTTCAAATAACACAAAGCATATGGGGGCAGGGTTGGATTTGTCATACATTGTCAAAATATTTTTTTTTCCCCATGAAACCAAATTCTTTTAGGGATGGTTCCAAATGTGCCTGCTTTCCCCAAGCAGTGAGTAGTGTGACCTTTACATTAGCAGATACTTTTATAAATACACATATGGCTAGCTAGGTCCTGATTTTCTTCCCATCAGAAGAGAGGAAAGACTGGGTTATAGAATATCACCTTGCTGTTCAATTGTTTCAGTCATGTCTGACTCTTCATGACCCCATTTGGGGTTTTCTTGGCAAAGATCCTGGAGAGGTTTGCCTTTTCCTTCTCCAACTCATTTTACAGAAAAGGAAACTGAGGCAAACAAGGTTAAGTGACTTGCCCAGGATCACATAGCTAGTAAGCGTCTGAGGCAAAATTTGAACTGCCTCCAGGCCTGACTCCAGGCCCAGCAGGGCCACCTAGCTGCCCTGTGTATCACCTACAGAGGTTTTATGTCCTACAAAACTGATTTCCTTAAACAGCTTTCAGATATCATTACCCGGTTTAATTTGGTCTTTGGCAAGAGACACAGTACCACTTTTTTAGAGGGGATATGGGGAAAGAGAAGTCTTTCAGTTTATATTTTTGCTTCTGCATCTTTAGAATCAGGATCATTTTAGTGATCTAGTGACAAAAGGATTAGGAGATAGGAACTGGGCCTGTGATTTCATGGGTATAGGGAACAAATGGGTGAGGAATCCCTCTCCACAAATGCAGGTCAGCAGTGACAAAATTATCATAAAAATGAGAATAATGAGTCATACTTCTGTAGTGCATGAAAGTTTGCTATGTGTTTTCCTCTTGCTGGTATTACCTATCCTTTAATGTAGGTAGAGCTAGTATTATCATAGCTTTGCTATGGAAGAGTAAACTGAGGGCTAGTCCAGGTTTTGTTCAAGGTCAACTATCTATTAAGTGTCAACAAGTATTCAAACCCAGGTTTTTGGACTTCAGGTGTAACCACTTTTCTATCACACCATGCCGAAATCAGTTTATTTTTTTTTATTTATTTTTTAGGCAGTTGGGGTTAAGTGACTTGCCCAGGGTCACACAGCTTATAAGTGTCAAGTGTTTGGTCTGAGACTGGATTTGAACTCCTATCCTCCTGACTTATCCACTGTGCCACCAAGCTGCCTCTGAAATCATTTAAAACCATTACAATAATAACCTAAATAGAAGATCTTTTTTTGCCCAGTCATGTCCGACTTTTCTTGGCAAAGATATTGTAGGGCCATCAATTTAAAGCTAGAAGAGACCTTAAGTATTAACTATTCCAGCCACTTCATGTTATAGGGAAGAAACTGAAGATCACACAGGGGGAAAAGTAACTAATATGAGAATATCCTAACATTTATTTTTCCTCTCCTGATACTAGATTTCAGTCTAGTTTGAGAAAAAAAAAGAACAATAAATAAACAAAAGCCAAATTAAAATGGAAATCAGTCGATATCAACAACTAGGTCCCAGGTATGTTTTCTCAGTGACAAATTCTAAGTCAGTCTTTTCCATGGCAAATCATGGAGGGGGAAAAATGTTTTTGGTGGTCTCTGTTCCAGGCACATTATGAAAAGAATCCACTTAAGGTGCTTTGAGTCACTTAGATAAGACAACTTGTACTATAAATACAAAACAAATTCCTTTGGTTATTTTTAGGTGACAAATACAACTGCAGCTCCAACAATAGTGGGCCTAGAAAGTTTCATAATTTGGTGTATGTTCTTGAGATGACTTATGATAAGCCCTTTTCATGACTGAGCTGTTCCACACTTTTTTTTTCTGTTTTACCCTCTTCCTGACCCCACCTAATATATTCTCAGTTAGTAAAGTATCTATAGCAGCTGAAAATTCCTTTCCTCCATCTTGTTTTATATAGCAATTAAACTTAAAAAAATCATTAACTAAGGGCCCACAATATGAGGAGCCCTATACTAGGCACTGGGGGGTAGGATATTCTTTTACTCAATATTTAAAGGCTCCATGATCTGACTTCAGTCTTTCTTTCTAGAATTATTTCATGTTATTCCTACTCATTCATCCCATGTCCATCCAAATTGGACTTTTAATTATTCTATGCATGAAATGTACTTTCCCACATGTCTGCCTGTTATCTTCCTTCTGCCTATCCTTCTCGTCCTCTTTTCTTCCATCCTTAATCCTTTACTCTTTCCTCTACCACCTGTCTTCTGTCCATCTTAGCTTCCATGGGCTCAGCTAGGTGGTATAGTGGATGGAGCATTGGACTTGGAGTTTAGACAATGTCAGTTCAGATCCAGCCTTAGAAACTTACTAGCTAATAACCATAGGCAAGTCAGCAAGTCATTCAACTTCTATCAGCCTCAGTTTCTTCATCTGTAAAATGGGAGTAATAGTAGCATTTATTTCCCAGGGTTGTCATGAGGATCAAATGAGGTGGTGTTTGTAAAGTCCTTTGTAAACTTTAAAATACTCCATATATATATATATATGTGTGTGTGTATGTATACATATACATACATATATATGTATATATGTATACATATATATATATATATATACTCGTTAATATTATTTTTCCTTCCTTTCTCCTCTTTCCCTCTCTCCCTTTTTTGCTTCCATTTTTCACCTTCCCTCTCTCTTCCCTCCTTATTTCCCTAGCTCAGATGCCACCAAAGTGACCTGTCCAAAATCACATATGCAGTAAAATAGCTAATAAGGAAATATCTAAGCACTTAACTGTACTCTCCTGATGCCATATGTCATGTGATCCCATTTATTTTGCCTTCCTGTAGTTGAAAGTGACAGCTTACTCATTAAATTTTCCTATAGCACTTTCTTTAAATCTCTTTTTTATCCAATCATTCTCATTTATGTTCATGCTGTATCCTCTTTTTTAGATTGTAAGCTCTTCCAGGGCAAGTACAATATTGGGTTTAGTCTTTGTATTTATAGCATCTCCCATAATGCCTTGTGTGTGATAATCGGATTGTTTGTTGAATTCACTTAACATAGTCCCTCCAATATTTGGTTCAATTAAAAAAAACCCACACATTTATTAAGTACTTGCTATATACCAGGTCCTGCTTTAGGTGTTAGCATCATGACAAACAAAACAAAAATAAAACACAATATAGTCTCAGACCTCAAGAGGAATGGAAAGCATTCATTAATTTATTCATACCTATGGATAAAATTTCATTGGAGCTTACAGTCTAGTTGATGACAAAAACACAGATCATTACAATGCACAATTCAACCCCTGCCTCTGACATTTATTAGTTAGTTGTGTGACAAGAGGCAAGTCACTTTTTAACCATTCTGAGCCTTGTATTTTTCTTCTATAAAAATATGCTTATAAGCATGCTTATAAGTACTTACCTCATAAAACCAAGGTGAGGATCCCATGAGACAGAAGCCCTGTCCTGAAGTCCACTGGAGTGGGACCCTCTCCTCATTGTCTGAGATGAAGAATTGCTGAAAGAAGAAGAATTCCAGCAGGAGGAGTTCTTCAGTTCTCTTTGGGACTCTTCAAACTTCAAGTCTTCAAGTATGGAGTGTCACTTTGGGCACCTCTGGTGATCAGCTCTGAGAGAGAATGGAAGATGCTAACCCATGTCTAGTAACTAAAGTAAAAGACTCTAGGAAGACATGAGAGGAGTCTCCATCATGTCCTTTTCCCCAGCTTGCTACTTTAGAGACTTTGGAGAGTTTTCTCCTTGGGTGACATCTAAGACCCCTTCTCTTGGTGAAGCTGAGTTATTTTGTGCTCAGTGGGAGAACTCCTTCACTCTGTATTGTCTAGTATACACTGCCCCATATATACCTTCTCTGATTTCTGTTTTTCCATGATTTGGATCAATGGGTTTCTTTGCCATTTTACACGTGTTCATTGTGTAACTGATATTAGGTGGGAAAAGGGTCAAGGCTTGGATATAGAGTTTGGGATGCCCCTTTCCTCTGATAATGACAAAGTAATAAGAAGTTAGATTGAACATAATCATATCTTCTAGACTAACAGTATTTAAGAAAGCAGATGGATATAAGCCTAAGCTGGTAGCCCCTCTCTTGAGGAGAACAGAGTAGCGGCCTCTGGCCCCAACTTCCTACTTCCCTTCTTAGCAGGAATGAAAGTTTCCCTCAGAGACGAGTCAGAGAAGAAGAGGCTAGAGATGTCTATTCTGCCTCTTTTCAAGCCATGCCATGACACCCCACCATGCTGCAGGTAGGGTATAACCCCTCCATGCTACGTGTAGGAGACAGCCCCAACATTATGTGTGGGTCTTTCTACCAAGATACTGTATACAAAGTGCTTTTAAAATCTTAAGATGCTATGTAAGAATCAATTATCATCTTCATTCATCAGTCATTTTGCTGCTATCAAATGGAGTGTAAGCTCCCTGAGAACAAGAAACATTTTTCATCTGGTGTTAGTGTAACTATAGTCTAGTACATTACTAGGACTGGTGCAGGTACTTTAAAATTTGCATTTTATCCAATTGAATAGAAATAGGAAATAGTGCCACATTCCATTATTAGACTAATTATGAGGAGGAAGGGAAGAAGCAGATGAGGCACAAACCAAGTAAGCACGACCCTCACTACTACATGTTTGCTTGGACCTCAAAAAATCATTGCTCTCTAGCTGGTAAGATGAAAGCAAACTTTTTGAGGGCAAGGAAATGACATTGCCTCTGTTAACTGCATACTTTTTTTTTTTTTTGCAAGGGGGTTCATTTTTTTTTCTTCAGTTTTACAGGAACAGTGAAACGTGTAAATAGGAGGCCTTAATTCTCCCTCAGCAGTAATCTGTAGTCTTTAACACTTCCTAGGTGGAAAAAACACAGGAATGCTGTTCTTTTAAATCCATAATGGTTTCATTGTAAATTCCCCATGTACTTGCTGCCCTTTGAGTTTCTGAAAAATTACTTTTTTTTTTGTGAGAGTGTGAATGGTGCTGAGTGACTTACAGAAACGCTTAAGCCACATCTGTTGGGGAATCTTGTTGATGTTTTTTTTTTCTTTTCCTCACTCAGTGTCTAAACTGCATCAGCATCACTAAGAAATGGGAATTTCAAAGAGAGTAGTGATTCTTTATGAAGCTCACTACTCATTAATATGGGCGAGAAAGGTAACCTAGCAGCTTCTGTCGAATAGAAACATAACCCCTCCATTAGCTGTGCATCACAAGGAGTTCTGATTCCCAGAATTTAATTAGGAAAAAAAAAAAAGGAAAA
This sequence comes from Phascolarctos cinereus, assembly GCF_003287225.1. Lineage (NCBI taxonomy): Eukaryota > Metazoa > Chordata > Mammalia > Diprotodontia > Phascolarctidae > Phascolarctos > Phascolarctos cinereus. The sequence goes on from NW_027555847.1 coordinate 121,257,993, forward strand.
AGGTGAGATTAAATCATAGTCTATAGCATTCATCGATTTGTGGAGTGCTGTGAAAACCATTCATTGATTTATTCAGACCCATGCCTGACCTGTCATTGTGATGTAATTCATAAAATTTCACATCAATTTCACATCAGGAAAGGGGGAGAGGTAAAAAAAAAAAAAGGTGTAAATCCGGAACTCTTTACTCTGTTTTCATGTATGGTAGAAAAGGTCTTGAAGGAGCTTTACACATTTTGCTTGTAAAAGAAAGTAAAAATGAGTGAGAATTTGAACCATATGTCCACTTATTTTTTGCACTTAGAGGAATCACAAGTGATTTGAGCTTGTAAAATCTTGGTTTTATAAAAATTTTTATTTTTCAAAGTCTAACGAAAGTCTATCAAGTTTTAGGGTAGTTCTTATGGGAAATTCTAGTTCTCTGGCTTTGGATTGTTATGACAAACAAATATATTAGAATAAAAATATGTTGAAACATTTTCTCATTCCCACCCCTACCCTCTACTGAGTTCAATGCACTGTACAAAAAAGTATGGCTTTTTTCAACTCTGTCCAATTCATCCAAATGTACCATTTCTCACCTTCTTATCTATCACTTTATGTTACAATAATAAAATAACTTTATCACTTTATAAATTCTATCCCATTTAAGCCTCACCACAATCCGGGGGGGGGGTAACTATTACAGACTCCAATGCCCTCATTTTACAGTTGAGGAAACTGAGGCTCAGAGAGGTTCAGTGATTTGCTCATAGTTATACAGCTAGTAAGTTTCAGGAATGGAATTTGAACCCAGGTCTCTTTTGACTTCAAGTGTAAGACTCTGTCTATTGGATTATTCTACCTTTTGTTATCAGAAATCCTTAAAAAAAATTCTTTTTTTTAAGCATGATTTATTTCTAAGGGTTCATTTCCTCTTTTTACTTCAGTTTTCCTCATTTGTTAAGAGAAAGGGTTATACTAGATGATCACTAAGGTTACTTCCAACTTTCATATTCTGTTATACACACCTTACAAAGATCCTAGTCTTTTGGTAGCAAGATAATTCCACAATAGAAGTCACAATCATTGGAGTAGGCCTGAATATTCGGAAATGATAAACTCCTCCAATATAACCACCATCTCCTACAATCTGTTTTTCTAGAGGTAGTATGGTGCAATAGATGAAACTCTAGAAATGGCATCAGAGAACCTGAGTTTGAGTACCGGCTCTGCTATCTACTTTCTGTGTGACTTTGGACAAATTATTCACCTCTCTGGGCCTCAGTTTCATCATCTATAAAATTTATAGGATTGGACTAGATGTCCTTATAAGTTCCCTTCAGGATCCAAATTGAGGATCTTTGGATCCTTAAGTACTTTAGGTTGATTGGCAGAAAGAGTTTTTGGTTTGTTTTTTTTTTTAATAATGCCATCCCATCTGACCCTCAATGATTCCTAGAACCATTTCCTGTATCACCACACACTCCCCCCACCACCACCCCTTTATCCTTTCTAAATTGTTTGTCCAGAATGAATAGTATAGGTGTTGAAGATAGGTAGTTTGGGAATCTGCTCACCAATATTGATGACTGAATTGAAAATTACTCATTAGGCAAATTACCAGGAGGATTTGACCTAAAGATCATCATAGAATAAGCAGAAACAGTACAGCTTATTGACCTGCCCCAACTACTGAAAATATAGCTAATATCTTACTTTGGGCAGATATCAATTAAAGCATTAGGTATTAAATGAAACTCTTTTTTTTTTTTTAGGTGAGGCAATTGGGGTTAAGTGACTTGCCTAGGGTCACACAGCTAGTAAGTATCATGTGTCTGAAGTAGACTTAAACTCAGGTCCTCCTGACTCCAGGGTCAGCGCTCTATCCACTGCACCACCTAACTGCTCCTAAAATGAAACTCTTATGACATGAAATAACTTATGTACCCTCCAAAAGTGAGCAATTTGTTTCTTCTTCATATGCAGGATTTGGCCGATTATCTAACAGGAAGTCAGAAAAGTTTGTGTATTACAGTAGGCAGAGAACTCTGATGGTGTTCTGGTTTGTCATGGGCCCCTAATTCATTCTAAAACCTAGGATATTTTCATCCTGCTTTTAAGCCTTCTAAAATAAAAAAGGACAAATTGTATCACACCTTATCTACATCAGCTTCCAGCACAGCAATTTGCCAGATTAGATAGTTGTGTATCAATATGCAGGTTTTGAGTTTCCCATAGAACACATTCACTTTTTCTTGGCTTCCTAAAAAGATGAATTGAATTCCTGAGACATAGTAGAGACTGGAAGAAAGACAAAGCCAAAATCCTTCTGACCTAATGATGTATAAAACTACTCTGAATCCTTCTCTTGCTGAATATATCTTCTACCTTGTTGTGTGGACAGTGGTACCCTGCCCATTCCCTACATGGCTTCCCATTAGCCTAGAGTGGCATTCAGCAGAGTATTTTTTTCTTTTTTAAAAAAAATTCTAATTACATGTAAAAATATTAACATTCATTTTTAAAATTTTTGAGTTCCAAATAGTCTCCCTTCCACCCTTCTCACTGAGAAGGCAATCAATTTGATATAGGTTATACACGTTCGACTGAGAGTTTTAGCAAATAAAATGTCTGTAACAAGATCCACAATGCAACACATATTATGTTACCTGCCTGCAACTAATAATTTATACTTACCAATTTTAAAAGGAAAAAATATGTACTGAAAAGGGTGCTGAATTTGGAGTCAGAAGACCTGGGTTTAGATCTTCCTCTGCCAGTTATAGCTAGCAGTGCTGATAAAGAGATCCAATGAAGTCATCCAATGTATTCAGATTTGCACTATTTGAAGTTATAATTACGTAAAATCTAGTCATTGATTCCAGCCCAGTGAAACTATGTGGTGCAAATTCAAATAATGTGGCCAATTCAGAGGATTCAATAGAAACACTAATTTTGATCCTTTGTATAATGCTTTATGATGTGAGCTCTACATGACTTCTGAGGTCCCTTACCACTCCAATTCTGGGGTCCTCTGAATGAAAGTTAGTTAAATTCATTATTTTCTAGCACTAGAAGAGAAACAGAGTAGACCAGACATCTCTACTGATGTTACCATAAGTGGATGAGCAAAGTAATCAGTTAACCACAAGGCATCCTCCTTTTACTACAGGCTTAAATGCAGATGTACTAAATAAAGCCTTTAGCATGTGCCAATCAGATAACCGTGTGTTTGCGTACCAGCAATCGGAGCTTTATTTGTGTTTAGGCATTGGCTGCGCATCTTGGCAGTTGTGGGGCCAGCAGGGACCAAGCGTGTCAGTTGTGTGCATATCTTAATAATAAAAGGATCTCTGTCTTTTCCATTTTAATTTTTTTCTGGTATTCAAAATGTTAATGGGGGGAAAATAGCAGCTTATGTAGATGTCATTATTTTAAAAGGCTTCCACTTCTTTGTGAAAATGTCAACTTGAATGCTCTAGTACCTCTGCAAGTGATTCTGTGATCTCATCCATGAGAGCACTTCCTTGTGGAGATCACAACCCATTCATATTGGTCTGTCCCTTGTATTCTCATTCATGTCCTCCATAGGAAAATCACACTTCAAACATTTTAAGGTTTTCTGATTTCATTTGCATCAAGGCTTCCTCCACTGATACAGACTACTTCCCCCACACCCTTTGGTATGACTTGTTATTGTCAAAACATTCATCTTCTACCGGCCACTCTTTTGGTGATGAGTCAGCTTCTCTACACTTAAATAGACTGGTCTTTGAGTGATGTATGGTTCAGAATTTGGGCCCATGCCCAAAATCTTTGGCTTTGTGGGAGCTGCCAGAGCTTAGGTTCCATTGGTTTAATCTTTAAGAATCCAACCCTGCCTTCATGCCACAGCCTCAAAGATTTAGAGCTGGAAGAGAATTTCATCCCTTCATTTTACAGATGAGGACATAGAGAGGGGATGTGACATGTGAAAGGTCACACAGGGAGAAAGTGGAAGTCAGGACTTAATTGAGAAGTAGCATGGCATAATGGGTAGGGCTTTAGACTTGGGATTCAACAGGACTTGGGTTAAAATCCTGGCTCAAACACTTACTAGCTGTGTTGTTCTAGGCAAATACTTGATGGATTTTAATATTCTTTTCTATTTTTTTGTTTTAAAATGTGTTTTTGTTGATAAATTTTGTTTTTGCATCATCTAGGTTTCCTTTTGTAGCTTTCTCTCTCTTCCCTCCCAGATAGCCATTCCATTTATCAAATGTTTTTTTAAAAGAAAAGAAAAAGGAAGAAAAAACCCAGCAAAACTAGTCAATGCATTTCTTATAGTACAATAATATATTCCATTATATTCATCTATTGTGGTATGTTTGGCCATTCCCCTATCAATGGAATACTACTTTGTTCTATTTCTTACCAGCAAAAGTACTGTTATAAATATTTTTGTGTATATAGAGCCATTCTTTTTGTCAGTGATTTCACTGGGATCTGTGCCTAACAGTGAAATGTCTAGGTCAAAGAGTATGAATGTTTTAGCTACTTTATTTGCAGAATTCCAAATTACTTTCCAGAATGGTTATATTAATTCACAGCTCCACCAAGGCAAGTCAACAAGCATTAGTGTGCCTGTCTTTCCACAATCCCTCCAACATGTGCTATTTCTGTCTTTGGTCTTCTTTGCCAATTTGCTGAGGAAAATGAGATTCAGAGAAGTTAAATGTTTTTTTCAGTATTAATCAGTGAATAATAGATTCAGGAATCCCATTTTCTAAATAATGCATCTTTTTTTTCTGAGAAAAAAAGTTTCTTGGGCAGAAGACTGTAATGGTCACGATCTATTTGGGTAAGAGACTTCTCACACTTCCCTATTCTCATGAAATGACAAGACCTTCATGTATCTATACAAACTATTGGGGAATAGATTGATTTTTATTCATAATACAGTTTTTGCACTCATGGAGTTTACAGATTCCCGGGGAAAGGCATTAGGAAAAAATATTCATATTGGTCTTAAAAACCTATGATTTCATTGATATAGGAAACTCCTATATGATGAAAGATCTTTTAGTAAGGTAGATCAGTACTTTGTCTGCAGCTTATGGACAGCTGCTTACAGAAACAAGAAGCTGAATGATTTGTCTAAGGTCACATTGCTAGTATTTGTCTGACATAAAACTTGAATCCTGGTCTTAACTCTATTCAAGGCAGCCTTTGTTGGTTTTCATGTCTCTGAAATTTCCTCACCATTGGGTTTCTTCCTGAGTAGACAGTATAAGGATTGCAGGACCAAATTGGTTTTGAGATGTTCTTTTCCTGTTGAAATAACTTGCTTATGACAATTTTAATCCCGGCTCTTTACCAACATCAGGGGAAAAAAACACAACAATGAGGGCCTTGTTTACTTGCAGCTTTAGGAAATCTCAGAGATTAAATAAAAGGATCTGTGCCAGAGCTATGGTAGTTATATATGTGTGTACTTGCACTGAAAGCCACACTTAATCATTGTTTTCAAATTACCCTAAACAGCTAGTTCTTTAAACCTAATGAAGGAAGAAAGCTGAAATCAAATTATTGTTTTCTTGGTACTGAGGAGGTGTAAAAGGACAAATCTGTAAATTTGGTGCCCATCATTCATCTAGAAAACAGGATTAATTATAAACTGAAGGAGATCATAGATAGCATTGGCTCATGAAAATGGAAAGCCATAGAACAAAACCAATTCAGTGACCCTTGGATTCCTTTAGCAACTTTCCTGAAAAGTAGGTGATAATTTAGAACTGAAAGGAACCTTAGAGTTCATATGCACCAACTCCCTTATTTTACAGAGAAAAATGAGGCCTGAGCAGGTCAAAATACTTACTCAAAATCATACAGATACTATCTGGCAGAGCCAATATTCAAACATTGTTCCTCTGACTCCAAATACAGAGGTTCTTTCCAATGTACTAATACTATATCATGTGTTTGGGAATTTGAATTCATTTCTGAGCTTCAGGATGCTTTTTTTTTTGTAATAAAAGAACTGTGTAATGATGCCTCCCCTGGAGTAATTGAAAGCATCCAAATGTGAATTCAAATAGGCATTGATGTTACCTAAACTAGTCCCTCATTTTATTATGAAGGAATCACATGAATCAAGAGAACTGATCTGTAACCATTAATTATATTGGGTTTGTTATAAGAGATGACCAAGAGGCCATTTTTGGAAGAGTCTAAAGGTGATTGATGTGAGGGAAAGGATAGTGGGTATCAAGGTAGACATCAAAGAAATACCTTGGATGCTGAAGACCTGAAGGACAGTGATAATGGTTTATAGAATAACATCAAATGTTTCCCAGCTCTTGGCATTGAAATGGGGGCAGCTAGGTAGTACAGTGGGTAGCGTACCAGGCCTAAAGTCAGGAAGACTTATCTTCCTGAGTTCAAATCTGGCCTTAGGCTCTTACCAGCTACATGACTCTGGGCAAGTCACTTAACCCTGTTTGCCTCAGTTCCTCATCCATAAAATGATCTGGAGAAGGCAATGACTATGCACTCCAGCATCTTTGCCAAGAAAACCCCAAATGGGGTCATGAAGAGTTGGACTGAACAACCATTGAAGTAGCTGCTTTTGTGAATTTCTTCCAAAAAGATATGCCCAAATAGCAGATAAGTAAATATTTATTGAATACTTACTACATACAAGGCAGAGAGTAAAAAGAGTGAATGGCAAAAACTTTATCCATCAATAATTTTAGTACTGATGAATCTGTCGTCTTCTCAGGCCATAGCAGAAATTATTGTTTTCAATCCTGGACATCTAGTTTTATGAAGGACATTGAAAAGCTAGAAAGTGACCACTGGAGAACAGCTAGTATAGTAAAGGGCCTTAAGTTCATGCCATATAAGAATCTGTTAAAGGAGAAAAGGCTGTTTAGTATGGAGAAGACTCAGTGATCGTTATCTTTGAGTAATTGAAGATTTGTCATGTAAACAGGAAGCTTAGACTTCTGCTTGGTCCCAGAGGCTTGAACTAGATCAATGGGTGGAAGTTACAAAGAGGTGAATTTTGGTTTTGACATCAGGACATAACTTCCTAACAAGTGGAGCTATCCAGAAGTAGAATTCCCCCTCCCTCCTTGAATTCTCACTTTATCTCATCATTGGAGGTCCTACAGATAAAGGCTAGATGAGCACTTGTTATAAGGCAAGTGGTAGAGGAGATTCCTTTTCAGCTCTGGGTTGTAATAGATGGCCTCTGAGGACCCTTCCAACACTGAGTTTCTAGATTCTATTTTCATACATGTGGGTGCTGCCCTCCCCATAGTTACGAGTTGTAATACCTTCCTACCTTCTTACTTTGCATGATTCCTTCTATTGTCTTTCTAGAAATCCTTCAGAGTATCTATACATTCTAAAGGTCTTTATTTTGTTTTCTTAATACTTCTTAGGGATCAGTACTACACTTGGGGTATCTATCTATTATGCTTTGCTCTTATGAAATGCCTAGGCCATCCCCTTTTCAGCTTTTTTATACTGATTCTCAACAATTGTGTTTTATATGACAAGAACTTACTCCTCTATTCCCCACATGTCAGCATTCTCTGAGGCCAATTATCCCACTATGTATCTTTCTGCTTCCCCTTGGGGTTGCCTGAAATTAGAATTCTTCTGAGATCTTAGTGTTCCGTGACTTGTGGATATACAGCATCAGAGGGAGAATATTGTTTAAGAGAGAGGCATTTGTGGCAAAGAACAAACAACCTGAGATCACTGAAAGCCCTGTACCATCTGCCAGCCATGATCCTGATCTCTTCTTCCTAATAACACATCCTTGGGAAACATTTTAGGTCTGGGTCCCAGGGAGCAACCTGGGACCTTCATCATTTGTTATTTGTTCTCTTTGAAACTTTTTGTATTTTTGACCTCAATGTGAATTCTAAGCGACCTTCTATTCAATAAAAGAATAAGAGCCTGAAAAACAAATTGATATTTCAGCCTTCTAAGTCTTCAGCTCGTGCTGACAAATTAATCGTCTGCCTTTTGCTCTTTTGAACAGTAAGCTTCAGTATTCAGTTTGCCAGGTCATATGCATTTCATTATGGTACACCTTGGTGACAGAGAAAGCTTAACAGTAAAAATGAACCCAAGGATGAGTCAAGAGTTTGGCTTTGGTTCGGTGACTCAGCCGTAGACAAGTCATCTGACGTGACAGTCTCTTCAGTGATAAAATGGAAAAGATCTGTGGAAAGCCATGTTGATGAAGCACAAACACATTTTTCAAGTGATATTTTTGTCCCTGGAGAGTGAGGAAAACTATTGCTCACTCCAATTTCATTCCATCCCTACAGCCAGCTCTGAGTCCCAGTGGGGGTGGAATTCATACCTTCTTAAACATTCAGAAACATCTTTGGTGGTTCAAAGATTCTTCTCAAGGAATTAAAAGCTTGAATTTCTTTTAAGGATAATGATGTCTTGAGATTAACTTAAATAGTTCATTTTTCCTGGAAAAAAATCTTAAGAGTCTTTCCCATGAAAAAATAATCATGATCACATAGAATGTTTTTAACTACCAGTGGCACTATTTACAACAATTTATATTTATATAGTGTTTCATGACTGAGAAGTACTTCACTTCAATTGCCTCATTGTGGACTCCACAAAAACCTTATGAAGTTGGTGGTTTAGGTATGCTCTCATTTTTATAGATGAGGAAGCTGAAACTCAGAATACACACATACATATATGCATGTATGTCTACATGTATATCTGTATGCACACACATTGTGTGTGTATAAGAAACAGAGAGAGACACAGAGATACACACAGAGTGTAGGGGAGGGAGAAGAGAGAGGAGGGAAAGAGAAGGAAGAAGGGAGGGAGAGGCTTAATAAATGCTTATTAAATTGGGAGTGGATAATTTTTTTCTTCACAGAACTGTTACCTGTATCTAGATCTTCTGATTCCAAATTCATGAAGGCTTTCCCTGGTACCACATTGCCTCCTTGTTGTTCAGTCATTTTCAGTTGTGTCTGAGTCTTTGGGGTTTTCTAGGCAAAAATACTGCAATGATTTCCTATTTCCTTCTTCAGCTCATGTTACAGATGAGGAACTGAAGTAAACACAGTTAAGTGACTTGCCCAGGGTCACATAGCTAGTAAGAATCTGAAGCTGGCTATGAACTCAGGAAGATGAGTCTTCCTGACTCCAGGCTTAGCACTCTATCCACTGCACCACCTAAGTGCCCCACATTGCCTCCAGAATGTGCCAAATATTTTAACTTAGGCCAAATCACCCCAAATATACTTATTTTCATAGTAAGCCACCCCAGAAATATATATTTTTATATGTGCTTCTGACAATAATTTCACTCATTTTTCAGAAAAAAACTCTTTTGTAAAGTCTTACTATGTACACAACAGCAGGTCATGTAATCAGTGCTGTTTGGCTGTTTCCATCTGAGTTATACAGTCATGTGAGCATTTGTTGTATCTAGACTCTCTAACTGTCCAGCATAATTATGATGAGTTCAAAGGCTACCTGGGAGTGAGAGTTCATTCTGAATGCTCTACTTCTCCTGCTAATAAATTAAATCATATCCTTATGGTCCTTAACTCTTTATTGGATCTGCCATGAATTTGAAATCCAATCCCAGATCCTAAAAAGTGATAACCTACTTATTAAAAGTCACAGAAGACTTTCCTACCCCTCCTCTTTTCTACGTTCTCACTAATTTAGACTAATTAGAAGGAAAATCTGTCTAACAAAAAAAAACTCATTAAATGATTTTTAAAAAGAGAAATATTATTTGATGTTGGATTTTTGTGTGTGTACGTAGTATATGTTTTTATTTCAAGTACATACAGTAATTTCAATTAGGTAAATAAAGACTTGCCTAGTAGTCATCCTTGTGAGATTCTTAGAGGAATTGCTCTGTGGAATGAATAAGAATTATTTGTAATTATCATATCAATTGTTCATATGTAAATTGTGCTTCTGAGTTACTTGAGGGTTCTTAGAATAGTTGGTTCTCTTAGGAATCTTTCAGAAATATGTGTTTTTTATACCATTACTTTATGAAAGATTTGCTTAAATAAACTTGTGGATTGATGGGAGTTTTGATTAATGAGGCTTTCTAACTTTGTTCTTTTTCCATTTCAAAGAAGTTGCTATGTTCTAGATTTGAAGAAGCTAAGTAGCCTGAAGTCAGGAAGACCTGAGTTCAAATTTGGCCCCAAACACTAGCTATATGACCCTGGTCAAGTCATTTCACCTGTCTGCCTCTATCTCACAGGGCTATTGTAAGGCTTAAATGAGATATTTGTAAAGCACTTAGTACAGTGCTATCTATCTATCTATCTAATTATATATCGCATGGCATGCTCTATTTGCCTAATATTACGATGATGATGATGATGATGATGATGATGCCTCTCAGCATTGCAGTTTTTATATACATAAAATGAAGGGTTTGGAGTAAATGACCTCTGATGTCCCTGTTAGCTCTAAATCTTTGATTCTTTTTGATTCTTTGAGCCTCTCCTTTCCTCCCCACTCAGTTCCTGAATTCCTAAGCAGCCCGAATAACAACAATGGCCCCTGGAGAGTTAGGAGAATCTTCAAGGCCTCATTGAAAGAGGCCACTACTATCATGGCTGTTTCTGTGGATGGCAAAAGGACTGGTCTTGGTGACAGTTTCTTGTCCTGGTGTCTCTCCACCAGAACAACATATTTTCCATTCCCATCTCAGTCTATGTTTGGCTATAAAATTGGGGAGATTATCTTTTTTTCCTGAGGATCCTTCCATAAATCCCAGGTGGTTCTAATGTATGTTATGTCCAAAGGTGGAGTTTATAGACATAAAAAGAGTCTTCAATGTTCAATGAAGGCACCATATATTAGGACAAACCTGTTGGTCCATCAGAAAGTGAGCCATATTATTTGAGGATTCATTAAAGGATAAGAAATATCTAGCGTGGAGGGAAAAAAAAAGTAGAAGCAAAGGAAAATATAGTACAAATGACCTTACACCCCAATATACTGATTACTATTGTGATGTCCTCCTTCCAGTCATCCAGTACATTTAATTTCAGTGTTCTCCTTTACTACTCACTTTCATTCATCTGTCACATCCAGGCAGCTGCCAAATCATGTTTCTGTCTCTATAATGTCTCTCACTCATTTACCTTTCTCTCTCCCCACATAGCAACCACCTAGTGGTCCTCTTCACATCTTCCCTACACTACTGTAGTAGTCTTTTACTTGGTCTCCCTATCTTAAAATTTCCCCACTCCAATTCATCCTCTGTGCAGGCACCAAAGTGATTTTAAAATTCTGGTTTGATCATGTTACTCTATTGCTAGAAGTTTTTGCCTTCTAGTATCAAATATGTACCGTTTGACATTTAAAATGTTTCAAAACCTGGTGCCTTTTTTCTTTTCATCATTTCCTTCCATGCATTCTGTGATCAAGCCATACTGATCGGTTACATCCTGTGTTACACAAGACACTCCATCTCCTGTCTCTGTGTTTTGTCCCTCATTCCTAGAATATATTCTTTGATAGGACCAGGTTTCCCCTGTTTTCTACAACAGGTATTAGTTTTTGCTACGAGATAATAAAGTTGTTTCCAGTACCTGATTGGCCCCTGACACCCTTGATGAAGCTTTCTGGTCATCCAAAGGGCATCAAAACTCTCACCTCTATAGAGTCTGTGCTCCTCTGATTTGGTAGATGTCTGAATCACTCCATCCATCTCTATTGACCATATGAGTTTCCATAGGAAGGTGGGAAATGGGGCAAGGAAACTCATCTGCATAGGTTAAGGGCCATTGTATCTTTATTGCATATATATGTTGGTATATTAGGGCAAAGTAAGCATACTCTTATTAACTGTTTAATAACCTATAAATACTTCATTTTATCCCCAAATGAAATCTGAACTAACAGAATGCTGGCATCAGGCCCATCCCTTACCACTCTCCTTCCTTCCCTTCCCTCCTTGGAATCCCAGATTACTGATAAGAAGATAACAATAACATCAACAATAATAATTAAAATTCCCTAGAAATGGAATAGGCTGCCTTGGGAGCTAATAAACTCTTTCACTAGATGTCTTCCAGCACACATTAGAAGATTATTATTTAAGATATTGAAAAGAGGTTTCATGCAAGTTAAGTAGTCTGTGCTTCTACAAAGTTGTCTTAGTCAAAGAGCCTCTTACCTCTAAAATCCTCTTTCTAGAATTTTCTAGAATATTGGGCAGCTTTTTGGCCAGTGGATGGAACACCAAGCCTGAAATTAGGAAGATCTAAGTTCAAATTCTGTCTCAGATCCTTAGATCCTGGGCAAGTCACTTAACTTCTTTGCCTGAGTTTCCTCATTTGTAAAATGGTGATAATAATATCACCTCCCTCTCAGGGTTGTTGTAAAGCTCAAATGAGATCATTGTAAAGTACTTAGCATAGTGCTTGGTACATATACAGTACTATATAAATATTGCTGTTGTTAGAATTGTCTTTATTCTTTAATGACTCCATTTATCCACCCATCCACCAATAGACAAGTATGAATGAATGAATGAAAATGCATTTAGTAAGTGCTTATAATGTGCCAGTCACTTTGCTAAGTTCTCGGTGTACAAATACAAGCAAGCAAGTCCCTCCCTTGAAGAAGCTTCCATTATAATGAGTGAAAACAACATATAAAAAAAGAAGCTAAAAAGGAATGGGAGTGAGGATATGGAATTATCTAGGAGGTAACATGGAGGCCTGGTGCCAAATGAACTTTCTCACCTAGTTCAGGGGCTAAATCCAGGTTCCAATGGGAAAGGAATTAGGAAGATGACTGACTGGAGTGTGAGTAGAATGGTTTGAAAATGGTCAGGAAGTATTCTAGAATTACACATTCTGTGACATTTTCTATTCCAAATCATTTCAATCTGATATCTCTTATGGAATAATGAAAATACAAATGAAAGATTCTGTATGTGCTCCATGTTATTTTCAAATATCTCAGTATGATGTGCAAAGCATTTTAGAGGCTCCTTGAAACTATCATTTGATTAAGAATTCATGGGTATAATATATTTGAGGACATTCTTAGCAAAAATCTGTAGAATATAAGATTTCTTTGAATAGACTAACTAAATATAGTATTTACTTGAAATCTTGGAAAATTTGAAAAATCAAACCTAAGATAATATAAAGAATTAGGGTTTATTTTTTTCTTTCTTTCTTCCCCTTTTTTTCTCCCTTTCTATTTTTCTTTTCTTTCTTTTTTCTTCTCTTCTTTCTTTCTTTCCTTCTTCCTTCCTTCCTTTCTTTCTTCCTTGACCTTTTGCCAAATGCAGTGCTTAGAAAATGTAATTAATGCAAGTGTGTTTTGTATGCTCAGTAATAGATTTTCCATTGAAACATAACCTTTATAGGTGCTTTTCTTTATTGGTAGCTGTCAGCTGAAAATTAAATGAGCTCACAGCTGAGTATCAGATTCATCTTTCTGTCTACAAAAGGCTACATGAAAGTTTGAGGAGATGTGCAGCATTAATGGATGAGTCTTTGAATTAGTCCCATCAATCTCCTGGCTACTTAGAACCTAAAGCCAGACAACAGTGGTGATAGTGACAGGGCCTAACTCTCTATGTCTGGCTCAGCAATACTTCAGCCTACTGGTGATTATACTAGTTAATACACTAATTGTTTCAGTATTATACTTCTTATGCCTCAGAGATCTGTGATTTTGTCAATGTGGATACCCCGGTTATTGATACAGATCATAGTCCTTCCATGTTACAGAAGACAGTTTTTAGGGTTATTGTAACTGAAGATAGATGGATGGATAGATGGATGGATGGATGGATAGATGTGTATACATGCATATATGTTTCTGTGTATTCACACATCTGGTAGCAAGCCTAGAAGGTCATGAGTCTAAATTCAGTCATTCTGGTTCTGTGACAAATGACAGAAAGATACAATCTGCTACTGGCCATGCCCTGGATGCCTTTCCAACTTGGCAGGACCCTCTAAAGCTTATACTTACCTACGTGGCCTTCAGAAATCCAGATTCTCCTCTGTGTCCCAATGAAACATTAGAATGGGACGTAGGTAGACTTAGGGCTGGGCTGAAATCTACATGACACTTTTTACAAAGCACTTTAAAGATAGAGATAGGGACTGGAACCTGAGATTTCACTGGTACAGGAAATTCCAAGAATAAAAAACTCCCTGTACCAATGAAGGTCAGAACTATTTCTGTAACCTATAGTTTTAAGGTCAGAACTATTTCTGTAACCTATAGTTTTAAGGTCAGAACTATTTCTGTAACCTATAGGGAATTATCCAGAGGCCTGAGAAGTTAAGTGATTTGTCTTGTATTCCTAAGCCAGTAGGTGAGAGGTTGGACATGGTTCTTCCTAGCTTTGAGACTGGCTTTCTGTCTTCTATGCTGTTCCAGCTCTCCTACAAATCTTTACATATATTATTTACATATTTTACAGCTTTACACGTATTATTTCATTTTCTTCTCAAGACAATTCTTTCTGCTATTATTATCTTCATAGTACAGATGAGAAAATTGGGGCCAAAAGATTAAACTAACTTATCAAAGGTTGTCTTTGATAAAAACTGGCTAAATGGTTGAGACAGTTTGAACTTTGGTCCTTTCCTTGTAAATCCAGGACTCTTCTCACTACAATATAATGCCTCAGTGACATCATTTATTTGCCAAAAAGAATCCATACCATTTCCCAAATTGCCTCACTTAGTATTAGGTACTAAAGTAAAATTTGGTTCATTGAGATTTCATACAGATGTTGAAATCAGACTCAGAAATGAAAATGAAAATGTTACAAGTTAGTCACTGCATTTACTTGCACTATCACTAAGTATCTTGGCCTTTTGTACTTTCAAATTTGTACTCTTGGCCAGCTTATCAACACCCACTCATAGGAGCACTGTCATTCTGATGCCTAGACCTCTCCTCTGTGCCAGAAGGACGTATGACATTTAGACTACATTGTTCAAGCTAGCCGCTAGGGCCAAGATCAATTTTCCAAGTTTCTTTTACTTTTTGGGTGTCAGACTTAAGTTCAGAAAAGAATTTTCCTTTGATTCAGAAAATTGTTGCCTGCATTCATTTTTTCTCTCCATTAGACAATTATCTGAACAAGAATGAACCATTCTTTATCTCTTGCTGGCTGGACCAGTGAAGGTTGGGGGTGGGATTCCATTTGGCGAAAGTTTTCAGTTTCCTGAGAATATTCAGATTTCACTAGGGTGCGGTCTGACCTGACAGGGGAATAAGAGCCAGATCTCTGGCAGGGCCAAAAATATGGCAAGAACACTGTTTCTTTGGGTGTTTTAACACTGTTTCCAGATTTGCTCAGAACTCTAGAAGTGCAGGGAATGTGTGAACATGTCAAATTAATGAAAAACCAAGTTAAACATTTCAGAACCTGCAAAATGGTTCAGTTCCAGAAATGAGCAAAGGTTTGGGGAAGGCCTCAGTTTTCCAGCTCTGTTTAATCCATCCTCCATTGTAACAAAAATAAGTCTTTCAAAGAACACAGATATTTGAGGCACTTGGCAAAATGCAGCACCTGGCAATCTTTCCCTTATTTATAATGCATAATTATATTTGTCTTGATATATGTGTACATTTCATTATTGAACCTAACATGGACTTTTGTCAGATGCCAGTTATTGATTAGCACTGACGACTCTAAAACAGAGCTTTTTATATATCAAGAAAAATTTCTTCTTCCCCCCCCTTTTAAATCATGGCTGATCTCATTGGACATTTGGGGAGAAAACAACTTCAAATTCACATCCAGATCTTGGCTGCTAATTCAGGACTTTGTTAACATGGGATTTGCCAAGTTTTTAGCCTACTCCTTTACTGAAAGGAGGGAGGATAGGTCCCTGTTGCCAGAATAAAGAGTGAATGACATCATTAGAACTCAGCTAAATGTGAGGATCCCATGAAGTTCTGGTCTTTGCCTTTTTCTTTTTTCTCTTTTTTTTTTCCTTCTCTCTTCACAGTCCCTCCTCTGTCCTTTCTACAATCATTTCTCATATTTTTAAAGCAACTACCTAAAGGCATTGCTACATCAGTGATGAGCCATGAGCCTATCAGATATGTTTGAATAAATATAATTAAGAGCAAAGAGAAATAACCTTTACTCAGGAGATTTAATCTTATTGTCGTGCCCTAATGGTATTAATCTCCATAAAGTAAACAGGATATTTTCAGGAGGAGTGAAATGAATTTTGCTGGTGAGAAAACTAAGAAGCCTTTAATAAAGTTATCAGGTATAAGCTTTTAGCTTCTCTGAAGTTTTAAAACTGGACCTACCTTCTACTGGAACTCTTCTTAATTCTAATGCCTTTCCTCTGTTAATTATTCTCTATTTATCCTGTATGTAGCTTGTTTTGTATTTATTTGTTTGCCTCTTGTCTCCCCCAAATAGGCTATATGAGCCTTGAGGGCAGGAATTGTCTTTTGCCTCTTTTCATGTCCCTAGTACTTAGCACAGTGCCTGGCACATAATAAGCACTTAATAAATGTTGATTTAATGATTGATATTAGTCCAAAATGTGGGAAGGAATGATTACAGCTAGTGGCTGAAATTGAGATGAGTTTTATTGTTGCCATTGATTCCCCTCCCCCCCCTTTTGGTTAGATTTCTATTAGAACTGTCTCTGGGATTATTCATTCATTTCTAAAGATAATCTAGTATTGTGTTATTTATGGACATTCAAGGAACATTTAATACACTATTATTTACAAGACACTGTGCTGGCTCTGTGGATACAAAGACCGAAAAAAAAAGAAAAAGTCCCTGTCCTCAAGGGATGAATGCAACATGCAAACAGATGGCTAAACACAATGTGTGTCCAGTAAAATATAAAGTAACTTCAAGAGATAAAAAAATGCTAACAACTGGAAGATACCCATACTGGACTTTGAAGCAAGCTAAGGATTCTCAGATTTGGAGATTGCATGAGAAAACATTTTATACATGGAGATCCAAAGGCATGCAGGCTGGAGATGTCATGGCATTTCTTCTTTGTGGTATGGGTATGGTATGGGGAAGCTCCTTCTCTCTCTCTCTCTTTCTCTTCCTTTCTCTCTCTCTCTCTCTCTCTCTCTCTCTCTCTCTCTCTCTCTCTCTCTCTCTCTCTCTCTCTCTCTCTCTTTTTGGAGGCAATGGTGTAAAGTGACTTGCCCAGGGTCACACAGTTAATAAGTATCTGAAGTCAGATTTGAATTCAGATCCTCCTGACTCCAGGGCCAGTGCTCTTATCTAGTCAGAAGAAGTGATTCAAGGACACTTTCAAGGTCTCTTTTAAGAACTTTGGAATTCACATGTAATATGGGAAACACTGGCACAGGACAGTCTAGCATGGATGGCATGCCATCATCAGAGAAGGTGTTATGTTCTATGAACACAGCAGAAATGAAGTAGCTAGAAAAAAACATGAGATGTGCAAATTTAGAGAATCCACCCCAAACGATCACATGGACTATTTGTGATCGACTTATGGTAGAGCATTTCAAGCTTGTATTGGTCTGATGAGCCACAGCTGGAGGTACTTTCCTTGACTTTAACATAGAGATGTCATTTTGGTCCTCTTTGAGAATGAAAGACAACAATCAACCATGGCATTTACACAGAACAGCTAGCCGGTCTGTTTGAGTGGATCCAAGAGGATAATATCCAAGTATTATCTAGGAATGATAAGCAAATGATGATCTTGGATCAATTCAAGGAGATGACATACGATTTTATCAATTTCATCACATTTTCATTTTTTGGAAAGAGATAACATTTATATTATTACAACAACAACATTAATAACAATAACAATCTGCTTAATCTGTATTGTGAAACCTTGATGTAAAAGACTAGATATAGGAGTGGGGATCTCTACTCCTGGAAAAAACAAGCTACCTACCTTTAATTTGGTTTCATTTAGAGTCAGAACCACTTTACAACAATAATAGTAACACACATTTCTATGGCACTTAAGGTTTATAAAATGTTCCCTTGAAATGACCATACTGTAGGTAATATAAAGAGTATTATTACCATTTTACAGATAATGAAACTGAAGCACATAGGGGAAAATAATAAATCCAAGATCCAGCACTTTGTAAATGACAGTGCTGAAGATCAATCAAATACAGATTTTCTGTTTCTAAAACCAGCGTATTTTCCACTATACTATGGCTGCCCATCTCTTCACATTGTTTTGTGTGGTTGTTTTCAACTCTTGACATGTTACCTGGTTAGGTAAATACTCTTTATACAAATCTTAAAATATTGAGGCAATAACTTTTGACGCTTGGAAAATAGTAAGCCTCTTTCGGACCATTAGGATCCAGTGAGGTCTGATGGGGGAAAAGGTCTCTGCCACTCAGTGGGAGCAAGAAAGGCTTGTAAAGAAGGTCACATTTGGGTTCAGTTTTTCTGGGTAGGTGAGGTTTCAGCAAATGAGGCCATGGAGGGATGGGGAGGAAGAAGAATGGAATAGAATATGGCAGCCATCTGATAGGCACTGGATAAAGGCTAGATTTATGAAACAGTCCCTTTTTCGTCAGGGAAGGATAATGTAGTACGTGAGGAAGGGAACAATTTGGGGTCAGATTGGACTGTGGAGGGTCTAGAATTCTAGACTAAGAAATTTGATGTTTATTTAGTAAGTCAAAAATCATTAAGTACCTGCTATATGTCAGGCATAATGCTAAGTGCTGGGGATTCAAAGAAAGGCCAAAACAAAGGAACAAAAAAAAAAATGAAACCAATCCTTGTTCTCAAGATGTTTGTATTATAATGGAGCAGACAGTATATGTACCCAGTGTGTGTGTGTTGTGTGTGTGTGATATCTATCTATATATCCATCATATATATATATATATATGTATATATATGTACGTATATATATATATACATATATATGTATATATATGTGTATATATATATCTCCTATATATAAGTATATCCTATACATTTTATATATATGTACTTTATAATGTATATTTATAAAATATATTATATATATGTTTTATATATATATATTTTTATATATACTGGATCATAACTGAATACATAGAAAAATGTGAGGTCTAAGAAGATTGTAAAGGCAGAAAGTTGCTAAGTTATGGAAGTCTTTAAAAGCCAAACAGGATTTTATATTTGCTCCTAGAGGCAAAAGAGTTACAGGAGTTGATTGACTAGGAGAAGGGGCTGATATGATCAGACTTTAGGATGAACAATTTGACAGCTGAGTGGAGGCTGGATTGGACTGGGGAGAGAAAGAGACAAGGAGACCAATCAGAAAACTATTACAGTGTGCCAGAAGGGCCTGCACTAGGGTGGTAACAGTGTCAGAGGAGAGAAAGGGGTTTATAAGAGAGATGTTACAAAGATAGAAGTAGCAGGACTTGGCAAATGATTAAACATGAGAGATGAGAGAGAGTGAGGACACCGAGGTTTACAGGCTTGGATGGCTGGGATAATAGTGGTACCCTCAACAGTAGAAGAGAAAAGTTAGGAAGAGAGGAGGGTTTGGAGGCAAAGATAATGAGTTCAGTTTTGGACATGTTGAGTGTACGATGTCTATCTACAAGACATTTGATATGAGATATCTGATAGGTAGTTGAAGTTAGGAGACTGGAGGTCAGCAGAGAGGCCCAAACATGTATCTGAGAGTCATCTGCATAGAATCCATGAGAACTGGAATGATCACTAGGTGAAATAGTATAGAGGGGGAAAATAAGAAGGACCAGGACAGAACCTTGAGGGGGCACCCTTGGTTAGGGAGCATGACTACAGTGAAGATTTGACAGACTGAGAAGGAGAGGTCAAACAGAAAATAGAAGAGGCAGGAGAGAGCAGGGTCCTGAAAACCTTGAGACAGGATAATATTAAGAAGAGGGTTATCAACAGGGTCAAAGGCTACAGAGAGGGTAGATAAAAGATGAGGATTAAGAAAAAG
This sequence comes from Phascolarctos cinereus, assembly GCF_003287225.1. Classification (NCBI taxonomy): domain Eukaryota; kingdom Metazoa; phylum Chordata; class Mammalia; order Diprotodontia; family Phascolarctidae; genus Phascolarctos; species Phascolarctos cinereus. The sequence continues at coordinate 121,277,954 of NW_027555847.1, forward strand.
TCGTTAGATTTGTCAATTAAGAGATTATTAGTAACTTTGGAAAGGTCAGTTTCAGTTGGATGATGAGGTCAAGAATCCAGACTGCAGTTAAGAAAGATAGTGAGAGGAGGCAGCTAGGTGGTACAGTGGATAGAGCACCAGCCCTGGATTCAGGAGGACCTGAGTTCAAATCTGGCCTCAGACACATAACACTTACTAGCTGTGTGACCCTGGGCAAGTCACTTAACCCCAATTGCCTTAAAAAGAAAAGATAGTGAGAGTAAAGGAAGTAGACACATTGGTTGTAGATGCCCTTGTCAAGGAGTTTAACCATAAAAAGAAGAGATATCAGAGGATATCTATCAGGAATGGATGGATAAACTGAGAGGTTTTTGTTATGATGAGAGAGATATGGGCATGTTTGTAGGCAGTAGGGAAACAGCCAGTAGACAGGGAGAGAATGAAGATTAGTTTGAGTGGAGATGATAGCAGGGGCAATTTGCTAGAGAAGATGGGATTGAATGGGATCCCTTGTGTCTGTAGTGGAGTTTGCCTTGGCAAAGATAAGTACTATTTCTTCTCATGAGATAGGAGTGAAGGACAAAGTGGTGGAAAGCATCTGAGTGATGTGAGATGAAGAAAAGAGGGAGCTCTTGGTTAAAGGCCTCAATATTTTCAGTGAAATATGAGGCAAAGCTCTCATCTGAGGGGGTGGAGGAAGGGGAGCCATGAGAGGTTTGCAGAAGGATGAAAAGGATTGGAAAACCATGGTACTGAGTTGGGATAGGAAGTCAGGGAAATATAAAAATTTTCCTTGTGTAGTGACATTACAAAGAACACAGTGGAAAGGGTAGGACGCTTTAGAGTGGCGTTTTGATGGGATTGGATTGGGGGCATGGCAATGAGATAGCTATCATTGGAGAAGCAAGATCAGGTTTAAACAATGGAAACCTGAAGTTCAGAATCACTGGATTGGGGGAAGGAATGGCTGGGTAGGAAATGTTAATCACTGAGGAATGGGTTCAGGTAGTTTATCATTTTCCATATGGGTTCTTCAGTCTAGGGGTGGAGTTGATCTAAGGCATCAGGATATAGTGTAAAATAACTAGAAAAAGGTGAGGGTTTGAGTCTGTGCAAGTAGAGGCAAGACATCTCTATGGAATTGTAGGTGGCTGGAGAGGGTGCCAGGAGTATGATGCTTTCATAAAAAAACCCAGAAATAATTTTCTAAGATCTCATTTTATTCAGCTAAAATTAATAATTCATTAGAATTTATTATGACAACACAAGAAAATCTTAAATTTATAGTAAAAATAACATAAGTGTACAGGTGTTTTTATTTACAAAATTTATTATAATATTTATAATTTACAAAAATATCAACTTATTTTTGTTGGCTTTGATTTGAACTAGATAGATTTTCTTGGTAGTTATGCACAAAAATATTCATTAATTCTGGCCATTGCTTCTTAACCTTTTCCCAGTGCAAGTTGTCTCCCAGGATTTGGAAAACTATTGTCTTATGTGACACTGACAAATGTTTCTATCTGTGTGGCTTTCAGCAAATCACTTCTCTCTCTGAAGCCAGATAAATGATAAGATCCCTTCCAGCCATGACACAAGGTTTTTAGCCTTCAAAATACCTGGAAAAGATGGTACTCCTTCCCAGCATTGCCTGAGAGTCCTTAGATACTGAATGATTGCCTTAGATTTTCAAATGATCATGTGGGTGTAGGTGAGAAAGAGGCCAAATGCAAATGAGTAGTATAGATATGTCTGCATGCATTTGATTATACCAAACCTCACTTTACTGCCATTCTCACATGTCAGGGACTATCTTGAATTTGGAATCTCTTCTGCCTCTAGGATAATCAATTACTGTTAGCTAAACTCCAGGCTAACTGCTGGGGAATGCAAAGACAAAACTGATCTCAGTCACTGCCCTCAAGGAACTTAGATTCTAAAAAGGAACCTCTTAGGCTTTGAAGAACAACTCCCTCAAATTATAGATGAGGAAACAGATGAGATTTAAATGACTTAGTAAGTATATGAGGTGGAATTCAAGCCTAGATCTTCCTGATTCCAAATCTAACACCCTGTCCATCATACCACACTACCCCTTGCAATGTACTTTTCCCTAAGTGAATACATTTGCTAAGCAAGTTTCCCTACTTTTGTTTGAAAATTGGCACTCCCTGGCACTGGATTACATTTATGTCCTGTTACAAGAAACTCTCCCAGGAAATTAAAATAGCTTAGGTTTACTAGATGCCCATTAAAGGCATGGTGGGGTGGAAAAAAATGAAAGACATTTTCTCTTCCACTGATGTGCTCCTCTAGTGCCTCATTATGGCATAAAAAGGACCCCAATTTCCTAAAAAATACACTCTGGGAGTGTTCATGCTCTTGAGGGGTCTACTGAGTTGAAAAAGCTTTGAGTAGGGGTCAGTCAAAGACTGTTTGTCTAAAATCTGAGAACCAGCTTATCCTGAGTTCAGAGAGGCCAATCACCAGCCTGGCTGCCATGGGAGGATGGATATCTTTGGCTATGCTAACTCTTAAAGACCTTCAGAAAAGGCATAAAGAAGTGACCATTTGCTTCACTGGAGGGAGTACCCACATGGATGAAATCATGGTTTTCTCAAAGTGTTGGGAAAGGGAAAGATATTTCATCATACTTCATATCTTTCAAGCCCTAATTTTTATTATTTTTTTTAAAAAGAATAATGATTAGTACATGGTTCTTGTGTCATGGGCCATTCAATTTATACTGTTTCTCCCTGTTACAGGGTCAAAATGACATCACATTCCCTATGATCAGGGCCTAGTGAGCTCTGATCAGGCATTTACTTTCTTGCAATGCAAGGACCCTCTTAGTATATGCCCTGTGCTGTTGTCAGAGCAATGAGGGTCAGCAGTTGTGGTGACAAATTAGTTTTGACAAGCTTAATGACCCCAAGGAAGAAAAGTCGGTGGCTCTGATAGCAACTTGCAGAATAATTGGTGAGCACAGCCTGGGGTGAGAGTGGGGGGGCCTGGGGAACTGTAAAAAAAAAAAATCCCCAATCCTCTCTGGCAGGCCAATTATACCCCATTCAGCAAAGGGGTGGAAGGTTGCCATCAACTTCGATAGTTTTACAAAAGCATCAACAGGCTGTATTTCAATCAATTCTATTTCATTTGGTAGGGAATCAGGATATTGGAGGAAACAATTGGATCTTTCAAGCCATGTACATGTTAAAAACTTGGGCAGAAAGGCAAAGGGAGAGTTCTTGTAAGGAACTGCTCAGCAATCTTGATGGACTGACTTGCAGGTATTAATAATGGTAATATTAGTAATGACAATAACTGAAAATAAGCTAACATATACACAACACTTTATAGTTATAAAGCATGTTATATCCAGTGTCTCATCTGATGTCTAGAATAACATGTAGGTAGAACAAGTTACATTTTACAGAGGAATAAACTGACTTGGAGAGCTGTCCAACATCACAAAGCTAGTGTTCATGGTAGGGCTAGAAACTTGACCAAAGTCTTTGGATACCAAGTTCCGTGTTCTTTCCACAACATTATATTAGCTTTCATTAGAAATTTCAGGTAAAGGATAGGTAGTCCTTTTGAAATTTTATTTACATAACAAACAAGTTAATTAAAGGAAACCAAGTAAAGGAAATCCACTTCTCAAGTGGGAAAAAATATTAACTCCATATTAGAAAAGTTTATTGTTATCCAACTCGTTGACAAAATAAATCTGGAAAAGATTAGGGAAAACTGTGAATTGAGCAGTTGTACACTTGAGATTTTGGCAACTGTAATTCATTGCAGTTCATCTTCTAAATTGTGTTGTCAGGGAGTTGAAGGGATAACAAACAGCACCTCAGGATTCAGTCAATAAACATTTATTAAACTCTTTCAATGTGCCCAACTCTCTCTTGTAGTTCTAAGAAGTTGCATGCACAGCAGCCACACCCCAGGTAAAAGCATCTTGGCAGATGGGCTAACCTAAGTTAAGGTTAACAGACAGGCCTCAAACCCAACAGTGAATTTGGGGGATGTCTATTCCAAGAATGTCAAGACTTACCCCGGTGGAATAAGTGGATGAGAACAATTTCTTCCATCGTCCATGAAGCCAGCTGAAGCGGATGCTGTGGAGCACTTAGAGCTTAATCAGACAGCTAAGATGCCAAGGTCATACACTGCATTCTAGGCCATTACCAGTCATCTTGACTTTTTTTTTTTGTCTTGCTGCTGAACTTTGATGACTCTGGAAGAGAGAGTGAGGCTGATGACTTTTGGCAACTCTGTCTCACTTAAATCAATTTTCTTGAAAGTCAAGACATCACCCATCATTCACTATTTTATCCCAAGATCATGATGTCACTGGTCCTTTTCAAAAATGAAGGATGGGCAGCAACAACAGTGTACCTAGCACTGTGCTAAGTCCTGGAATTATTATATTATAATTGTATTCATCCCCTACACCATCCAGTAACCTATAATTTTTGGAAGAGTGGTGGGATAATGATTGTGTCCCACTAAATCACCTTTTTTTGGAAAGATTTTTCCTACTATTGTTTATAATTCATACAATGTTATTAAGTAAATGTATAAGAGAAAAAAAAAGACAGGATGATCATGCAATGAAATCATGAGATAACAAATGGACCAGCCCACATGTTCCATTGGTATTCTTATCAAGTCAAGAGAAAGTGAAGAAGTTTTCTAGCATTTTTGGTGGATTCCCTTTGATAAATTTATTAGAAGAAATACACAAGAGTTATATAGTATAGATGGGTCACAATCAGCATCACTGGAGGAAGTAACTGTTAATGAGATCACAGACCTTATATTTAAGTATTTGAATATGCAATTAATAATAATGATGATAGTAGAAATTATTAGTCATATCTATATAATGCTTTGTGGTTCCCACAAGGTTCTTATTACAACAGATTTTCAGAGTGGCAACCGTTCCAACCATAAAGGACTTTCTGTAAATATCTATCTGATCCTTTAGCCATTATAAACTCTTGGTCATTGACATAACTTTGTATTTCTGAGAGCCTGCATCTTGGCATTGGAAGACTCATAAAGACTTAATGTCATACATCATTTCTAGGTTATAGACTTTGAAAAGTCATGAGTACATGAGGTTAGGGACTAGAGCTGTGATTTCATTGGCATACAGAACTCCTGGGTGAGGAAATTCCCTGTACTGTTGCAGGTTATAATCTTCCATGCAACTTATAGTCTTAGAGAGTTGCCTAGAACATTGAAAGGGAAAATGACTTGCACACAGCTAATATTTCTGGGGTAGGATTTGAACCCAGATCCTCCTTGCTCTGAGGCTAGCTCTCTATCCCCACACTGTAGTCCTGAGTTCAACATATGAAAAGTGAATTTTAGTTAGAGAAATGACAAGACTTTCCTTGGGAGGTGCTTTCTGGTTCAATTGCAAAGGGGATTAACCAGGAAGTCTGTGAGTCCTAAGATTTGCTTTGTTGCTTTGCAAATTTAACAATAAATAAACACTCAATATCATTTAAAATAGATTTCCCATACAAATTATATGTCCAGTGCCTGAGAAATAGCCAAATTGTGGCACATGCATGCAATAGAATATTACTATGTTGATGAATATGATGAATACAAAGAATTATGAGAAAAGTTACATGAACTGATGCAAAGGTAACCAGAACCAGAAAAATAATAGACACCATGTCTGCAACAATGGAAATAGAAAGGACAATAATCAAACAATAGATACTGAATGTTGTGAAATTAAAATGATCAATTAAGCATGGCTCCAAAGAAGAGATGAGAAAATACCTCTCCCTGCTTCTTTACATAGGTGGAGTACTCTTGGTGTGCACTGCATATAACATCAGACTTTTGCTATAAGTTAGTTTTAATGAACTGGTTTTTTCCTTATTTTTAAATTCTATATATAAAGAAACTTTCCTAGACTCACACGTCAGCGATTTTAAGGGAGTGTACTAGAGTCGCTCCACTAGTATCCTTCTCCAATGCCTCATAGACATGATGCCAGGTTCTTATAAGCTGTTAGCGCATAATACAAGTTTGGGTAAATCTCCCCAAGCTGGAAAGACATTGCATAAAAACCTTGGTTGGATTATTTCTTTCATTCAAGAAGCAGTTAAATAGAGGGAGACTCATCTCCAGAGCATTGACTGCTAGTATTGAAATGTTTTTGCCATTATAATCCATGAAGACCTCTAAGGCATAAGGCACTTGTGATTTGCATCAGCTGTGTTGATGAAATGGCAGGCCTTTGAAGTATTGGAATGCAGTGTCAGGGTTAGATTTTAATTCTCTGCATTAACTCAATACCATTAATGTGTCCATATAACCCATTCAGAGATGCTTTGGTTGTCATAAGAAGAATCTATTTCTTGATTAATTGTACAACTCCCATTTGGTTTATCTCTTTGTTCAACTCATACTTCAACATGTGTTTACCCCTTTCGTTGCCACCTCAATAGCATCTTTAAAAAAATTTTTTTAAACATGCTAATTATAAAGGTGAAATTAAAGACATGAATTGGTTCGTCATCCAAACTGGGAAAGTGTTATTCAATTCAAATATATTGATAATTGAATAAACAAGAACAGGTTTAATGTGTAGGCAGTGTAAAACAATCTCCAAAAAGTCCTTGTAAATCATGACTTGTTTATTTTTTCCTGTCTTTTTTTCATAATTGACCCCACCCTCAGCCCCCAGGCCATACCTTCAGAGAACAGATAGAGGACACTTTGTGATTTTCTTATCTCTTTGTCCTGGTGGGATTAGATAGTTTAAAAATCTATCTTGAAGTTGTTTGGTTTTAGTTTCTGACAGGTGGGATGTCCTGAGGTGAGTCATGAGTACCAATTTTTTTTTTTAATTAGGGAGAAGTTGTGTGGGCACAATCATGGTGTGCTTCCAAGTTATGATTATAACTATAACTACTATTATTTTTGTAGTTTACTCATTCATTTAACAAACATTAAGTACTTTCCACATGCAAGCCTCCATGCTTACAAAGAGGAAAGATTATATAGTACTTGCCCTTAAGAAGCTTAAAATCTTTAAGGGCAATGGAGGCAAACAAGGGTTCCAAACAAAATGGTATTGGAAAATTTGTGAATAGAAAAATTACTTTCTGTTGGAGGTGGAGGCAGTAATCAGGTAAACCTTACAGGATATGGTAACTAAGGGGGGGGTTGAAGGAAGAGAGGAATTTCAAAAATAATAATGGATGGATGGATGGATAGATGAAAATCATCTATCAAACACTGTGTGCCAAGTACTGTGCTAAGCATGGGGGATACAAATGTATCCTGGCCTCAAGAAGCCTCCATTCTAATGGGGGAGATAACACATGTAAGGAAGTGGTGGCTAGGGAAGAGCCTTTTGGTCCAGAGAGTTACAGAGATGATGAGTGGAGTCATAGAGGAATAGATTGGCACATCTTTCCCACCATCCATGGCAGAGTTGATTTGATCATAATTCCAGGACTGAAAATGGGAGGAATGGAAAAGCATATAGGTGCACACAGCAAAGGGAATAGAGAGATGATGTCTGGGAAGTAGGAGTAAAGTGAATGCCTGAGACCTGCCTGAAAGAGGGGGCCAGGCATGGCAGGTCACTAATCAGGATAATGGAGCCTCAGGGCAGAAGTTCTAGAGATGAAAGGATTAAAGCCTTTAGGTCATCTCTGGTTGGAACGGCAAGACAGCTCATGAAATACAAGCCAACATTGAGATAGCAACTTAACTTTTTAAAAATTCTTAAAATGTATTATCTCATTGGATCCTCGTGACAACTCTTTGAGGGAAGTGATAATATTAGCCCCATTTTAAAGATGAAGAAACTGAAGCAATGAAGGTTAAGTGGCTCATTCATGACAATTAGTAACAATAATAACTTTATATAGTATTTTAAGATTTGCAAACTCTACAAATTTATCTACTTGATCTTCACAACAATTGTGGAAGGTAGGTGCTATTATCCCCATTTCAGAGACTGGGAAACTGAGGCTGAGAAGTTAAGTGACTTTAGTCACACAAGTAGGACATTTTGAGGTTGAATTTGAACTCAAGTCTATCCTCTGCACCACCTGAACCAACTAGTAAGATTCAGAACAAGGGATGCAAAACCAAGTCATGTCATTGTTCAGCCATCTTTCTGCTCACTAGATACAGCAGGAGATACACACACACACACACACACACACACACACACACACACACACACACACACACATATATAAAGAACATAGCATAGCGCTTATCGTCAGGGAACTTACAGTCTTAGATCATTGCTTCAGTATTTTAAGGCTGAGTCTTGGACATTTGAGGATCTTCTCCATATTTGAATGACTGTACTTAGCAGAAAGATAAGGACAAAAGGTACAAGGTCTTCATGCCATTTACAATAAATCAACAATACTATATGATGGTTTTTTGTAATTGTTAAACAATTTGGACTTTGTTTAGTCATGGAATCCAAAGAGAAAAACTGCTTCTAATGTTCTTTGGTGCTGTACAATAAGATTCTAGCTCCAGTGAGCTGTTACTTACAAATGAGCTCAGAATTAAAGTCATGTCTCAGACCCCTGTTGGTTCTATGGAACGAGGCCTTTATGTGGCTGGCAAAAACCACGTTACTGGAGGGCAGAATCTAGCTGAATTAGACAAAGGGCATCAAAGCCTGTTCCTTGGTGATTTGCAGGCTTCTGTTAAACAGGAATTCACTGTTGATTTGAAGAAACTAGGGTCTAAAACCCAAGGCTTTGGTTGTAACATTTTAATAGCCCACTCTGGATTTTTGGCAGGCTTTTGTTTGCTTATTTCTTTTTTCCCCTCGTTTGGGACTTAAGTCATTGAAATTCGAGAGTGTTGTTATGACTTGAAATAATGTATTTTTTTTAAGTGACAGGGAATATTTCTTTAAATTATCTTGTTGAAAAATCAGAATTTCATTTTTACAAGTAACTATTGGGTTATGTGGATGCAGTTAAGTGGCTCAGTAGATAGAGTGCCAGTCCTGGAGTCAGTAAGATATGAATTCAAATCTGGCCTCAGACATCTACTAGCTGTGTGACTCTGGGCAAGTCACTTCACCTCTGTCTGCCTTAATCCATTAGAGAAGGCAGTGGCAAACCACTCCAGTATCTTTGCCAAGAAAACCTCAAGGGTTGAGGAGGTGTGAGGAGTCGACTGAATAACAACAACTAATTGGGTTGTGTAATCAGAGTTTGTCTTAAATAAAAGAAGTATGCAGGTAATTTGCCTAGAGTTCTAGAAAATGTGTTTGTTTGGAGTTTCCCTCCCTTACAAAACCTAGGGAATGTAAATGGCACTAAACATCATTCCAAAGAAAATACAAATGACATGTCCTAGTCTGACCACAGCTTGAGTGTGTACTATTTTTCTCAAGCTTTCTACTGTGCGGATTCTCTTATTATCTAAAGAGAAGTGTACATAAGTGTACCATATTATTGGTCAGTATCGCTTCTCCAGATTCAAGTTGTGTGTCCTCCTATTACACTGGCCTCCTAAGCCAACTGAGTTTTAACTGAGATTTAGGTTCAATTACTCAAGTTCCAGGTGAGCAATTACCAAGTACAATTTTTCAAGCATTTTTCTCTTTAGTTTTTTTTTCAATTATTTTTTAAATAGTTGTGGATATTATGTGACAATTGAGATACGGGGTGGGAGAATTTAAACTGGGTGTTTCTGACCCATTTATCCTCATCTGATGACAGTGCTATTTAGGGAAAATCTGTCCTGATGTCTCAGAAGCTTGTGGGGATAATGCCTATTTTTTGAAATTTGAAAAATCCTTCAAATGCAGCTCCTTGCTGTCACTCACTCATGCCCTTCCATCTTCTCTTTGGTACCTTCATAGGGCTGCCATGGACACCTAGAAGCTTTCTTTCCTCCCAACCACCTCCAGGAATTCCTTGTTCCATGCAGCAATTAGATTAGTGTAATATAATACTGTATTATGTATAGTAAAAGTGGTATATAGAAGGCTTTCAGTGATCTTCTGATTTGTTAGCACTTTATTTATTCGTGTATATTCTGTCCCCCAGGCCCGGAGCAGAGTGTTAAGATCTTCGAGGACAGGTATGTTTTCAGTGATACTTGAGCAAATCAAATCAAGTAAAAAACTTCTCCCCTCCCCCTTTTTGTATTTGTATCCCCAGTGCCTAGCATAAGGCCTGACACATAGGAGACTCTTATTAAATGCTTATTGGATTGAATTTAATTGAACCCTGTCTCACGCTCAGTCTGGCACACAGGATAGAAAGTATCATCTTATCTTAAGTTGTCAGAAAATCCTATCTTAATAATAATATAAAAATTCCCCACAAATCCACCTCTTCCTTGTTTACTTAGTTCCCACTCTAAACTCAGATCTGACTATACAATCTGCATTTAAGGTTTTTTAATAGAAAGGTAGAAGAAATATCTCTAGATTGATATCTGTAGAGCACTGAATTATCAGAACATTTTATCTTAGAATAATAATACAAAAATTCCCCTCACAAATCCCACTTTTGCCCACTCGGTTCCTAAACTCTGAGCTCAAATCTGACTCTACAAGCCATGTTTAAGTTGTATGTTTTTGTTAAAATAAGAGTATAGAAAGGTCTCTAGCTACATTGAAATAATAATACTTATCATTCAAATAGGGTTTAAGGTTTACAGAACATTTTTGATATTTTATCTCTTTTGATTCTCTCTACAACCCTAGGAGTTAAGTGCTATTACACTCATTTTACAGGTAAGAAAACTTAGGCAGAGAAAAGTGAAGTGACTTACTGAGGGTCTCAGGATTTGAACCCGGGCCTTCCTGAATCCAAGCCCAGTGCTTTAGCCATTCAACCACCTTGTGGCCTCTAGGTTGAGATTTACCCTCAAGTATTGAGTGACCCTTGATATTGACTTTGGAACTAACCCATGTTCTTGGGTAATCACTGAAGATGGCGAAGCCTAAACCCTTGCCACTTCTTTGTAACCAGACTCCTATTAAATTATATACCATGATCCCTACAGATGACTGAATTATCCCACCTCCTATTTTAAACCACCCTTTCCCTAGTACCATGAGGTAGGGAATCTCTACTAATTCGAGCAATAGCTCATTCTTTCACCATGGTGATTCCCCTGGTCTGCTCCACTTTATGACCTCTCTAGCTTTTTTTCCTGGGAGATTTCTGCTCACCAGGTGGGTTTCTTTTCACTTTCTCATCTCTCCTTTCTACCCACTGGCTTATAGCATGTGTGCTATTGTCTGAATTGTGATGAATTTTGGATTTAGTTGCAAATAGTCAAAGGCATGTTTTTAGCTGAGCAAATCAAATCAAGTAAAAAAGCTTCTTCCCCTCCCCCTTTATTCTTATTACACATCTCAGCAGGGAGGAGGAGTAAAGAATGCATACTCCAGATTCTAAAAGAATTTCTAATATATGTTCTTTCTCCATAAGATACAGAGCTTAATCCTTTCTTTTAGACATTTTTTTTCCTTCTTCTAAATAAACAGGCCTAATTGGAAAAAGCTGAGAGAGCTAAGCACAAAAGAATAAAAAAACATTTACTGAGCTTGGAAGTGCATATTGAATGTTGCAGAAAATTTGCATATGGATTACTTGTGAAAAAATAGAAACATTCTCAGCCCATTTGTTACTGTGATGGACTCCCACTGACTAAAATCCAAGTACTTTTGCCTTGTTTTCTCCAACTGTTCTTTTCTGTAATCATTTCTCTTTAGCCACAGGACAACTAGTCCAGGGTTACACTTTGTACTGGGAAAAGGACAGAACTGGGGAAGTGGAAAGGCTTCAAATATGAGCAGGCTCTCTGTGTTTTGAGCCATGGTCTTTTGTGCTGTTCATTCTTCTAAGAACCTGGTTGTCTCTTATTCAGAAGATAGATAGAGGAACAATGATTCCTAGGTTCCCTTTTCTAGTTCTGCAATTATGGACTGGATGGGTAGCCTGCAAGCTCCTCCCCAGTGCCTCAGTTTCTCCAAATGGAAAATGAAAGGCCCTAGTCACAAAAGGCTTTGGGGAAACTAATGAGTATTTACAAAATAGCTCACCACCCCAGAATGTAAAATTCCACAGAAGTTTCAGGCATCATTATGCTGGCAAGAACAGATTACTGTTAAAAGTATGTGTGAAATACATTTTCTATTTCCTTCCCAACAAAGGATTTGCTGCTGTTTCATTTATTCGTTGGGGTGGGGGAGGGGGGGAGGCAGAAAGGAATATTGTGAATCAAGATATTGAACTGATATTTTAATATACCAATTGGCATAATACAAGGGGAAAAACAAAAGCATCGTGCTGATTGTTTTCAGCAAGCAATAATATTGGGAGGAGGGGGAAGGAGAGACTAGCAGTATGATGAGTGATTCTAATTAACAGAGCCTATGCTTACATAGGAGAGCACACATCAAATGTTAACAAAGGAGTTGTTATCAAATGGATATTCAAACCATTGAACGTTGAGCCAATTAAAAATCATTGAATGTGACTTGGGTATAAGGAGGGCTAGATAAACACTCATCTGTGTCATCAGGGACATAGTTTAAACAAACAGACAAATGAAAAGATGACCTACATCGCTTTAAATAACTTTAACAAAATTAAGGAGACTCAAGATCAGGGTAAGATAACAAAAAATTGATTTATATTAACTAGGTGCAAACCCTTCCAACAGTGGTTCAGTATTCAATTAAATCCTGTTCAACCAATGTTTATTGAGTTCTCACTGTGCGCAGAGACAGTACTGGGTAATGGGAATGATACAGACACCTGAACAAAACACTCTTTGCCCTTGAAGGACTTATCTTCTACAGGGGTGTATACAACTTGAAATATTGCGAATGCTTAGTCATTGGGGGTGGGGTTCATGCAAGGAGTCCAGCTAGGCTTGTGATAATAAGTGGTACCTGAAACGAATCTGGAAGCAAACTGGGGCTTCCAAAAGGGAGAGAGAGGTATAGGAGGAATGAATTTCAGGCATGGGGGCTGTGTAAACCATTTCACTGTTATGGGTCTTGGTTTCCTCATCTGTAAAAGGAGGAGTTTGTGTTAGATGACTTTTAACATTCCTTTCAGCTCTATACTTGTGATTCCAAAAAGGGGGTCTTGTGGGAAGACATGGTGATAGGAGATGGAATGCCAAGGTCAGAGAGCAGCTGGTAATATAACTTAGCTAGAACATAGAGTATATGAAGGAGATTAGTAACAAGTAAAGGGAATGGCAAACCACTCCAGTATCTCTGCCAAGCAAACTCCCAATGGGCCATAGAGTCAGACATGACTGAAATGACACAAACAACAACAAATCTTTGAAAGATACAGTCAGTTCAGATTGTAGAGGATAGAGTCAGACACCAGGCTAAGGAGATTGTACTTTATCCTAGAAGCACAATTGGGAGCCACAGAAAAATTCTGAGCAGGGGAGTTACTTGGTGAGAAGTATGCATTAGGGAGTTCGTTTGTCAGCTCTGTGGAAGATGGGTCGGCAAGGGAAACAGCTAGGAGAGACACCTGTCATGGGGATATTATAATAGTGCCCGGTTAGATGCTATGAGGGTCTAAAGCAGGGTGGGGCCATGTGTGCAGAAAGCTATGGGGTGTGAGTTATTGTATTAAGTCAACAAAACTTGGCAACTAATTGGAAAAAAAAGGGGGTGGGGAGAAAGAAAAATAAAGGTTGACTGCCTGGTTGCACACCTGAATAGCTACTAAAGTGGTGGTGCCCTCAACAGAAATAAGAGACATTTATGAAAGAGGTAGGTTTACAGGGGAAAATAATAAATAAATTGTGTTTTGGTCAACTGAATTTGAGATGTGATTAGGACATCAAAGTGGGAATGTCCCTCAGGCAGGAAGAGAGTGATATGGATCCTGAGTTTAGGAGAAAATTTATGATCAATCTTTTGGAGGTAGGAAAAGTCATCTCCTACAATATGATCATTGAATCCATGGGACTAGATAATATCAAGGAGAGAAACAGTATAAAGGTAGAAGAGAAGAAGACCCAAGAGCAAGCCTTGGGGGACACCCACCTGTAGGATGTGAGGGATAATCTAGCAAAAGAGATTAAGAAGGAATAGTTAAATATGATTTTTTTTAAATAGGAAAGAGTAGAATCACTGAAATACAGATAGGGGCCTCTGAGGCTTTCTAGCCCAACCCACAGCTGACCAGAGGATACCAGGGATATCCCCTCTACAGTATATCCAGCATGCATTTATCTAACTCTATCAAGGAAAAGAGAGTAACCAGGGAAGATTGGACAGCATTATAAGCTAACGCTGAGGTGAAGTAGGATGAGGGCATCTGATCCAGTCAAGTTGCAAGAGGTTAAGAAGTGAGTGGAAGGTGAAGAAGTAAAGCAATAAATGTAAATTACTGTTTCTGAGAGTTTTTCTATGAAAGAGAGAAGAGATGTGTGGTAATAGTTTGAGTAGATGGCAGGGTCTACTGAGTGTATTTTAAGGATGACAGAGGCCAGGCTAAATTTGTAGGTGGTACAGAAGAAGCCAGGAGAAAAGGAGAGATTTTAAAGGTGACATAAAATGAGGGAATGTTTCAGGGACCCAGCTCCCAGAAGAATTCCAAGAGGTTGGGATCAAAGGTACAGGTCAGAGGGGTTGATATTGGCAAGGAGAAGTCCTGTTTCTTACTTAGATACTGGAGCAAAGGGGGAGCGAATGGGAGACAATGTGAGGCCAGAGCATAGGTGATGATGGACTGTGAGAAGAGAGAAAGTTGGTGGGAGAAAGGAGGTTGTATTGAAGACAATGAATAGGTATAGGAGTAGTGAGGTAGAGGGAGAGAGAGTTTTTGATCAGAGAAGGTGATTTCAAAGTTCAGGATCTTAGAGGTAGCATAGTTATGGGTGATGATAAGACCTAATATCTGACCATCCCTGTAAGATATAGTAAAGCTATAGTCCTTGGGAATTCAGCAGATTGAGGAATTTGGACACTACGGTGATAGGACCTCTGTGAGAAGATTGAAATTATTGATTATGAGGACAGGGATTTGGATGGAGAGGAAGACTGTAAACCAGGTGCTGAACTCTTTGAAAGAGGGAGAATGACCTGAAAGTTGATAGATGTCCTTAACTAGGATCTGGACAAGGTGATATAGAGAGATGGAGTGAACCTTAAAGGAGAGGTTGCCAAGTGAAAGCTGTAGAGGAAGACTTTGGAAGTAGAAGCAGGGATCCAATAATATTCCTACTGATCCTTCTAGCCCAGTGTTTTGGGGAATGGGACATTAGGGAATGAGCACCCAGTAATGGAGAAAGTTGTCAAAAAGGCAGTGTTTTCATCAGGGAGCCAGGTTTCCATAACAGGAAAATGATGGAAATGGTATGAGAGGTAGCAGTCTAGGATGAAGGGTTGTTTGAGGTTCCTTCAGGGACAGTGATTTATTCATAGTTGAGAAGCAAGGTTAAAGCACTGCTATTAAAAGGAGACCTGATACAAAATATGGGAATCAGAATCAGGATTCCAGAAGGCACAGAGGAAATGGAAGGCAAAGGAAGCTAGGGAATGCGGATGCATAAAGCTGAACTGTACTGAGATGAGAGCTTGGAGCAATGTAGCAAGGTCAAGGGATTCATGCCTTGGCTAATAGTGATTCTGAACCATTGGCATTAAGGAAAAATGAGATGGAATTTTGCTTTCCCTGGAATGAGAGAAGTAGTGATTAACTGGTCCTCCTATTCTCTAAGGTCTTCTAATGTTTGAGAGTAGCATTAGCATGTTCTCTCTCCAAATGCCAAGGGAGAAGGATGTGATTGATCCATCAGAAATATTGAGTCTGTATATATTTGATGTTTGGGTTTTCAGAAGCCTGACTGAGCTACTGTCATATCACACAACCTCCTTTGTCAACTCTTTTCTGTCCTTTTAAGATGGTGGGAATATGCTCTGAACATTAGTGTGTTCTTGGCTCCTGACTGAACCTGATATTTGAAGTCACTATCCTAGGTGCTGCAACAAGAACCTAGAATACTGGGTAGTTATAGAGAGCTAAATAACGGGAAATGTTTTGTTTTGTTTTGTTTTTCTCAGTGAAGAAGAGGACAATAGGTAGAATGGTCAGTGCCTTCACAAGTAGCCATAGGTTCCAGGGTAAGAGGGCTGCCAAATCCCATTCTTGAGAATGGCTTGTCAGGTGATGGTGAAATAAAGAGCAGGGGCAGGATCCTTAATACCACTGGGGGCACTCGTTTACCTGGGTGGTTGGGGCATTATTTATTTGTCCAAAAATTTGGTGCAAGTGCTGTCTCTACATGTGGCAATAGATTCCAGACTGAGAAGCCACAAACCAAATCTAATCTCTAGGAGGGAAGCTGAAGCCTCGCCCTCTTGGTTCAGCAACAGAAAGAAAATGACTGGGCAGGTGGCTTGGCAACATCCCCCTACTTGGAGGATCAATGATAATAAAGGGCTGAAGTTCATCTTTTGCTAGTACTCAGAGAAAGGATTTGTAAAATATTGATTCAGTAGATGGAAAAAAAGTTTAAGTATATAAAAAGAGCTATTTGCATGTGAAATACCTAAGTGGCATGTAAGTTATTACTGCAAAAAAAATTAAGAACAAACATTCTCTAGAGAGTTTCCCATTGGAGACTGTCCCTGCTGAAAACCTGAGATAATCCTTGCTCTCTTACTCTGTTCCTCCTAATTTCCCTGATGCAAGTGATTTCTTCATTTAAGTAGTTAAGACAGTGGGATCTTCAGAAGAATAGCTGAGTTCTCCAGAGAATTTCTGCACTGCAGATAGATAGCTATTCACTGCCCATCCACTGTCCTTGCCCAATTCATATTCATGTGGGTGAGAGGTCTGAGGAGAGGGTGAATGAAATGAAATAAAAGAAAAACCATTTGTCGAGCTTACCTTGTGCCAAGTATTGTACTGGGATACAAATATGAAGGTAAATACAGACCTGCCCTTAAGGAACTTGCATTAAAGAACTTACACTTTGGGGAATGCTTGGCCAGAGGGGGCCACTTGATCCAGGAAATACTATTTGGGATGGTGAGAGGGGCCACAGAGAAGTGAACTGGCACAGCAGATCCAGACATAATGGCAAAACTGATCTGATCACACTTTGTGGTTTCAAACCTGCTTGGAGGTAGTCTGGAGTAGGAAAGGGTACTTCCACAAGCACTTAGTTGCCCTAGGAACTGTGGAAGAGGTGGTCAGAGAGGAGAGAGTTGAAATGAGGCATCTCTTTGTTGTTTCCAATCGTTTTAGTTGTATCTGTTGATTCTTTGTGGCCTCATTTGGGGTTTTCTTGGCAATGATGCTGAAGTGGTTTGCCATTTCTTTCTCAAACAAGGTTAAGTGACTTGGCCAAGGTTATTCAGCTAGCAAGTATCTGAGGCTGAATTTGAATTCAGGTCTTCCTGACTCTAAGTTTGGTGCTCTATGTACTGAGCCACGAAGACTCACTGCCTCCAAGTTCTGAATCTATGATTCTCTGAGTAGACCTGTGATTTAATTCCCTCTGCCAGCTTGAGAATTTAAGTGACTTGCTGGGACTGTGTCAGAGCACTTGAACTAGATCTTACGGACTCCCTATCTACCATGCTTTTCTTCCTTTCTAAATTCTTACGAAAGGCAATTACAGCAGCTAAGTGACCCAGTAGACAGAGCATGGGGCTTAGAATCAGGAAGACTCATCCTTATGAGTTCAAATCTGGCTTCAGACACTTACTAGCTATGTGATCCTGGACAAGTCACTTAACCCTCAGTTAAATTTGCCTCAGTTTCCTCATCTGTAAAATAAGCTGGAGAAGGAAATGGCAAACCATTCTGGTATTTTTGCCAAGAAATCCCCAGATGGGTCACAAGGAATCAGAGGAGTATGACCGAACAACAAGAGTTCATTCCTTTAGTACTCAATCCTAATGATATGAATACAGATCAAAGACTTGGGAGAAATAAACTTGATCACCTAATTCAAGTTAGACAATACTTATATAGCTTTCTAGCCATTCTCTCCTCCTCTACCTCCACCTCAGGGAACTTAACTAGAGATGGATCATAGCAGAATGTGAACTGGAAAGGACCTCAAGAGCCATCTAATTCCACCCATCCATTTTGCAATTGGGGAAACTGAGACCCAGGGAAGTTAAGTGACTTGCTCAAAGTCACACAAAGGTGTGTATCAGTAAGATGTAGGAGAGAAATGAAGAAAGTTAAAGTCAAGTCTTCCTGTCTCCTGGCATCATCTGATGCCAGAGATAGTGCCCTCTGGTCTGTAAAATATCAGAGGGGAAAAGAGGAGGGAAATGAATGCACACACTTTTAAGTCTAATCTGTATTATTGACATATTAACTCTATCTCAAGTCGAGACAATCAACAAAGCAATAAATCAATTAGTTGGATTTCTAAGGTAAATGTTCACATTAAAAATTTAACAATGGGCTTTCCCAGGCCTGGGGGAGTTGGCTTCAACACACTCTTCAAGCATAACTTTTTCTTTTTAGGGTTTCATGATAGAAAGAGCATCCGCCTAGGAGTTGGGAGATCTGTATTTCAGGCCTCGGTGCTGCCACTCATTAGCGCTGTGATCTCAGGCAGCACAGTTTTCACATCTGTAAAAAGAAGGTAATAATTTCTTTATCCTCCGAACCTAAAGAGTTGTTTCTCAAGCAAATGGAGGAGCAGACAGAAAAGTGCCTTGTGAACTGGAAAGGGCCATGCAAATCTAAGGCCCTGTTATTAATGGTAGATGCTTAATAAACATTGATTTATGGAGGAAAAAGTCTGACAAAGAGGCCAAATCAGCATCAAATGACAATAACAATAACAACAACAACAATAGCTAATATTTATTCAATGCTTTTTTTTTTTATTAAGCCCTTTACTAATATTATCTCATTTGATCTTCACATCAACCCTGGGACTCAAGTGCTATTATTCTCCCCATTTTACAGATAAGGAAACTGAGGCCCAGAAAAGTTAATTGAGTTGCCTAAGGCCATACAGCTAGTAATTGTCTGAGGCTGGATTTGAATTCAGGTCTCTCTGACTCCAGGTAAAGCACTCTATACTTTGTGCCACTTAGCTAGACTCAAAATGGCATTTAATTAAAATAAATAGAAGAATTCAATAGTCCTCATGAGAATCAGTGAGCAGAATGAGGTAGTCCAGGGAACCTCAGTAAAATTTTAGGCATGGTGAAAATAATAAAAGCAATTTCATTGTTAAAAGCCCATCCCTCTCCCCTAAACCTCCCCCAACATACACACACACACACACACACACACACACACACACACACACACACACACACACACACACACACACACATATACACACACATAAAGTTGTCATTCTGCAATATTCCATGCCCTTGGTTGTAAAGAGTTATTTCTCCCTTTCTGGAATTTCCTCCCCACATCTCTTCAGCTGTGTCCCCAGGTAACACGAAATCTAACACAGGCCCTAGGGAGGCTTTTTTTTTTTTTAATTAATGTCATATTCTCCGTAGGATCTGCTTGAAATGGCCTCCATCATTTCAAGTTTTAGATTAATTTGCATATCTAAATAGATAATTCAGTCAATTACTGGTGGAGCTTCTGTGTTCTGAGAAGGGGTTTGAGGCTGCTGATGCCTTTCATTAAAAGTCAGTACCAAATTGCCATGAAATTTGGAACTGGAGAGAACCATCTTCTTTTTTTTAAGGACAGCTGCCAAGGACAGGATTTTTCCAGGCTCTGAACTAATGTCTCTGGTCTTGTTTCTCTGTTTTCCAGAATGCATTCCTTCACTAAATACTACTCTTGGAAAATCAAAAGCAGCATCCCCTGATTTCATTTTGTTCTTGGCTGGGGCTCAGGCTGGTTATTTTTTCTTAATTTAAGAAAAGCTTTCCTTAAGGAGAAAAGAAGTGACTCTGTAAATCATAAGGCAATCATTCAAGTTTACTAATACAATATGTCCCAAAGTTGCTCTAGTACCAATACTCTTCTGTATTATTTACAGAACAGCTGAAATAATTGGGTTTTGAATTTTCAGATTACTGTAAAGTCAAGCCCACTGTCACTTATTGCTGAGAATGATTGCACCATATGTATGCAGCTTAGCTATTTCTTCATCTCCCTGTAGGACAGCTTTTTCAAAACGAGTTGAGATATTTATGTCTGTGCAGTTGGAATCTAGAAAACATTTGCATTTCATATAGCATTTGCAAATGACAGAGAGCTTCATTTACCCATTCTTCCCTCTCTTTTCTTGACCAACCTGTCTGATCTCTAAAGCCTCTCCCACTTTTATTATCCTCCTTATTTTGAATGAGCACAGTTCAGTTTAGGAGATAGTAATCCTAAATGGATTTTTAGACCAATGAGAAGCTTGAGAGGAAGAAATTTTTAAAAAACACATCCACATTTTAAGGTTTTAAAATAACGATTATTATCTGGGGTGGAATGGGGAGGAAGCTTGTTCTCTCACTTTCAGACTACCAGAATTTAGTACTGTGTGAGCCCATGAACATGAGACAATAATGAAGGAAGGAAGGAAGGAAGGAGCTTTTAAAAGGCATTTATTGAGCACTTACTAGGTGCCAGGGGGGCAGCTAGGCGGTGCAGTGGATAGAGCGCCAGGTCTAAAGAAAGGAAGATGTGAGTTTAAATGTAGCCTCTGACACTTACTAGCTATGTGACCCCAGGAAAGTCATTTAATTCTATTTGCCTCAGTTTCTTCATCTGTAAAACGAGCTGGAGAAGGATATAGCAAACCATTTCAGTGTCTTTGCCAAGAAAACTCCAAATGTAGTCACAGAGAGTTGGTCACAAGTGAAAAACAACTGAACAACAACATTTCTGATTCCGAGTTTAGCACTTTTTCTACTGCCCCCACTGTAAAACACTACATCTTTTAAATTGAGAGCAAAGGATGTAATATTTCTGTCTTTGTATCTGCGGCACCTAACATAGGTCAAAGGATTATAGGATCATGATTTAGAGCTAGAAGGGACCCTAGAAAGTCTCAATTCCAACCTACTCCTCTACACATGTGGAAAGTGACACATTTATAATAAATGGTTGTGGAACTGAATTGAAATTTTGTGGTGGAAAACAAGCCAAAAGGGGGAAAGAAAAGAAAAAGAGACCTGCTGGCTCCACCCATACGTAAATGATTCAACTGTACACAAATGATTTAATAAGAATAACGTAGGCATTCCCAGAGTAAAAGGTTTCTGTTTTCATCGCTGCTTAAATGCTAATCAAAAGTGGTCATGCTGAACCGGCAAATAAGATGAGGGGGAAAGGGACAGGATTTTCATCCTGTGCAAATCTTGAGTGAGTTTCCCACAGAATTAAGGAGGATAAAAGCCTCATCTCCCAGGAATTAAAAATCTGGCAAAATAGCCACATAGGAACACTATTAAATATAGCAATAAGTGTCATATATTGGGAAATTCTGGAAAAGTAAGGGAGTAAAACCCAGAAAACAGTAGGTACTTTTCCCAGCTAAGGAAAATGATGTGATTCAAGTGTTTCTTTCTCCATCTAACAGATTTTCATTCCACATGGCTCTCCAGGCCAGCTAATATTTATTGATTGAGGCAGAGTAATGTGTTGGTTAGGGAGCTGACCTGAATGTCAGGAAGATGTGAACTCCAGTCCTGTTTCTAACACCATACTGGCAGGGTAACCTTTTGGTTTCCTCAAGCAACTCTCTAATGCTATAAATTGCAAAACGCTTGTTGCAATCTGCATTGATGGAAGGAGTTTCCTGACTGGGGAGTTCCTATACGAATGAAATCACAGGTCTAGGCCAAAAAAAAAAAATCACTTATTCTCGGAATACCTATTTAGTAGTGCAAGGTACCATATGCTAAGTGCTATGAAGATATAAAAATGACCCCACCAGTACTTGAGAGAGGCAGTATGGTGCAAAAGAAAGTGCTTGGAGTCCCAGTTCCTGGGTTCAAATGCCACTTCTGTAATTTACTACCTGTGTGGCTTTAGGCAAGTCAGTCAACCTGCTTTCACCTCAATTTACTAGTCTAGGCTAGGTGACCTCTGATCTAGAATGCTATCATTTTTAGGAACTTCATTCTTAGCCATTTCCCTATCCACACCTGAATTATCTTTAAAGAACAGCAGAGATGATCCCAAATATACTAATAATATGTTTTTGTCATTGAGAATAGGCTTTGTGGTAGATTTTGAGACAGCTTACTTTTGTTGGAAGAGAGAAAAGTTCTCACTGGGTGGCATTTCGGTTTATGGTTGAACATACTGCAAAAGCTCAAGGCTCTTCAATAAATGTGGTCTGATCCTTGGAGAGAATCAGGAGATGGGTTCTTTACTCACATTAACCTACCACGTAGTGCTTGACACTGTGGGAATAATTAGCTGGATTGCTTTGCATTGAGGCTGGGGGGCTGCAATCATTGAAGAGAATGATTTTGCCAGGAATGAAGGGCTTTCAGTAGTCTTTGCCATTTCCCGGGGTTCTCCTGTATAATTTCAATTTGGAGAAAATTGCTGATGTCATTTAGGATCATTGCCTCTTGCAGTGAAGCCAAACTAGTAATGCTTTTTTATCCTAAAAGTAATGAAAATAACAGTTAAAAAATAAGTCTGGTTTTCCAAATTATCTTCCCCTTGTTTTATCTTCTACCTCCATTTGTGAGATACTATTCTCAAAGAAAGAGAATTGAACATATGTTAAAGACAGAGAGGATAAGTGAACCAGCTACCTCTTTTTCTTTAAAAAAAAAAATAAGTCAACCATGTTTTGAATGTGAGGCGTTAAGGCGCTGTAGGGTAGGACACTTGACTGCTCATCCATATCCATCTTGATATTTCGGCAGAATTTTAGTTGGTACAATAACCCTCAGAAGCACCAAGTTGGACAGGACAGAAATTGTTAGATGTAGTAAGGAAGGAGAAAAGGCACACAGACATTAGATTCCTAAAGGACCTTAGAAGAGGTAGATTTTGGAAAAGAGGAAAGTGTGGCTGAGTGGCTAGAGGGTTGGACCTGAGGTCAGAAAGTTGTGGGTTTGAATCCTGGCTCCTATACTTACTATGTAACCCTTGACAAGGCACTTAACCTCAGTTTTTTTATCCATAAAATGGGATGGTAGGATGCAATGACCTCAAAGGTGTCTTCCAGCTCTACATTTCTAATCTTGTGACTGGCAAGATTTCAAACCAGAATGGAAGAAATATTTGTCAATCAATTATCCCATGAAGCTAAAAACAAAATGCCCATGATGCAGTGGTCTAATGATGGTTTCTAGAAGAATAGTGGTCTGTGGGTATAGGGGAGAAGATTGAGAAGAAAGAAGGGAGGGAACAAAAAGAAATGTTTCAACATCTACGACAGAGTGGTAGTGGGAGAATTGCTTTTAAAAAAGGCTGCAATTCAGGAGTTGAGAGGAAAATTTCTAATTGTAGCCAGGTGAGATGGAGAGCAAAGTGAAGATAGGCTTGTCTTTGGGAAGACTATATGTGTAACGCCAGGGGGAAAGGGAAGAGAAGCAAAGAGACAGGAGGTTTTAGGAGACAGTAAAAGGTTCTTGGGGTCAAGGTGGGTTGTCAAAAAGGAGTTTTAAAAAGAGAGAAGTAAACCTGCAATCTGGATCATAGCCTGGGTAGAATGTCAAGGAGTGCACATAAATCTGTGATGGCAAAGAAAACTAATGGAAGTTTTGAGTGAGGTTTAATTTCAGGACCAAGTTCAAATATTTTCCAACTTGTTTCAAAAAATTCAGCCAATTTCAGATGATCTGCAAGATATGTAGAATAACATCTTCATGTAGAACATAATAAAAATCCAGGAAGTTTTAGCCAGGAAAGTGCAAGGTCAAGAAAACATTTCCATAATCCTTTCTACCCATGTTGCAGTGATGGAAATTTTACATTTGTAAATAAAAGTAGGTTTAGATATAATTTTTTAATCCTGTCTTTCCTGCCCACTTGCATCCTTTCCAAACCTTCCCAGGGCCAGGCCTTAAGTGGCAAAAGCCATTACAGGCACCATGTACTGTATTCAGCGTTTTTTTGGAATTAACTCAGGGTAGGCCAATTAATGATAAATTATTCTCTCTGTGTGTGAG
This sequence comes from Phascolarctos cinereus, assembly GCF_003287225.1. Classification (NCBI taxonomy): domain Eukaryota; kingdom Metazoa; phylum Chordata; class Mammalia; order Diprotodontia; family Phascolarctidae; genus Phascolarctos; species Phascolarctos cinereus. The sequence goes on from NW_027555847.1 coordinate 121,302,072, forward strand.
TTTCCTTTCTCACTTGGCAAATCCCTACTTGCCTATGCAACCTTACCCACAGATTTTAAGCACACATACTAATTCTGCATTCTCTGTGTGTGCATGGATGGGTTGGGGGATGGGCATGTGAGTGGATAAGTGTTAAAATGGGTGCCCATGGGTGTATTCACAAGCACATAGGCAGGGAGTTGCTCTCCATGTTTCTGATAAGATAAGCAAATTGATTAAAAGTTTGTCTCCATGCTTTATATTGCTGTATGTATGTTAGCATACATTCTGTTGAAATCCACAGATAATTTCACCGTCAGAGATGATAGAATTCAGCATCCATCCCAGGGAACTCATCTCAGCAAATAAATATATTGCTTAACCATATAGAACCAAGGATGCCAATTCTTCATAAAACTGTTGAATTGTGGTGGCATTTCTCAGCTTCGAGGGCAAAGAATTGATGGACTCTAATGACCCTTTCCATCTGGGAGTACACCAGCTAAGTGCCCCAGTTGGAAGGGGCAAACTCAAGGCCTTGATGGCAACCTATTTGCTCTGAACATGCGCACCCTGAGGAAGAAGACATAATTAGGATTCCCTCCCCCCCCCGACATTGATCCTGAGCTATATCCCCTGATCTGGAATGGCTAGCCACAGCATAGCAGGCAGACACATGATGTCCTGGCTGTATTTGTCGACTGGCTTATGGAGGTAGCCTGGCCTGAGGCAAATGGCAGAAAAGGCTCAAAGACCTCTTTGTATAAGGAGACAGGCCATGGACATCCTGATGTGCTCTAATTAGGTTCTCTCACCCTGGATTATGGGGAAATAGGGTCCAGTCAATGGGACATTTGAGAAAGCAAAATAAACCATTAGCTCAGTTTTAGAAGAATTCTTTGGGAGTGTTTATTTTCTGGATGTATAAAGAGGGCATGTGCTTTTTTGCCTCAAGGTATTACTAACAAAAATTTGTTCTCCATAGAAATGCATATATTTTAGCTCAAGTTAAGAAAGGGTGTGGTAGGGAAATGGTTCATTCAATCCATCAGCATTTCTACAAATTTCTCAGAACATCAATGAAGATGTTAATATATGACATCAATAAAAAATACAACCATATGTTGCTATTAGTATTGTTTTCCCACATGGATAACTACTAAAATAGTTAAATGTATATCATATACTAATTTTATATCACATAATTCTAACATTTAAAGCCCGTAAATGTTTTCTATAGCTTTTGTGTTGATGAACATCAGATGTCATTTTGAGGGATATCTGACTCTGTCTCATTGGGAAACATTAGATTGCTAGATAAGGAGCCACGGAAATGAAATAAATAAATAGAGAGTTTAGTCAAGCATCTTTCTCTTTTGCCCTTTCTCTAATCTTTTCTCTTTTCTCCCAACTTTTCTACTTCTTAGCTGTCCATGCAAGATTTTGCAAAAGATGTGTTAAACAGATATAACACATTAGACAGATAATATGAATGGATAATGAACTAGTCCTAAAATTGAATTTGAAGAGAGAGAGCTGAATTGCCCTTGGAAAATTATATTGAGTTTTCACTGAAAACAAATATCTCCCTGAAACAGAAGCAATCTAGAGGAAAGCTGCTGGTACATTGGTTGGGCTACCTGTGGAGGATTTAGGGGAAGACACTGGACACTCATCACACAGGATGGGAAGGAATGGGTGATGTGATCTGATCTGTTGTAGAAGACATCAGTATTACCACAGAGCCATTCAAGTGTTGACTCCAAAAAGCCTCTTTTGTAGTTTACTCCCTCCCTACTACCTTGAATTAACTAACCCCTTTTTGGAATCCTGTTGTTTCTATATTATGTTGAAAGAGCCAGGATCTAGGTGAGGACACAAGTAGATATTATTTTGGATATCATATGACTATGGAAGGTCATGAGATCATCAACAATCTCTGAATTGGTCATTTAGACAATTTTTTACAGCCCTTGGTGGTATTTCATTTTTTCCTAGTTACCTCATTCATCCTAACCCAAATGCATTCGTAGCCTCTAGGACATTCTTCTTGATTCAACATTTTGGTCATAAAATCAAAGGACTTAAGGCTAGAATATGCCTAAGAGATTATCTGATCAAATATCAGTATTTTGCCAAGGAAGAAACTAAGACTATAGTTTTATGTGACTTGGACAAGGTTATACAAGGAGGAAGGAGCAGATTTAAGATTTGAACCCACATCTTCTGACTCCAGATACAACGTTCTTTCCACTATAACACGCTAGCATGCTGGCAGTTAAGTGATGCAGTGAATGGCCTGAAGTAAGGGTTATTTTTTTGAGTTCCTATCTGGCCTCAAACATTAACTAGCTGTATGGCCCTGGGTAAGTCACTTCACTCTGTTTGCCTCAGTTCCTTATCTGTTAAATGATCTGGAGAAGGAAATGGTGAACCACTCTAGCATCTTTGCCACGAAAAACCCTGATGGGATCATGAAGAGTTGGATGCAATGGAAATGACTGAACAATAGCAAACCAAAATAACACTTTAATTAATGTGGTAAAGTATACCCAAGCCTTCGTGCTATAAATTGCTCTTCTAAAGCAGCTTGGTTTGCCTGTGTGGTCTTCTTAGCCCATGGTGATAGGCACTGCCTGACTGCCATAAGTCTAAGCCACTCACAGCAGCTGGAAGACAGGCATATCCTCAGAAACTGTCACATCTTTTCAAGGCCCTCTCAGTTTTACCTATAGAATCCATGCAAAACTCTCCACCTGCTGATGTCACTACCCTCCATACACCATCCACGTCAGCCCAGGGGAAAAAAAAAACATACACACACAAAAATGAAGCAACATCAGAACATCAATATACTGCAAAGAAGACGGGGTTACCTCTTGCATGTTACTCTGTATGTTTTTTCAAATATCAGATGGCATTATTTAAAAATGATGAAGGTACATTAATTTTGCTGCATCTGTTTTATATCCATCAATAGATCCCCTTGAAAACTGCTCTAGCACTGCAAAGTACAGCAAATGCTTAGTTAGGTAACCTTTGTGTTATATAGAATTCTTAATCAAAATCAAGGAGCACAATGAGCCAGGAAATTGTATTTATGAGCTAGTTAATGACTTTAATTTGCACGCCATATTAAAAGAAAAACACAGAAACTATGATTCCTTTATTGCAATTTAGGAAAACATTACAGAGGGGGCTTTATATTAATCCCACAAAACTTTAATACTTCCAGAAAATCAGAATGAATCAAGACTCTTTGCCACTTTGGAATTCCAAATTCATGGCATGAACTAAAGTGGAGGACTAATTGAGGCCAAGGTGTTACATCCTCTTCCCCTCTCCTGCTGCCACCACCACAAAGAATACCTTGGAAACAGAAAGGCGCTGTTTGAAAGTGCAAAATGCAATTCTGCTTAGATTCTTGGCTCCTTTGACTAATCACAACTTTGGTGTACCGACTTATAAGAATGGAGAGATTATAACACCCTTCATGGCACAGTGAAATCAGAAGACCTGGTTTCAAATCCACTCTTTGATGCTTACTACCTGTATGACCTTAGTCAAGCGATTTAACCTTTCTGGGCTTTGGTTTCCTCATTGGTAAAATGAAGGAGCTGGACCAAATGGCCTTTGAAATTCCTTCTGATTCTAGATTTATGACCAAGGCTTTCATGTAAAAGTTTTTACTATTTTTATTTATTTGTTTATTTTTAATACTTCATTTTTAAAATTTTGAGCTCCAAATTATCTCTCTCCCCTACTCCATTGAGAAGACAAGCTATATTTTACCTATTATATGTATGAAGTCATGCAAAACATATTTTTATTTTAGCCGTTTGTGTGGTGGAGGAGCAAGAAAAATAAAAGAAAGTAAAAAGATGTGCTTCAATATGCATTCAGAGTTCACCAGTTCTTTTTCTGGAGGTAGATAGCATTTTTCATCATGAGTTCTTTGGTATCGTCATAGATCATTTTATTGATCAGAGTAACTCAGTCTTTCACAGTTGATTATTATTCCAGTATTGCTATCACTATGTACAGTGGTTCTCCTGGTACTACTTATTTCACTTTGCATCAGTTCATATAACTCTTCCCAGGTTTATCTGAAAGCATCCTGCTTGTCATTTCTTATGTCACAGTAGTATTCCATCACAATCATATACCACAACTTGTTCAGCCATTCTACAATTGATGGGCATCTCCTCAATTTCCAAGTCTTTGCCACCATAAAAAGAACTGCTATGAATATTTGTGTACATATGGGATCTTTTCCTTTTTCTTTAATCTCTTTGGGGTACAGACCTAGCAGTAGTACTGCTGGGTAATAGGGCATACACAGTTTTATAACCCTTTGGGCATAGTTCCAGGTTATTTCTAGAATCTCTTACTGTTTTTATAAATGAAGTGATGTTTTCCTTCACCTTCATTACTCAAGGGAGGACCTAGTAAACTAACCTTGGGTTAACTAACTTGATATCTCTGGCTTTCATCTCCTATGTCTGAAAAATGGTGATGCTGGAAAAGATGACCTCCAAGGGTCCTTTTTGCTCTAAATTTGTTATCTATGATCAAATATGACCCAAGAGCTACAGAGATGAGGGAAAGAAACTCATAGGAGCTTGGTCAAACACTGAGAGAAGTGACCTTGGACCAAATGGATGAAGGGATGAGTGAAGTCCTGGGACTGATGCAAATGCACTTCATTTGTCACCACTCTCACTGCTGAATTAACACTGGGGAAGAAAACACAAAGTAGAACTCTACTTGCTGTAATGAATACATGAATTGAGATGTTCTTAAAAGCCTAGAAGTATTTGAATGATTTTCTTTTTTTTTTTACCCCTCGTGTAGCACTTTGTATAAATTAATGTGGTATAATATTAAGATTTATTCAAGAGACTAAGACTGATCTGAATGCATTAGGAACAGGAACGACTAAGTAGAAACCAGCCAAACCATATGTGATGAAGCAAAGAATACTGATTAAGAAACAAAAAGCAAACAACTGAAATGCTCTTTTAGAACCTTCCTGTTTGACTTCTATGTCTTTTTCTTCCATTATTATTTTCCTCTATTCCAGGCAATGGTTTCTGGCATCTACCCAATTCATACTTATGTAGGACTTTTCAAAGTGCTTGACATGACTTTTAAAGACAAGATTTGCCAGAAATCTGTTAATGAGTGTGGGGTTCTTCCTTGTTTTATTGTCTTGTTCTATTAGTCACACTTCACACTAAGTTTTAGCTATAGATATGACCTCATATTCACCAGAGGTCATTCACTGTCAGTATCACACATAAGAGATGCTATGGAAACCAGATCAGGAAAAGGTTGCTGTTATTAGTACTTGGAGTAAACACTTACGTTTCTTAGTAGACTAAATCAGTCTGTATTGAAAAAAACAACTATGGAGTACATTAAAATGTAAGATAAAGATTCTGCCCTCACTTTCTACCAATCTCATTGGTTGGTTGAAATTTTAGTTGGCATCAGGGCCAGTCAGCAATTCATCAAATTGAATAATGGCTTTGATTGGTTGTTATCCAAGTCCAACTGGCTTGATGGTATTGACAGCTTATCCTGGAAATGAAAGGGGGAGATAGGACTCTTTCTGTATCCTCTTATTCCATATTCTCAAGAAGAAAGAACAAAATCTTAATTTAATAAATAACTTATTAACACGTAACTATGTGCCAATTACCATGCTAAGCTCTGGGGATGCAAATTTAAAAAGCAGTTCAATACTTACTCTCAAGAGCTCCCATTCTAATTGGGGGAGAAAACACATAAGAGAGTAGAACTTCAGGGCTAATGGCAAAGCCCAGGAGTCCTTAGGGTGTCTTAGCAGGTCAGATGGCAACGTTTAGGTGTCTGAAGGATATATTGGCAAGGACTGTGGGTTGTTCATCTCACCAGAAGTAAGGCCTTACTCAGTCCTAAGAATTTACCAAGTGTGTATTGCTGCTGAAGAGATATTAGGAAAGGAGCAGCATCTCTGAATCACAATACTGCTACTTGCTCTTCCAACAAATGCACCAGGTAACTGGAACTTTCTCCACCAGCAGTCCTAGTACTTGAGGCAACTTCTATCCAGGGCAGTGAGCCATGACTGGGTGAGCCATCCTAAATATACCTTCGAGTCGACTTTGTAATTCATGATAAAATAATACAAGAAGTACTCAAGACAAAGTCAGTTGCGAAGGAATGAAGTTTAGTTACTAGAGTGACTGAGGGAATAGTTGCAAAATTGGAAAGAACACACATGCCCTCTAAATTTCCCAGCTTGGGCTAGTGATGGATCTATACCCCAGATGATTACTTTATAGCCTTGTGCACTAAATTGTTCAACAGGTGAATTCCTGTATTAGAACTTCCTATTTTAATCTGTCAGCGTTCTCTTTCAGGTTGTGTCTCTGGTGTTTTGTCTATATGCCTCCCTCTTTCTCTGTATCCTCATGAGAATTAGAAGCTTTATATTTTCATTTCCATCTTTAGAGTCCATTAAGTGGCAGAATTATTCCCCCTTGTAATCTTAGTGGAACAGAATTCTTGGATTTACTGTGATAATATCCACAGCATTAAAAATGTTTGCTGACCTTTACACTAATGCCTCTCAGTCCTCTCATTTCAATGGCTATACATGAGATTTGAGTGAGCACGTAATTCATCAGCTAGCTCCTAAAGCCACACAATGTATCATGGCACCAGCCAACACTAATGGGATTAATTGAACTTGACTGATGAAATTGTAAAAGCTCAGACTGCTAAGGGTCATAAACACTGATGCCTTAATTGAATTCAAATGTATATTTAAAAAATGTCCAGTATCATAGAATCCCCTCTGCCTTTGGTCTCTTGACATTAGAGATGCTGTGGAAACCTGATCAGGAAATGGTTTCTGTTATTAGTACTTGGGGTATGCACTTATGCTTCTCAGTAGACTAAGTAGCTGATTAGGGGAGGGAATAATATTCTCCCTGATTATTGGTTACACATATGGAATAAATCCTATTTTAATGGTGTCTAATGAGCCTTTCATTTTCAGTACCTTACACAAAAGCCTCTAATAGAAAGGGAAAGTAATATTTCAAAGGTCATCTTAATGCCACTTAATGTCCACGATCTGTAATCAAGCCTATATATATATATATATATATATATATATATATATATGTATGTATGTATGTATGTATATATATATGTATGTATGTATATATATACATATATATATATAGAGAGAGAGAGATGATGATGATGATGATGATGATGATGATGATGATGATGATTACAGCCCAGTTTTTGATTCTTTAAACAAGAAATAGTCCAAAAAAATTAGCAGAGCATTACAAGCTAGAGGATTTCTGGGGGCTGAGGAAGTTGTACTTTTAATTAAATCTTATAATTTGGAAACAGCCACAGTATTACCGTGGGGGAGGTTTCTTGTTTCTTTTTGTTGTTGTTGTTGTTGTTTGTTTATTTTTGTTGTTGTCTCCTCAAAATGAAGCTTCATTTGACATTTCAAAACTCAGGGACTTTTAAGTTCCCTTATTTTCTAAATTGATCGATGATCTCAGTGGTGTGAAGACTCCATTTAACCATTCAGGTTGCTTCCTCTCTACCCCTTGTTATCCTATGCTATTCTTGTTCATTTGCTCCTTTAAATATTCCACCCAAGACTCATGACTTCTCTGGTTCTTTTGCTCTTTTGAAGGTGTCAACATAGGACTTCAGCTATCTATCTATTATCTCTCGTTCTTGCTACATGACTAAGGCATCGTCTTTGCCAACCAAAAGTATTCTTCACCATATTGTCTATGTTCTTCATTGGACACAAAACATCTGGATTATACGCTAGAGTCTACATTCACCTATCACATATTGTTCTTTTATGGTTGTAGTCTGCCTACAAAGCCAGAGAAAGCCACAGGTTGAAAACGATGACTCACTTTTCTTCTTACGATAAGCCATCTTTTCTGCAACCATGGGGACCTGATATATGATAGAAGGGAAGTAGAATATCTGTCCAAATGTCTTTATATCTCTCTGCGATTAAGGATATTCCTATGGAAGTAGCAAAGCTAAGGGCAGAGAAGGGCAGAGGCATACTTCATCCAGACTTAAAATGGAGGTCTAGAAAGATATCCGCTGGACTACCTGGGAGAGTAGTTCAATACCCAGTAACCTATGGGTTGCATAAAAATTTGCACTTTTAGAGTGGGTGGGTTTGAGCAACAGTATCAATATATTGTCACTAGAACTACCTCTAAAGGAATATTGGGAAACTATCTGATCTACTTAGATGAAGGAGATTGTCCAACTGTGCCCCAGAATATGAGTGCTATCTCTTTGGTCTTTTAGGTTTGGCCAAGTAGTCTACTAGATACTTCTAAGAATAAGGAGGATGCAATGACACAACATGACACAATAGAAGGAAACACTGGCTTAAGGAAAAAGAGACTCGTATTCTAGTCTTGCTTCTGAGTTTGCTGTATGATTTTGGATAAGTCATTTGACTTGTCTGGGCCTCAGGGTCCTTGCCTATAAAAGAGTAGGGGCTGATCTAGTTGATCTCTAATGGGCCTTCCAGGATGAACCTTTTATGTTTTATTCTTCTCTATATCCACCTGATACACATAGCACTTTAATGAATTGCGTTATGTACTCTCTCTGTTCTTACCGTGTCAATCAACCAATCAATCAATTAACAAGTATTTATTAAACACCTACTATGTTCCAGACACTGTGCTAGAGAACTGGGGAACCAAGACAAAAAAAATCTGGCCTTCAAGAAGCTTATGTTCTTTTAGGAAACACATATACATAAATAAGGACATACAAAATAGATATAAAATAAAAATACAGATACAAGTTAATTAAATTAATTTGGACAGGAGAGGCACTAACAACTGTAGGAATCATGAATTTTTTTTTAACTTCCACTTCTTCTGATTTTGATTGGGTGTATTAAGGGGGCTGTTTGTTTTCCATAGTTCCCTGTAATTTGTCTCTGTCTCATTTTGTTTGTGTCAATATTACAGTTTCACTGAAATTGCAACAATGGGTAAGGGAATAAGCAAGACTCCTTAGGTAGGTCATTAACATTTGGGTATATTACAGAATCTTCTAGCAATTTGGCCTTGGACAAGTCATTTAACTTCATTAAACCCAGTTCTTTGGTTATAAACTGGGAAAGATAAACCTTGGATAATCTCTCAAAGGGTGGTTATAGAGAAAGTGCTTTGTGTGGACTATTAAATGCTATGTAAGAGTGAGCTATTGCTCTTACTGGTTTTGAATTTGCCATCACCAACAAAACCTAAGATTCACAAATGCATAGAATTCTGTAACACATTCTGGGAGGGATTGCAACCCAGCAATTCTAGCAGGTAATTATTTATATGTTTCATAGCAATTGAATTGAGGTGTAGAGGGGCCATGGAAGCATTGGCCCATCTATTGGTTATGACCAGTCTAACAGGTTCCTGGGAGATCACATAAGCTCCAAGTCTTGAATGGAAGTTCAGAATCGCCACAGCAGATACCGATGGCCTCAGTTATCCCAGATCATACAGAGATACTAACTTCGATTTCTGTGGTCATCTCAAAGTGCCATGGTAGTCCTTCTTCATCACCCCAATATTCTCTCTGCCTTAGATTTTGGAAAGATGTGGAATGCAGAGGGCATTAGGGCCTGCCCTGTTCACCCCTCAGGTGGGCCCCATAACTGAACCAAAGCCAAGAAGAAGCCATGCTCGGAACCAGGCTACAGGTTTGGCATGCCCTGAAACCACAGGCTCAGTACATCCTTAAGTGTGGTTCATTAGCTGATTCCAAGTTAAATAAACTCAGCTCCAGGAGTTTGCTCTGAGTTGTCATTCAGTGAGAACCTTATAAATAGAGGCTCTTACCTAACGATTAGGGAATAACTCCTAGTCCTTTTATCTACAGTAGAAAAAACCTGGGGGAATTGCCCCTTTTATTTTTCTTCCCTTAGGTCCTGCTGCCAAAAGCCACACAGCCTTGTATTTCTTTCACTGTGTTGTTAAAGTCCTTGGCTTAATCAGCAATCATCTTCCGTTCAGGCTAAATTTGTTCTTTCTTATGTGAAGTAGAAATCAGGAAAACACCAAAATTATTTTAAGCAAAATATCAAAATCGAAATAAACCAACATATGTCTATGAAACAAGTATAACTCCCAATCAAAAATAAATACAACTTCCATAAATTCCTTTAAATATTTCAGCATGTGGAATCCAGGCATTTAAATAGATGGTGGGTTGGCTGATTGGATCACCCTGCCTAGGTGGGCTGCCTTTTCTTTAGAGATCAAGATCCTAATTAAGAAGTCTTGATTGTTTGAAAATAGCCTCATTCAGGAATGTATTCTCTTCCAGCCATTGCAATAAGGGAAGATAAACTATAAATGACATTATGCTCTGCCTGATAACCTTGAGGGGGAATCATTTTGGATCTCAAGACTTGAATCTTCTCCGTGGCTTTGAATCTTTGAAGTCATTAAATTTCAAGAGCTATTTCAATTTTATAGGTCATCTTATATTTGTAGATGGTCCTTGAGTGTGAAAACTGTATACTCAAATGTGTTGTAAATGTTTAAGATCTGACTGCAGGCATTCTATCCTATCTCTAAAACATTTTTCATACTATTCACCAAGTAATTTTCCCAATGCATCAATAGGATTGTGCACATGACTTCAATAGTTCCCAGGTACCACTGTAATTAAATTTAAACTTGTGATTCTGAACTCAAGGTGCTCTAGAATCTGGCTGTACTTGCCTTTCCAGGCTTATTTGCCTTTTCTCTCCATATACTCTCTATATTCTTTGTCCCCCATTTCCTCATGACTTCCGCCATCCCTGTGGTTTTGTTTATGCTGTTCCCCAACCCCTAGAATAAACCACCCTATTCCTGCCCCCCTCTTCCCTTCTTGAAGTTCCTCACTTCTTTCAAGGCCCACTTCCATAAAGTGTTCCCCTTTTACAAGATAATCTCTCCCTAGAATTGCTTAAAGTAATTTATACTTATCTCACTTTTCTTTGTGGCATAGTTAATCATGTATTTGTCCTTCCCTTTAGATTGGGGAGAGGAGGTTCGGGGTATGAGGGCAAAAAGCATTTTATATATTGCTTATTCTGTTCCAGGCACTGCGCTGAGAGCTTTATAAATATTATCTCATTTGATCCGTATAACAACCCTGTGAGGTAGATGCTGTTATTATCCTCATTTTTCAGTTGAGGAAACTGAGACAAAGATTAAGGGACTTGACCAGGGTCACACAGCTAGTAAGTGTCTGAGGGCAGCTTTGAACTCAGGTCTTCACGACTCCAGGCTGAGCACTCTATTCATTAGGCCACCTTGAGAATAGGGTTTATGTTATATTTTTCCTGTGCTTTATAGATGCAGGATAAATATTTGTTATATTGAACTGTGTGGTGTATTGGATAGAAAAGTCCTTAGAACCCCAACTCTGCAGCTTATTGCATGTGCGATCTTGGGTAAGTGACTTCATCATCCTAGGCCTCTGTCTCTTCATCTGTCTAATGAGGGAATAGTAATAAATAATTTCTAAAGCTCCTTTTAGCTCCAAGTCTTATGATCCCATGGATTAAAATTGCTAGAATAGCTTGAATTTTTTAAAGAAATTAAGTCCAGTAAATATTTGTGTTACTCTGCTATTGATACAGCACTGAGGAAGTTTTCTGGCACTTTCAAGGTTTCATTTTGACCCCTGCTCTTCTGTAATATTGTTTTTATCAATTTGACAGCACAGCCTTCAAACAAATGGATTACCTATTTTGAAAAAGTCTTAGCCATAAAGTAGTTTTCTATTGCCCAGGTCATCTTATTAGGTGTGGCTTACTCTCAGATATCTTTTTTCAACCTCTTGTAACATGGTCATATATCACTTTCAAATTAGAGATATTTTTAAAGACACAGAGAAATGCTATGGTTATGAAGCATCAGTAGGCATACACACTGCCTTTAATGATGGCTCCTCAGGCTTCTGAATTCTGCATTATGCTAATTTGTTACTATGACTTTTGTTAGTTTACCACTTACCACAAAGTTTCTTCCCTCCTGGTTCTTCTAATTTAGACCAATTTGGGAATGGAAAAGTGTGTTAATTTTTCAATAAATCTTTAAGACACGCATCACTGTATTTTTACAAACTTGTCCAGATGGCTCACAGCTAATTTTCTCTGACATAAGTAATCACAAAAATCTAACCCAAATCTGGTACATAAAGTGACATGTATAGTTGGTGGAGAAATGCAATTCCTATAACATCTGAATGTTTTCAAAACTAATGTTTGCTTGCTGGCTGATTTTTTTTTTTTAATCTGCCATTTCCCAGGCCATTTTCCTTTCTTCCTCATTGACTTTAGTTCCTGGCTCATAGACATCTTCTTCACCCCAAATCCTGCTCCCACAGAGTCATCCTCAATCCCTCACTTTCATTCACCCCATATATCCACCCAGTTGCCAATTTTTATAGTTTATATCTTCACAACATCAGTCAAATATTTTCTCTTATCTCTACTCACAGAGTCATCCCCTTAGTTCATTCAGTTAGTCAATAAGCATTTGTTAAGCACTTAGATTTCAAGGCTTTATTACACTTCACCTGGACTTTTACAAAGGCTTCCTAATCAATGTCCCTTCCTTAAACCTCTTTCCACCTCAAGATGTCCTCCTGCTGAAACGATTTCCTTAAAGTTCAAGTTTGACTATGTTACCTATCCTCCCTTCTCTAGTCCATAAGCTCCAGAGGTTCCTTATTCCCTCCAGAATCAAAGAGTTAGGTTCACTGGCATTTAAAGCTCTTCACAATCTGGCTTCCTTCTGCCCTTCCAATTGCACATTTTGTTCTCCTTTACATACTCTATGATCCAGCCATACTGGCTAAGGTCTTGCTCCTTATCTAGTATATTCTATCTCCCATATCCTTGTCTTTGTGATGGCTATACCTGAAATGTTTTCCTTCTTTGTTGTGACTTCAGAATCCATAACCTCTCCAAGACTTGACTCAAACATCACCTTTGATGGGAAATCTTTCCAACTGCCCCCAGCTGCTAGTGTCTTTCCACTATGGATGTATCTTGTACCAACTTATTTATATACATTATTTTTATCCCATTAGAATAAAAGCTCTTTAAGGTCAGGAAGTACTTTTTTTCTTTTTTTGTATCTTGCAAACTTAAGACAATACCATAACATAGTGGGTGCTCAATAACAGTTTGTTGGTTGATTGATCAGTTAATAAAAATTAAAATTTAGGATTTCTCTGACATGACTTAAAAATTCAAGGCCCTCTCAACAATTAAAAAATATTTTCTTTTTACAGTTTGAGGGCTGCAAGAAGGCCTTTTCAAGGCTGGAAAATCTCAAGATTCACCTGAGGAGTCACACAGGAGAGAAACCATACCTGTGCCAGCATCCAGGATGTCAGAAAGCCTTCAGTAACTCCAGTGATCGAGCCAAGCACCAGAGAACCCATCTTGACACTGTAAGAATGGACAGAGTTTTTTCCAATTTAAGATTTAATTCCTTGTGTTAAGAAACCCTAACATGGCAGCTAGAAAGATTGGGGGTAAGGTGGAGGTGAATTCAATTTATGGTCTGCATGTTGATTACCCAAGACATTGCCCAAGGCAGTAGTGACGACAGAAAAGTGGCTTGAAGGTGTCACAATCATATATTCTCACCCTTTTTTCATACAGATTCAACTAAAACCTTAAACCTAACTGATAGGAAAGCCTATATTGAATCAGCTCTCTGGGAACAGAAAGGGAATTTGAGTGGGTATCACATAGCAATTTAAATGTACAAACTAGCTGGTAGAAATTGTCATTATCATCTATGTACAAAGATGGTATACACACACATATACATATGTATCTTTATGTGTGTTGAATGTGATAATTATAGAAACTTTCAGTCATTTTTCAGTTGATCCCATTTGGGGTTTTCTTGGCAAAGATATTAGAGTGGTATGCCCTTTCCTTCTACAGCTCACTTTACGGATGAGGAAACCAAGGCAAAAAAGATTAAGTGGCTTGTCCAGGGTCACAGAAATAGTGTCTAAGACCGGATTTGAACTCACGGAGATGAGTCTTCCTGACTGCAGACCTGGCACTCTATCCACTGCACCACCAACTGCCCTAATTAGAGAAACATAATAGCTTAGATATTACCTCTAAAATACTCTGATTGTATGACCCTGAGCAATGTCACTTGATCTCTCAGTCTTGTAGGCAACTCTGTAAGACTCTAGGTGACAGAAAAGATACTAACAGGCATTGCCAGAGGGAACTTCTTCACCTAGGACTCCTGACTCTGTGCATTTTCACCAACTGTCCCCCATACCCGGAATTCACTTCTTCCTTGTCTTGACCTCATGGCTCCCTCTGAGCCTCAGCTAAAATCCCACATTCTTCAAGAAGCCTTTCTCAGTCTCCTTTAATGCCAGCACCTTTTCTTCAAGATTATCTTCAATGTATCCTGAATATATTTTGTTCGTACATGCCTATTTGCATATTGTCTCCCTCATTAGACTGTAAGGTCATTGAGAGTGGGAACTGTTTTTGCCTTTCTTTGTATCCTTGGTGCTTAGCATAGTGGCTGGCACAGTGTAAGTTAATAATTAATAAATACCTGTTGACTTCACTTGAGTTGTGGATTCACCATAGTAATGAAATCACAGGTCAAGACCCTATCCCTATACCTTTTCCTTTAGGGTTTTATTATATTTTATTTTTCTGAATTAAGAACCAGATGAAGGCTCCCTGAAGCTTTTCTCATTGTCCTCAGGCGTGAATTGAGTGCGCAAGTGGCTTTAGACATTACCTTTGTTTCTGTCCTTAGATAGGTGAGTGCAAAGGATCAATGTGATAATGATGATGGATGAGGACAGCGATGACAGTTAGCATTTATATAGTGACTTAAGGTTTGCAAAGCTCTTTGCAAATATCTCATTTCATTCTCACAGCTAGTCTGTTGGGGTAGAATAGGAGTTCTTATTATCTTCATTTTTACAGATGAGGAAACTGAGGCACCTTAAGGCTTACACATTCTCTCATTTGATCCTGGACAGCTCTATGAAGTAGATGCTGTTCTTATCTCCATTTTACAGATGAGCAAACTAAAGCAATCAGAGGTCAGGTGACTTTTCTAGGGTTACACAAGTAAATAAGTGTCTGAGGCTGGATTTGAACTCAAGTCCTTGTGAGTCTAGGCCTAGTGCTTATGTCATCTGGCTGCATTAATACTTCAGATATTCATGATTTCATTAATGTGGGTGATACACATCAAAATCCCCTTGTGCCTTCATAGATAGTTTCTGTGAGTTGTTATGGCTGCAAAATTTAACCGTCTGATCACTTGAGAGCCAACTGTTTGGGAATGAGCATCTGAATTTAGCCCAGCCAATCCTCATATAAAAGTTCTTAATGGCCAAATGCTGTCTAGGTCAGTAGAGAGAGCCTTTCTAGCTTAGTAAGAGCTTTTAGTTTGCTTTCCACCTGCATGGACTGGTAGAACCCCATGTTCCATCTCCACACTATGAAGCATTAAAGCTGGCTTTAGTAGGAGAATAATAGTATAGTAGCATAAAGAGGGAACAGCTAGGTGATGCAGTGGATAGAGTGCTGGGCCTGGAGGCAAGTCTTGTCACCTCGTTTGCCTCAGTTTCATTATCTGTAAAATGAACTGGAGAAGGAAGTGGTAAACCATTGCAGTATTTTTGCCAAGAAAGTACCAAGTAGGGTCACAAACAGTCAGACATGACTGAAATGACTGAGGAAAAACAATGACAACAACAAAACACAAAGAGGCAGTGTCATGTAATGGCTTAGAAGACTGGCTTTAAACCAGGAAGACCTGAGTTCAAATCCTAATTCTGACTCTACTGTCTATATGACACTAAGTAAATCACTTAATCTCTCAGTGATCTGGCAAGCTAAGACAATGAGTTGGAGAGAAGGGAATTGGCCTGCATTGGTATATAGAGTTTCCTCACTTAGGAGTTCTCCCATAAAAGCAAAATCTCAGGTCCATGGTTTAGCCCCAATAATAGTTGCTATTTGTAGAGCATTTTAAGGTTCACAAAATGCTTTACACACATGATCTCATTTGATTTTTGTAATAACCCCATGAGGTAGTGGTATAAGTTACAACTATCCTCATTTTGCAGTGATAGCATTCAGCTAATTAATCCTAAGGGCACAATTTAATTGTGTATCCCATATCTCTGCAGCCACTTGAACTTTGAAATAAACTCTGTGAAAACAATTGCTTTTCACTATGATGTCTTTAACTCTCTTAATGTTCTGAATGTTCTTTATATCTCATCTTCATATACCTTTCAAACATCTCTGCTTATCTTTTGAATTGCACTGATATGCCTTTGTTATTTGCTTTTCCAGTATGCATTGACATTCTCCTCATATGTGGCCAGTTATGATGATATGTAATTCCACTTAACAAAAGCATCAGGATAAATGTATTATACATACTGGGTATCTCTTATCCCACATTCTTGCAAATAATGTATTCATGACAGTACTTTTTCAGTGTTAATATTCTGGTGTCTATTATTAAACTATAGCAGAGCTTGAGTTTTAAAAAGATACTGTTATTTCTACACACCTTCTCATACATATTTACAATTATTCTGATATCATCGTTGACATATTTATTACATTTGTATCTGTTCTTATTTGTCACTAGTGATATCAAAAGTATTCTAGTATACAAACATTATATGCCTTTGAGGGGGGATATTTCTATCTAGAAAGCTTTTAGATACAGCCAGGTAGAACAGTGGATAGAGTTCTAGACTTGGAGTCAAGAAGACTTAAGTTCAAATTTGGTCTCAGACACTTAGTAGCTGTGTAACAGGTAGCAAGTCAGTTAAGCTCTGTCTGCCTCAGTTACCTTTATCTGTGAGATGACAATAACAGCACCTACTTACAGGGATATTGGGAAGTTAAAATGAGATACTGTGCGTAAAGCACTTAGTAAAGCATAAAGTGCCATATAAATACAAGTTAGTGCTATTATTCATTATGCAACATGTTCTGACAACATGCTGCTAAAATACTTATACATACATACATATATGAATGCACATATATGGAAACATATACATATATAAACCAAACATACAAATGTATTAAGCATTCACTACATTCAAAGAATTGTGCTAGGTGCTATGCAGAGATACCAAAATCAAATGTGATATGGCCCCTATCCTCATGGAACTTGTAGAAGGAGAGCATGACTTGGAATAAAACTATTATACACAAATGACACATAAACGCAGAAGAAAGGTCCAAATCCAAGTGCTATTTGAAGTATGGAGAAGATTGAATCATTGCCAGCTGTGGGTACGGGGATCAGGGAAGGCTATATGGGAGAGATGACATTTGTGCTGGGAAGGATTTCAACAGACAGAGTTGTTGGTAGGTTGTTACCTGCAAAAGAAAGAGTATAGTATCAAGCACAGGAATCAGGCCAGTGCAGGGCTGAAAATTCACATGTAGAGAGGTCAGGTGAATGCTGTGTGATATAGTGCCAGGTTAGGAAGAGCCTAGAACCCCAGACTAAAAAAGATTGATCCTTATTTAACATCCATTCAAAAAGTTTTGATTAGAAAGAGTGATTTGGTAAGATTATTGCACAGGGGAGATTGGTCTGGCAGCAATATGAAGAATTCATAAACAAAGCCAGTTCGAGAACTGCTGGACTAGAAACTTCCTCTGCTTGCTCACCGTGCAATGAAAGTAACCATGGACCCTCCAAAGGTGTGCCGGGTGAGCACATGTGGTAATAAGTGCTGCCTAGATGGAAAATATTGATTTGTGGGGCCAGTGATGGACTATATATTATTTGATCAAGTCCAAGCTTAGCTAAATTGGAAAATTTCACCATCAAGTTGGCCATAGGGTAATGAATTTTCCCACCACCACTTACCCATGAAGACCCATCTACTTAGGAACTGATGGGCTGTGTTCATAAAAAGAGGCAGCACCCACACTGGTAAAATCATAGATCCTTGAAGTATAGAAGGAAATATTCATCATGTTATAATATTTCTAACAAAGTATTAGTCCGCATAAATTTATACATTAAAAGATTAACCTTTTATCAGTCCATCAACAAGCTCATCATTCGTGAGACCTGTTTTGCTCATTTAAATAATCATTTAATTATTATTTATTTCTGAAAATGTTTGTTTTGTGTTTGCTTGTCAATGTCTTTATATCCAATTAGGGGAAAATATTTTCATAGTCTAAAAAAAAATCCTAAAATATATGTTTTCAGTCATCAAACTACAAGTTAAAATCTGAATGAAAAGGACAGGCATTCATGTTGAACCCAGAGGCATATATATCACATAGATTGTAAGATAGTATCAACTTTATTTGTCTAAAAAAAGATTAACCACTTTCAGAATTAGACAAGTGATCTGGGGCTTTCTATAACTGGGTTCCAGGTAAGAGATTGCAGGGATAAACAAAGAAAAGACAAGCATGTAAAATGCATCCGTGTTTTACATATGTGGGCCCAAGTGCTTCTTTGACCAAACTCTAAAATCAAATATAAATGATATGTTGACTATCCATTGCTGTGCATTGTGTAAATCTCCTCTCCTCTCTATCAACATAGGTAGTAAAGAGATGATTGATTGCATAAATATAGAAGTCATCCTCAAGGTCAGAATGATTGCCAAATTAAAACAATAGGCACATTCTAAAACAGCCGTGGGAATTCCTAGAACTAGATCTGGCTTACAAAAATTAGGCTCCTAGAACTATAGAGCTGGAATGAAAGTTGGAGATCACTCCATTATTTCACAGATGAAGAAACTAATGGCCAAAGAAGTTAAGTGACTTGTCCAAGGTAACAAATAAGATAATATATGTAAAGTACTATGTTAAATAACTTAACTAGGCTAATTAGGATAAACAATGATATGGCTTCAGGATCCACTGTGAGATTCTACCCATTCTCTGAATCACATGTAACCCACTAGACAGGAAGAAAATCATATATAGGCTTTCAGGAGTAGTATAATGTTATCCCCATGTAGCTTGGTCTATACAATACCAAACATGCAGATTAAAAACGGAAAAACCCAGTAAAATAAAGTACAGATGTTGTCTTTACACAACAACAGTGGAGTCTAGATATTTGAAAAAGTAGGATTTTTGACTTGTTTTTAATTTGTATTTATACGCTGGGCATCTTGCAGACATGAACGTAATGGATCATCTGTCAATTCTATCAACTATTTAGTTAATTATTGACCATTTCCATGAAATATAAATGCATTTATTTTCTAATTTCCAGCACTGGGGACTAGCAAAAAATTTTTTTGACTACTGAAGGCCCATTGTCTCAAACATTTACTATAACCTTTCAATACAGTTGATATGTATATTGACAGGGACACATTTTGCATCAAATTTATAGTACACTCTAGATGTCATATCCCAGAAAAGCAAAAAAATTTACACTTTACCAAAAGCTGACTCTACGTAAACATAATTAAATAGGACATTAGCAAAAGAGCATCTAGCCTCTGAAGTAGATGCTTCTAAGGTCTTTTCTAGTTCTGAAATACAATAATTCTATGATTCTGAGTAATCTTAACAACTTGTTAAGATGCCCTTACAAACAACAAGACCAGTTTTCTGACCCCTTACAACTCACACAACTGTGTAGGTGGTCTGTGGTGAACAGGAATCATCAAGACTTTGGGTCACATCTGAGTCAACCAAGTACTTCTAGATATTACCCTTGTAAAAAAAAAGCAAAATTCTTCTGCAAAACTAATCATCTGAAAAACCTGTAACACAACCTGCTTAATTGGGTCCTGTTTCTCATCTGATACCTCTTATGCTTGTTTTTTGCAACATACATTTTTTTTCCCTACTCATACTACACTAACTTTTTCCTCTCGATTCTCTCTCTCTGAATCAGGTCTCTTCTGTAACACTTCCCAGTCTTTTCTGGACTATACTACAACTTCTTTACCTGACTCACTAAAGAATATGTGTTTGCTAGTTTCTGACTATGCCAAAGATTACTCTCAGGGCAGCACAATTGTAAGTACAACTCGACACACTCCCTAATAATTCCAATATTAAAAAAATGTCACAGGGTTTCATGCTATGTAGGCTGCTGAATTGTAAAGTAGATTCTTAACAGTGATCAAAGATTCTCCATCTCTTTGTTTCGGGTTTTGCTTTTCCCCCACAAAGCCTGCTTTCTTTTTTTGACCTGATATAAAATTACCAGGTTTTTCTACATGGATTTTGTGTTTATTATTCAGTATTTGAGATCAGAGTCAGTGACAATGCATGTTTTGGAAATCAGGAGGCTTAGCATGGATTTTTCCCTCGTTTGCCTCATGATTTAACCACAGCTGTTTCTTTGTTTCTTTTTTATTTAGAAACCTTATGCATGTCAAATTCCAGGATGTACCAAACGCTACACAGATCCAAGTTCCCTAAGAAAGCACGTCAAGGCACATTCTTCCAAAGACCAACAGGCAAGAAAAAAGGTAATTTTTCAGAGTGCTGCCCAGTCAGGAATATACATTCTCAGATACTGTTATAGTGTTAGCACTGCGCACAGGGCTAACGCTGGCCATGCTTAGATTGCTCAAGGTGTAACGTGGTTTAGATTGTTTAATGAGAGAAGTCTTCCATGAAGAAATGTTAAGCCTACTGTTTGTGTAGCTAATATATACAGATAGGAATCTGGGGAATTGATTCATTTGTAATAAAAATCAGAGAAAATAATGATAGAGAAGTAACCTAAATTGAAAAGTCACCCTGTGCCAAAAAAAAGAGCTGAATATTTAGTAAAAGATATAAATTAGAGGAAGATGAATCCCTGTTAGACATGTTCTCATAAAATATTAGTTAAAATGGTTCCATTCCTGATAATATAGGAAGCAAAAGCCTTGAAAGTGACAAACTTAGTAAACATACTACAATCCCTCCCTCTTACCCCAAATCCCCATCTCACTTTAGGCCAAAAGAACAGACCTGCCTGGTCATTTCTATCTGTGCAAATTATTTCCATCTCCCACCCCCATCCCTTAGTATTTTCTCATCAAGAGGAAACTTAAAAGAAATTCTTTGGTCATGGCAGCCAGCTGTAAAGACTGCTTTATATTTGTGGGCATGTAGTACATCTGATGTATGTGACAGCAAAAAAAGAAAAATAGTCAGACCCTTAAGGTTCAAATGTCCTACCACAGCAGTAAACTGTGTTGGCCCACTGGGGCTAATGTTGGCTCCTGGAGTGTTTGACTAGCGATGAGTTCTATATATGACTTGTAACCTCAGTGATTGCCAGTCTCTTCTGAGTATCATTTGAGTCCATTCCAAACAACCCAGAAGGCAGTCAGAGACTCAACTCGTTTCAAGAGATTGAACTATGTGGCCAGAGAATCAAAAGACGGTTTCAGGTCAGCCCCCTTTCTAGTCAGAAGTGATGAGTTCTTTTACACTTTGAAATAGATTTAGTGCTTTTATGTTGGTAAAATGCTCTACAATCCTTTGTATTGTTCATTTTCCCTTCCCAAAGAGTTGCTAGCACAAGGTTAGGCTGAGTGCTCAAAGCTATGACCTCTTCTGAATGAAGTAGAGTGGTGCCTAGGTGCTGAAGAATTTGATAGATGTTCTCAGTCACATGGGCACCCACCCTGGGAAATGAGGTACGGGAATCATTTAAACCTCTCTTCTTGAAATACTGTCAGACCTACCTAGCCCAGACCCCATCTGGTTAGTATTTGCGATATTTAGGCACAGGTTGGACTAAAATTTTGTATTTTCCTTGGAAAGATAAAGATTATGTGCCTTTTGCATTATCAGTGAGGGAAATGATTGGCTCAAGTAAATTACTAATGCAGACAAGAGTAAAAGAAAAGGATTTAATCCACTTAGAAGCACAATCCGCAGCATAAATAATTGCAGAGAATTAAAGGGGATCTAGCAGAACTACTATTTGGGTAGCCCCATGGTGGTGATTCACATTTAACCATGAATTAAAAACTGCCTTCCATTACAAATATTCCAGAATTGGATGCTTCACTGATTCATGCTGGCCTTCCTTCATTGTTAGTTAGTGGAATTTTACTATAACATCAAGTCCATAACACAAATGACATTGTAGGTACTAGCTCAGCCCATTTTCTTTTTTCCATTGAATGAAAGAACAGAGTGAACGGCAGAAAAAAGGCATTTATTAAGTGCTTACTACATGTTGAGCATTGGGGATACAAATACTTTGAGTAACTTTTGATGTAGAACACAATATATGATTCCTACATAGCAGAATATATGAGACAGGGACTGCCTCAATTCCATTTTTATACACCTAGCCCAGTGACTTATATATAGCAAACATCTTATACTTGTCAATTAAAATATACAGTGCTATTTCTTTCAGACCTAGAAAGCATTGTGGGTTCAAAGAATTTGACAGCTGGAAGGAACCTCATAGACAATCAAGTCCAGGGACTCAACCTATTTTGTATCATGCACCTCACTGGCAAAGTTTATGGTAGACCCCTTCTCAGAATAATGTTTTAAATGCATACAATAAATAGGATTACAAAGGAATTCCATTGAATTACAGCTCACAATAATTACAATCATATCAAAATACAGCTACCAAAATATTTTTTAAAAAATACTCGAACCCAAGGTTAAGAACTCCGGATTCTAGTTCAGTGTCCTTATTTTACCACTGAGGAAAGTAAAGCCCAGAGAGGCCAGGGAACTCCTTTAAGGTCATCCATTTGGTTGGTGGCCGAGCCAAAACCAGAACCCAGTTCCACTCATATTTAATCCAGTGCCCTTTTTAACACATCACAAATTCCTCACTTCTCATCTCTTATTCAATTTAAAAGAGGCAGCATAAGGAGACAGAAGACTATCAAATGGGAAAAAAGGGTATCTTCAGGAAGTATTTTTGGTTTTCTTTTGTCCTCATCCCAACTTCTGTGTAAGGAATCAGCAGATTTTGTTGTGTGGAAGATGCTCGCAACACAATTTAAAAATAACAGCCTTTCAGGCCACAAAATAGAGTTTGAGGGTCAAGTCTTACGCAACCTTCAAAAGGCAATTTAGAGAACACGGAAACAAACTTTCTAGGACCATTAGCATAAAAGGATACAAAATCATGGTGTGCTCTTCATATTGTCATATACAAAATGAGGTAGCCTTTTGTGGGTCATTGCTACTGTTTTGTTCATTTCTAGCAAATAGCTGAGCTGGACTTGGCTTGTTAATATTTCCAGGCCAGTGCTTACTTTCATATTTTTAACCTGTTCATCTACCAAGGACTTAAAAACAAAAATAAACATTAACCCCAGGGGGAACAAGGCTAATATATTTGACATCAGTCAATTTGAATTTTCAAACCTCGCATCGACATTCTAACATGTAATGTTTATAAGGTACAATGGAGTTACTGGACCTTCGAGAAATTCTAATTGCTAACTCACATCATGCTTTGGTATTTGAAATATTTCCTGGCAGTAATAATAAAAAAAAATGCAAGAAACAATAAACCTTTTAAGGCAGAATTAAGATTATTTACGACTTTAATTAAAATAGAAAATTGGCATCATGTCAAAAAAGCCTTTACAAAAATGTGAATTCATCAAAAATAACCATAAAAATTCCAAGGTGATAAAGGCATAGTGGGGTAATAGTTCCAGCCCTAGGGAACTGTTCTGTTGAAAAGAATGAAACCCTTTACTGTCACACCCTGTTAGTCATGGATTCGTTTAATATATCCTGCCTGACTGCCTCTAATCCTCTTTTTAACCTCCCCCTAGACACTAAATGACATTATTTTGGTGTCTTAAGTTGCTGGCTTTATGAGACTGCACCCTGAAATATGTTCCAGAGACCAGGCACCTTCAGCCACAGGAGAAATTTGTAGAAGTAGATGGCAGAGATATCACACATCTAAGGATGAACGGTTCCCAAACATAAATCTCTTGTTTTTGTCCCCACACCTGTTGAAATCCATCTTTGGAACCCAGTGTCCAGTATTCATCCCATTTCTGCCAAAATATACACCTATTTCATGGAAGGAGGTGAAATAAAATAAGAAAAAGCCTAAAATTGCAGTTAATTGGTATTCAAGCTGTGCAAAAATATTCTCTTCTGCAGAGGAATTGGGATAATTTGACTCATTGCATGCAGAGTAACTTTTCTCATAGCATAATATGTGCACACCCACACAGCTCATCAGCTGGTGTGCAGACTTCTTCCATCTAATCTGCTTTGCAGATCTTGAATCCATTAAATACATGATCCACACAGGTAAAAGAGCATTGAATCCCAGAGTCACCAGCTATGTTCTCAACTGGGCATGGAATTGATCCTGTAGAGTCAAAAGCAGATTTGTCTTTCAATTCAATATGCTGAAGAGAAGATGAAAAAAGAGACAATTCAGGCAATGAGCCACCTGAAGAAATTTTTCAGGGCTACAAAAGCTTTATCAGATTTTTTTTCATTTTTACCTTTGAAGATCCATAAGCAAGTGATGTTTCCTCTGCCTTCTTAATTTTCTTTTTAATTAAGAACAAAAGTTCCATGATTCCTTAAGTTAAAGATATTAAGAATGAGTCTTCAGTTTGTTTGATGTCTTGAAACACTGACCTTCGATAACAGACAATGAATACCACCTCATTTACATTCGAGGATGCCTTGAGGAAAGCCACAACACACAGAATTTAAAATGTGTACAAATACACCTAGCATTTATACTTGCTAGAAAAGTATAGAAAACTAACCCCAGATTTCCTTTAGACCAACCTCTAAAGCAGAGCAGTTATAATACCAGTATCTTCCTCCCTATTATTCAGCTTCCCACCACCTGGCTGGAGGACTGTAATCACTAACTTTGCAATCTATCACCCTCTTATTAAAATAGAATATGGGTTTGCCCTATTTGGGGTAGTATGTATGCTCTTGAAAAGCTGTGTGAAAATTTAGGGCTGGTTAATTGGACCATATTTTTAATAGGCTAGAGGAATGCATTATTTAAAGTAATCTGATGAATTCTTCGGCAAAGTAAATAATTCTTATGTGAAATAGTCACTGTACAATCAATTATATTTTTTAAAAATAGGATGCACCTGTATGAGTCAATGGAAATCAGATCATCTTTAAAGTCCCTTTCAGCTCTTGTATATTATCTTATGATAATTAGTTATAATTTTCATTAAAAACAATGCTATATAATAGACTTTTGAATAGTACACTGGTTTAGGTATGATTAATTCAATGGTTTTCAGCTAATAGTGGTTTTCAGTGAAAGCCTATGATATACTAGGCTGTAAAAGACCTCTTCAACCCCATGATTCCACAGTTCCCACACCCTCAAAAGCAAGACCATGTCTGAACTCACAGGTGCCCTCTTCTGGTTTTAAGCTGCCAATTCTACTCCTTGCTTAATTGAGTGTAAGTAAACCTTAAATCCCCTACAAGGAGGAAGTCACAAGGTTTTCTGTACCTTCTCATAATCCCTGATAAAAATATCTCCAAACTTCTATTATGTGGACAGTAGGGGTAGGCAGGAGGTACCCTGGAACCATAGAATCTAGACTTGGTTTCCCCATCTCTTCTTTCAACCAAGATGTCATAAAAATATTTTAGAGAAACATTCTTAATTTGGCCTTGTAGAATTTAGAATTCAGAATTGATTAAGTTAAAAGTGAAAAAAAAGCAGAATAGGTCAAACTACCAACCCATTGGTAGTTTGTGTGCTCAGTCTGAGAAAGCATGACGCCTAAAAGACCCACATTGCAGTCACTTCATTCACTGGCTACAGTTGCCCTGTTTTTGTCCTGGACTCCTGACCCCAGCCAGACATATCTTAAATGTATGTCATTAGGGATCTGAATAAACTGGGTGAAATATAGGTTACCAGTAGCCAGGATGAGAATGTGGATGACTCAATGCAAAGCAATGACCACTTTTGGAAACGCAGGTCAAACTATATGACTTACTGATGATGAATCAGTAGTGACTTCCTTGTATCCTGAGACCAGTATATCTCCTCTCTCTGCACTCCCTGACAGTGATATCATCAGCTCCCATGAGTTAAATTATCATCTTTATGCAGATGACACCTAGATCTATATATCTAACTAAACTTGCTCTCCCCAAAATTCCAGTCTTTTATAGCTAATTGAGTGCTGGATGTTTCCAGCTAATTTTACCATAAACTACTTAAGCTCAGGATATCTAAAATGGAACTTATTACCTTTCCCTCCATACCCTCTCTTCTTCCTGACTTCTCTGTTTCTTTAGATGGGCTCCTATACTTCTGGGTTCCTAGGTTTGCAATCTCAGAGTTATCCTTGACTCTTCATTCTCCTACCTTCATATACAATAAGTTGCCAAATCTTGTAGATTTTATCTCCATGACATCTGTCCTATCTATTTCTTTCACTCTACTCACATGGCCATCACCCCAGGCCCTTTCGCTTCTCCTCTAGAATACTGTAGTAATTTTTAAAATTGGTCTCCTTGCCTTGTTTCTACTTTTTTCAATCCATACACCACAGTTGCCAAAGTGGTAATGTATGCAGATCTGACCATGTCTTGGAGGGACAAAATGGATAGAGTCCTGGGCCTAGAGTCAGGAAGACTCCTCTTCCTGAGTTCAAATCTGGCCTCAGATACTTATTAGCTATGTGACCCTGGGTAAGTCACTTAACCCTGTTTGTCTCAGTTTTTCCTCTGTAAAATGAAATGGAGAAGGAAATGGCAAACCACTCCAGTACTTTTGCCAAGAAAAGCCCAAATGGGGTTATGAAGAGTCAGACACAAATGAAATGACTGAACAACAATAACTGACCATGTCACTTCTCACATTCCAGCTTCTGACATTTTCTCTGGCTGTTCCTCATGCCTGAAATAAATGCTCTTCCTCCTCATCTCTGCCTACCAGCTTCTCTGGCTTCTTTGAAACACTATCTAAAATCCCATCTTCCACAAGAAAACTTTCCCAACCCCTCTTAATTCTAGTTAATTCTAGTTCCCTCTATTAATTATTTCCCATTTGTCCTGTACATAGGCTTGTTTATATATATATATTTCTTTATTGTCTCCCCTGTTAGATTGTGAGCTCCTTGAGGTCAGAGTCTGCCTTTTGACTCTTTTTGTACACCTAGCACTTAGTTGGGTGGTGTGTGTCTAAGGTGGGATTTGAACTTGTTTTTTCCTGATGCTGAGTCTAACACTTGATTCACTATGATTCACAATGATGATAGCAAGATTTTGAGTCAAGATGATAGGGAATGTCAACACAAATAGGTAAGTCCAGAAGAGAGGTTGGTTTGAGGGAAAGATAAAGGCTGCCGTTTCAGACTCAGTGAGTTTGAGGTGCCAATGACATGTAATGGTGGAGGTGTACGATGAGGCGTTCTAGATTCTTTATGAGAACACCATTTATGTGACTGACCTTATGTGACTTGACTAGTGTAGCCTAAAATGAGCAGATGGTTGGAATACAGGTATTAAATGATGAAGCAAGACAGGAACTTTAGGGTCCTGAAGCTCAGAGACAGAGGAGAGCTGTTGAAGTATTTAGAAGGTGATCATGTGGGAAAGGAGGGATGTTTATTGTATTTGGCCCCTGAGGGTAGCACTAGGAGTAAGTGGTTGAAGTTTTAAAGAAGCAGTTTAGGCTTGAAACTAGGAGAAAACTTTCCCAAGAGAATGGGCTGGTTCAGAAGGTGGCATAGGTTCCCCTCATTGAAGTTCCTCCAGCAAAGGCTGGGTGAAGACTTGTTGGGAATCTTGTAATGGGGCTTCTTTGGGGGAGAGAATTATACATTGAACTAAATCAATGGTGTTAAAAGCAAATAGAAATAGAGACACTAAACCTTACATAAAGATCTCTGCAGGCTTCATGTTGACTTAGAGGACTACAAATTAGCATTATCTAGGTAGCTATGTTTTATTCTGGGGGTGTTTAAGTGGCTTAGTTGATAGAGCTCTGGCCTGAAGTCAAGAAAACCTTAGTTCACATCCAGCCTCAAACACTTACTAGTTATGCGACCTTGGGCAAGTCACTTAATCCTGTTTGCCTTAGTTTCTTCATCTATAAAATGAGCAGGAGAAGGAAATGGCAAAGCACTGCAGTATCTTTGCCAGGAAAACCCTAGATGTGGTCATGAAGAGTTGGACATGACTGAACGATAGCAACAACGATGTTTTGTTGTATTTTTCTTTTACTTTGTTAAATATTTCCCAATTATATTGTAATTGGTTGGGCATCCTGGAGTGTGGCTGGCAGTGTTTTGGACCCCTCAAGACCAGATGGCTGCTGAGGTCCCTTACAATTCTGAACTTTTTGTCATAGTCATTCTCAAGAACTTAATTTTACTTGAAATTCAAACTCAGTGACAATTAGAATCAGTCAATTGTACCGCTACCTTATCGTTGTATCTTCAAAACCTACAATTTTATGTGACAGAATTTTACTTTTTTTATCTAAAATTATTTGAAAAGCAAAACTGTCGCATTTTATTGAGCTCTGCATAGACCACCAGATAAATACCCAAAGGATGAGGGCATTTTGCCAATTGTTCTCATGATCAACTCAGTATGTATGGTATCTAGCATTGTCCCATGTGCAGTGAGTTACTTACTAATTGCTTTTTGATTGATTGACTGACAATCTTAAGCTTTCTTCTAAGCCTCACATTCCCTTGGCTGATCAGTTTCTGTTGAATCCTCATGCAAATAATTAGCTGACTTGGGGGGAAGTGAAGGGGATAATGATTCAGCTCAAATTCTCATGCTACTTACTTACTTAGAGAAAATAATACCAAAGACCAACCTAGTCTTAGAAATGTTCTTGGGATTTCTACATTTTATTTCAAAGTCTAAAGTGCAGTCTGAGAAAATGACTGGTAGTGACCGGTGTTTTAAAATGTTTGCTGTGGTATTTACCTTCTCTGTTCCCTGAACTCAATTCTAATCTCCAGCTAGGACTGATTGCTGTCTGAGATGTCATCCTTAATGGCAGGGCTGTAAATTTCTACTATATCAGAGCTTTCCATATTCTTGATGATATTTCTCTCTGCCTCCATCTTTATTTATTGAATTCATTCGCTGAGCTGGGAAGATTTTTTTTTTCTGAATGCCTTCACACAAGTACCTTAAGAAATCTAATTTGTAGACAGTGAGTAGAAGTTTACCATCGTATAGGCCCTTGCACAGGAAATAGGATACAATTTGATCTTCTTTTGAGCTGGGCTCCTTAGTTAGTACTTCAGACCTGAAATATGGGACCGATGGGCTCTTGGCCAGGGTTGGAGTGCACCTAACAAGAGCTGATAAAAATGTATTTTCCTGGAATCTTGTAAGTCTAATCAAAAAGGCTTTAAACTGAAAAGGAAGAGAGGTAAAAAAAATTGCCTTCATATACCACCAAATGAAATACCATGGAGAATAACTATAATGTAGGAGAATAGTAGTAGAAATGCCTAGAAATTCATGGGAGGAAAAAAAATCCACAATAGGAGTCTATGGCCTCAAGAGGCTAGACTCAAATTCACAAATTATGGGCAACATACAAGGTGAACTTAGAAATACTAAGGCAAGGATACAAATTTGACTTCACAGGCCTCACTGGGACTTGGCGGGATAACAGAATTTTAGAAATGAAAAATACCTCAGTGGCCACTGAATGCAACCCATAAACCCACAGAATCCTCGGTTATTTATTCTTGGCTTTTAAGACACCAGGTGAGGGGAGAAATTCACTGCCTTCTAAAGGAAACCCTTACATTTTTGGAGAGCTCTAATTATTAGAAAATTTTTCATTATATTAGGTCTTAATTCACCTTTTTTTTTTTTTTTGGTAATTTCCACCCATCATTGCTATTTCAGGTTTCTGGAGCCAAACAGTTGAAGTCTAATCCTTCTTCCGTAAGACAGCTTTTTAAGTACATGAGGATAGCTGTGGGATTGAAATATAACTCTAGAAGGGCATCTTATTGAAAAGGATAAGGATAGATAAAAGAGAGTGGTGGTATAGCATGGCATATTGTATATTTTAAGAAGATATGCTGATGTGAGAGAATCCAGAAACCAAAATGGGAGGGGGAGCACCAATCAATCAGAAGATATTTATTAAATACCTACTATGTTGCTATGTGCCCAATATACAAGTACAAAGAATAGAATAGTTCCCATTTGCAATGAGCTTACATTCTAACTGAGTTATGATAGAGAACATTGGAGGGAAGATAAATAGAAACTGAAATAGATGTAATAGCGCCTGGTACATAGTAGGCATTTAGTAAATATTTACTCTACTGTATTTTATTGCCATTGCGGTATGCTACAGATTCCCTGAACAGAAAGAGGAACTTAAGGATTTGAGGGAATCTAACACCAGTCTGGCACAGAGGCTTGCTGTAATTGGGAGGAAGGATTTCAATTATCCAGATATCTGTTGGCCTCTAACAGGTCTTCCAGTTCTACATCTGTGATCAAACAGTCAATAAACATTCACTAAGTACCTACTACATGCCAGGCAATGTGCTAAATGCTGGGGATGCAAAAGGAGGCAAAAGACAGTCCTGCCCTCAAGGCGCTTACACTAATGATCCAAATTCTGACTTTGAGTCTAGATACTCTCCTCATAGCATTCTTCCTATCTAAAAGTCTAGTAACCTTGTATAAAAAAAAAAGGAAGTGGCTAGGCACCCTATTTAGGATTCAATCTCATGATATGCATAGAATCCCCTATGCCAACCATGATTATTTGAGGGAGAACAGTAAAGCATTTATTTTTTACCAAAATTTTGGAATTACCAGGTTTATATTGTGTGTTTCATGGAGATAACAGGAAAAATATATTTCAACTGAACTTTTGTTTTTTATTGAAACTTCAATATTAATAACCTGGTCTTCTCTATCCACAGATAATTTCAGGGTTGTCTTTGCTTTTTACATAATTTTCAGCAAGTTTATATTTACTTGTAGAGACCACAATGTGTAGGCATGTTATTCCCACCTCTTTTTTTCCCCTAACTTTATAATAGGTATCATTAGAGGCCATGTGTTTGTTGAAGAAAGTTTCCAGATATTTTGCCCATATCTTAATGCCTAGCCAAGAATCCATTTGTACCAAAAGAATTCTGGAACAGTTTTCAGTTGGGCTTAGAAAAGGGGCAATCTCTGGAGCAAAGTACTATGGAGATCCATCTCCCCCAAATCCAGGAGGTTTGGAAAATGAGTGTGAGATTATAGATCTAGAAGACTGAAGCTGCCTAGAAACTTACTTGATTTTCTGTTGACTCTCACTATATTTTCCCAAATATCAGTACTGTTATCACAGAATATCAGTATTTGAAAGCACCTTATAGTCTATTCCAGGGGTGGGGAACACATGTGGCCTTCTAGGTCTTCAAGTTTGGTCCTCTGACTGAATCCAAATGGGCCACACTTGAGGACTTAGAGGGGACACATGTGGCCCCAAAGCCCCAGGTTCCCCACACCCCTGGTCTAGTCTAATCCATTCTTTACCATGAAGGTCCTCTATAACACTGCCAGGTGAAACTTTTTTATTCAGTTTCTTTTACTTCTAGTGACAGGTGAGAACAGTGAACCAAATCTAAGAAGGTTAAATTTGATACGGATAATATAAAGTTCATAAAGAGAAACCTTCATAGTGTAGGGTAGGATCACATCTGTATGGACTGCTTCCTGTGCATCTGATTAAAGGGGTTGAGAAGACTCATTAACAAACCTCTGTTGGTTCAATTCAGGGTTCAATTCGTGATTAGTGTCTTGCATATAACAAGTAGAAGTGAAAATTTTTAAAGTATTGTTAGTAAAAACTGATATTTTTTTTTACATTTGTTGCATTTTCATTTTTGAAAAGTATTTTCACACCCACAATTTCATTGTATTCTCTTGCCCTCGGTAGACACGATGAATCTAGTATTTACTGAGAAATTCTTTTTAGGTTTAATTCTGATCTAAATGTAAACTAGAAGATAAATAGATTTGAAGGGGAGAAGAAAGCTAAGGATTATGTCTACAAGTAATATGTCCCTTTCTTACATAATTCGCTCTGTAAGTAAGTATTTATTAACTACATCCTTTGTACTAGACCAAGAGTGGATAACCTGAAGGCTCTAGGCCACATGAGGCCTGGTTCCGCACCCTTGTGTACTAGACACTGTGCTAGGTGCTGAGCATATTAAAAGAAAGAAAGAAAGAAAGAAAACAAAAAGCCTCCACTCTCAAAAGTTTACGTTCTAATTGAAGTGATAACATAAAAATCAGAATATGCAAGGTAAATACAAGGTCTGTGAAAGGTAACCTTAGAGGTTCCTTACTCTAAAAGACTTGTACAAACAGTATTCAGTATTGACTAATGCAAAGCCATCTATTAAAGCCCACTCCCTTCAGTATAATTTGCCTTTGCCAAACATTTTGGCAAACTGTTTTTCTCCCACTCAAACAATGGAAAACCCAACTAGTGTCACCTGTCCTTGTGATTATTTATTGATTTTGTTCCTTTAGGATGGCACTATATTCAACATTTAATGGTTGGAGGGCCTCAGTAGGGATAAAACTTTAGCTAGCTTCATTAAATTTTGAGTTTCCTAGAAGTAATTGATTAAGATGGTCACTTATTCTGACCAGAAGCACATTGAGGGGTACCTTTAATGGAATTAAAATAGAAGCATGGAAGTATATGACCTCAGGGTGACAGAACCTCAGAGGTCCAACAGTCCAGTCTTCCTTCTAGTGCTAGAATCACTTTCAGCTATACAGCTCAAAGATTATATCTATTAAGAAGATTACTCTATTAAATCTAGTTCCTCTAATACCTAACTGTCCTAATATTTAAAGATAGCTATCAGAGTGTACAGAAAGGCTCTGGCCTTGGGCCTTTGCTGTGCAGAATTTTATCGTTGACTTGAATGAAGGAATAGATGGTCTGCTTGTCAGATTTGTGTAAGATATGAAGATGGGAGACAAGGAGGAGTATACTGGAGCCAACTTGTGGTGGCTCACAAAAAAGCAATTGTTAAATTTTCAGTGTGAACATTTATATGTTGGAAATTGGCAGATGCCGCAAATGCTTGATGTACTGTTGGGTTGATTTCTAGACTTACAAAGTAATGAAGAAAATGTTAACAATGCAGATTAAACTTAATAGTGAGTAATGCTTACGTTCTTTCTTCCTAGAAAGGTGGTTGTTAAACACTTCTCAGAATAAGAGCTGGTTGTAAAACATTTATCAGAACACCCTGGGAGAGATCATGATAATTTTGAAGAACAGAACCTAGATGCCAAAGGATCTAAACAGACAGCAATGTTTGATGACCTAATTAGATGAAATCTGGCAAGGATAAATACGAAGTCCTATACTTGGATTAAAAAAGAGAAAGGGTGATAGTTCTACTTTACTCTGGAACCCTAGAGCTACATCTGGATTCTGTTACATCTGGATGATTGCGTTCAGTTCTGAGCACTGTACTTAAGGAAAGGTATTGACCAGTTGGAGCATGTTCAGGGGAAGGTGACCGCAATGGTAAGAGAGCCCAGAAACCATATTACATAAGGACTGGTTGCCTGAGGAAGTAGTGAATTTTCCATTACAGACATTTCCGAGTGGAAGTTGGATGACTGCTTGTTTAGGGTGTTCTAGATGTGGTTCCTAATAAGGTCCAGTTTAGGCTCAATGATCTCTCAGGCCCTTTTCAATTCTGAGATTTTATGAGCTTGAATCATTATAATAAATGACCACTTACCAAGTATCTGTCTTAGCAATCATCAATGAAAGCTGAATGCTGTTACAAGCAAGGTGATCTAAGTTAGCATTTAAATTATTGGTAAATGTTTAGCAACTATCTCTTCAGGGAAAAAAAAAACAAATTATGCACAACACTTATAAATTTAATGTTCATTATTAAATTTTTATCTACTGTTTCTTTTTTTTAAGTCAAGCCCATCAACAAATGATTAATCAAGCTCTGATTTGTAGTGCTGAATAATTTTAAGGTATAAATGCTCACACTGAAAATTTAACAATCAGCTCTCATGAGCTGATTCAAGCCAGCTCCAGCGCACCCCCTAATTTAATATGTTCCTGGACTACCTAGTATCTGCAGTTTAGCTTGAAGGGCTGAAAATACTCATTTTCTACTATTTGCCCCTGATATCAGAAGTATTGTGAGAGAGTGGATAGAGAGTGGGCCTAATAGCCAACAAGACCTGAGTCTGTCTTGCCTCTGACAGATACTGGCTTTGTGACCTTGAGAGTCATTGAACCACTTAGTGTTCTCAACAGCTAAGACTATAAATTGCAGGGAAGGTGCCGACCTGCATTGACAGAGAAAGTTCCTCACAAGGGACTCTTGACATGAAAGAAATCACAGGTCCATCCCTTCTGCCTGTCCCCAGAGAGGAGCAGGGCTGAGGAAGAATGAAATTCTCAAGGAGCTCCCTTTCATTTTGCCAGTTTGATAAATACAATAAATGCCATCAGTTCAGGATGAATCCAAGGCAGGGCAATTTTGAGTCATTCTAAGCTAGTCTTAGTACGGAGTACATCATAAATCGTGGTGCTTCCCAATTCTTTGAGCATTTAGATCCCCTGTAAGAATTCCTCATTGGCTTTAGGGATCCGAAGCTAACCCCTGCTTTTGCCCCAGAATCATCCTGGATCTTGGGAGTGGTCCCAGAACTAGAATAGAGATACTTGATGCATAGTTTTTATGGGAGGAGGTGATTGGGAAAAATAAAAGAAGCCCGGAAGGCCTAAGTGGGTTGCTATGTAAGAGGTCCTGAAGAATTATGAACATGGATAACTTATGGAAAGGGAGGAGACCCTCTAACAGAAGAGGAATCTTGAAAGGGTTCTCAACCTCTCCTAATTGTAGTGCCTTGCCTCTGTTAATTATTTCCTGTTTATCCTATATGTAGCTTACTTGTTTGCCTATTGTCTCCTCATTTAGATTGTGAACATTTTAAGGTCACGGACTGTCTTTTGCTTTTTTTTTTTTTTGTATCCCCATCCTGTAACACAGTGCCTGACTCGTAGTGGGTTCTTAATAAATTAGTAGGTGCTTTATTAGTAGGTAGATGATTAAAAGGGTACGTGGAGGGATTACAAAGACCAGTCCTTATTTTACAATTTTACCTAGACCCGACCCTTATTCTGCTTTTCAGCTTGGCATAAAATGAATAATTATAGCTATTAAAAAGAAGACAGCTTCAAAGAGTATATCACTACCTTGCTCCAATCTACCTTTCCAGGTTTATTGTGTATCATCCATTTTGCTTCGTCTTCCATCCAACCAAACCTCTTTCCTTGTTCCTCGTACACAATCTCTGTGCCTTTGCCCATCCTGGGAATAACTCTCTCCTACCATCTGCCTCTTAGAATCCTTATCTTCCTTCATATCTCAGCTCCTACATGTACCTATTTATTTACCTACTATCTTCCCCGTTAGAATGTAAACTCCTTTCCCATAAGAATTATTTTTTCTTTTTGTCTTTTTTTTTCTTTTGGTATCTCTAGCACTTAGCATAGTTCCTAGAATAAAGTAAATAATAAATGCCCATTGAATGACTGATCTCCTCAGATTAGCTGAGAGGAACATCCTAGACTGGTTTTTTCTTTAGTCTTAATATGTTTTGTATATATGGCCTTTAAAGGCCAAACAGAGGGATTTTTATATGATTCTAGAGGAAACAGAGCTACTAGAGTTTATTATGCCAAAAACTGATATGGTTAGAATTATGCTATAATTTATCATTTTGCCAGCTGTGTGAATGATAAATGGGAAAGGGGTGAAACCTGAGGCCAGGAGACCGAAGGAGAGGATATTACAATAGTTGAGGTGAGAGGTGATAAGGACCTACCCTAGGACAATAGCCCTGGGAGAGGTGAGAATGGGATGGAAGCAAAAAATATTGTGGAAGAAGAATTAACAAGAAAACAAAATTTATTAGCAACTGATTGGTTGTGTTGGGAAGGGAGTTTGGGAATTGAGGATAATTCTAACAGGATGGTGACTTTTTATTAAAAACAGCTAAACTAAGAAAAGGAGAGAGTTAGGTAAACACTTGAAACCACTTAAAATGATTGTCAACTTTCATCTTTGAAAGTGCTCAATGTTAATTATCAATTCTTCTGCCTGTATGACTTAGTTAATTGCTTGTTATCCTCCATTTGGTTGGCAACATAGTGTAAACAGGAAGAATCTCACTTTTAACTAATATTGTTATTATTTCCTGTTCTCTAGAATAAAACTATTTGCATGTCCTAGGTGTCAATTACCTATATGATCTTGGGCAAGTCATTCAACCTCTCTGAGACTCAGTTCTCACATTTATAAAATGAGGGGATTATACTAGGGTCTGATCACTAGATGATTTTAAGAACCCTGATAGTTCTAATACTCTAGGCTATGATTTTCATGTGCTGGATTTAGTAGAAAATAAAAATCCTATGTAATTTTAAAAAGGAGTACATTAGCAGTAGTCAAGAATGCTATTCTTAGAGAGGAAACCTGGGTTCAAAATACTACTCTGGCACTTGATAGCTTCATGGGGCAAGTTTCTTCATTATACTGAGCTCAGTCTTGGCACCTTAACAATTGGGAAAATAATACATTCCCTAGCTACCTCACAGTTATTGTGACAAAAGCAATTTTTAAACCTTACAGTACTACTGGAATATAGGCAATGATGACTGATGGTGACAACAATAATGGTGTGTCTTTAATTTTATAATTTTTCTTTGGGTTTCTAAAGGCTTCCGGGCTGTAATTCAAAAGTAAATAGCATTGATATGTGCCAAACAGAAACAATTCTAAAGAGCAGTACTGTTGGCCAATGGTGCACAAATGGTAAATGGCCTTAATTAGTTCTTATTAGTATGTCCAGCACAGACACAAGCTCAGTGTGTCAAGATCTGCCGTTTGTCCTCTGGTCTTAGTCTCACCGTAAACAGCAGTTTCCAAAGAGATGGCCTTTACATTCATAGGATTTGAAGGGTCATAGGATTTAGAGCTGGAATGGGCCTTGGAGATCATCTAAGTAGAACACAAGAACATGAAAGATGCTTATCAATCAATCAAAAAATATTGATTAAGCACTGGCTTACTTTGTACCAAACAC
Source organism: Phascolarctos cinereus (assembly GCF_003287225.1). Lineage (NCBI taxonomy): Eukaryota > Metazoa > Chordata > Mammalia > Diprotodontia > Phascolarctidae > Phascolarctos > Phascolarctos cinereus. Next base: position 121,339,282 of record NW_027555847.1, read on the forward strand.
TGAGCTAGACCACAGGGACGGAAGCAGAAAGGACAGGATCCCTGCTCACAAGGAGTTTATATTCTAATTGGGGAAACAAGGATATATGAAAATATATAAGGCATAAATATAAAGTTAATATAGAAAAAAGTAGTTGAATACAAGGTAGTTTGGGAAGGAGGGTACTAGCAGTTGGCTGGATAAGTAAAAGCTTCCTGCAGAAGGTGGTGCCTGAGATTCATCTTAAAGGAAGAAAGGAATTCTTTGAGGCAAAAATACAGAAAGAACATATTCTAGATCTGGGGGAAAGCCAGAGTTGAGGGACAATGACTAATAAATATTTGTAAATAGAATTTAGCTGAACCCCAAGGACACACAGCTAATAAGTGGGAGAGTCAGAATTCAAACCCAAGTCCTCCAAATCCAGTGCTTTTTTTTTTTAAAACCATGACTTGCTACACATGATGTAAGTTAGAATTGTTATGGAAACCACTGTTTTTCAGTCTGCAGATGGAATTTTTTATTTGAAATTACAACACCCTGTATATGTGCACTTTTTGCATTGAGTACATTCTGCAGTGTTGCAACATTTGAGAAATCCCCTGCCAACCGGCAATTTTCTCTGAGCATCAGTTTTACACAATGGAAATGAAGTAACCATTCCATAAGCCTATTGTGTCACGACTGAATAATTTCTGTCCTGCAGCTTCCAGTCTGAGATTGTGCCTGCACAGTCTTTTAGTTTAAGTTTCACTCCTGAGGATGCAAAAAAAAAAAAAAGATAAAAAAAAATCTGGTTTCTTCTTTTGAGAGCAATCGAACTTAAGGCTATTTCCTCTATTGTTTTCCATGGAGTCTCATTTAAAATATTTTATTAATTCAGAGAGAAATGCCTTCAAAGGCTAAGGGTCAGTGAGCAGTAGCCATGACAACCAGGAAACCATTCTGCAGAAAAAATGCAGTAAAGAGTAAGTGTTTTAATCCTTAACTTTAATCCCTTTACTTCCTGTTCTCAAAATGAAATATAAATCAGGCACCGTGCAGCGCAGCAATTTTTCCTGAAAGGGATGTTGGCAAAAGAGGATTAGTAATGGACAGAAGTGTTTAAGGAATTTAATCACACAATTTGTTGTAAAACTTTTGAGACTACGAGTGACCAGTTCTTTTGAGTGTGGTCAAAGAGAAACAACAAAACGCACTTTGAAAGTGATTAGAGAGCTGGCGCAGGCAGACACCCCTGTTTATTGGAGTTGTTACATCATTGCCGCCTGTTGTAAGGACATGAGAAATCAGGGAATTGGTTTGGAGCTCCCCAATGGGGGAGGTGGCAGGCTGAGGGTGTTTCAATGGCAGCCTAGAGTCATGCTTTTGATCTCCAAGAAATGAGAGGGGGAAAAATAATAAAGCTGGCTGTATTTTTCATCCCACTTTTCAGCGATGCTTTGTTCCTATGCTGGGCATTAAAAGGACGTGTCTTCTCTGGTCAGACTGCTCTGGCATTTAAATTTAGAGGAAGGATGCCCAGCTGCTATGGATGGTAACAATGGGACTGGCACCTGGGGAGAAGAGAGGCCTGTTACTTCCTGAGCACTGGTGGTTCTCATATTTGTTTCTGAGGTGCTACTTACCGGAAGTATTGGTTGGTGTGAATTAATTCCTTAATTATTCTCTAAGTTCTACTCCCTAGGCTTATTGATTTGGAGCTGGAAAGAACCTTAAAAATCACATAATCTTACCCTTGCTTGACAACTGAGGGCCAGAAAGGTTGTCCGTGGCCCGGTGTCACATAGGTGGCAAACAGCAGAGCAGGAATTTTAACCCAGCTATCTTGATTCCAAATTAAGTGGTCTTTCCACTACATGATGTTGCCTGCTTATTTTGACTGATCTGAAGAGCCTCTATTTTCTCCAAAGACACACTAAAAAGGCTGTTTCTCTACTTGAATGAAATATTGGTCATTCTAGGCTATAGCCAATTGGTCCTGCCCCATTCTCCTTCGAAATACCTTTTCAAACATCCATTCAGTCAACCAACTTTTTTCTTTAATTTATTTATTCAATCAGCAGAATTTTGGGGGAAATATTCTCTTCCATATTCCTTTTTCATGGAATAGTTCATTCAGTCCCTTTCAGAAAACAGATGGAAGATGGAGAAGGAAAACTGTATATGCTCAAAGCATCATTTAAAAGTAAAAAAAAAACGACTAAATAATATTTCCAAAATTCCCAGGGTCTCATGAAGTGATTTCCAATAATAACAACTAACCATCGGTGAGGGGTGTGCTAATGGCTATGATGAACAAGCTATATGGAACATAGAATATATGGAAATGAATTGAGATACAACAGAAGATTGAGTTTATGGGCTCTATAAGACCTGACAACTAAAAGAAATGGATCAAGTCCTGTAAGTGGTGGGAAGACTTAACTAGAAAAGTTTCAAAGAATCATTGAATCTCCAAGTTTGAAAGGATATTAGAGGTCATTGAGTCCCTATATGAGTAGGAATCCCTTCTACAACATAGCTAACACGGCTAATATCTGGTCCTCCAATTTCTTAAAGATCTCCAGAGATGGAAAACCTGTTATATACCAAGGCAACTTATTCCATTTTGTTATGCCTTTGATTTTTAGGAAGTTTTTCCTTAGATTGAGCCTACATCTGCCTTCCTGTTATTTCTCATTTTGGTCTTGAAGCCAAGCAGAACTAATTCCTCTTCCATAGCCATTCAAATATTAATATTTTCAGTTTGGTTGCATTACCTCCCAGTGAATGAAATGAGAATATGGTGGAATGGACATATGTAAAAAAGAATACTGGTTTAGGAGTAAGGAGACATTGGCAAGATACTTCACCTTTCTGGTGAAGAAGATGACAACCATCCCCCTACCCCTCAGCTTCAACATTCAGTCTTCTAGGCACCAAAATGATGTCATACTTTGAATCTTTAAAGCATATAGGAAAAAATTTATCTGCCTTCCCATCCATAATCAGAATTATGTCAAGAACATTTATTGAAGTGTTTTGTAACTCTAGAATTTCTGAGGCAAGGTTTTCCAAGCGCCCTATTTATAAATGACATAATATTAATTACATCTAGCTCCAAAACACTACAAAATTTTCTTGGTGCATTTCAAAGTCACTAGAAAAAGATTGATCCAACAATATACATTGGAAAAACAAAGTGGATAAAAAACAAACATCATTGGGGCAGCTAGGTGACACAGTGGAGAGAGCACCAGCCCTGGAGTCAGGAGGACCTGAGTTCAAATCCGGCCTCAGACATATGATACTAGCTATGTAACCCTAGACAAGTCACTTAACCCCAATTGCCTCACCAAAAAAAAAAAATTAAAATTAAATAAAAATGCACATCATCCAAATCATGATAAGTCTTTGAAGGATGACAATTAAGTTAGTCCAGCACTACATGTGTCTTGAAAGGGACTGCAAAAGGACAATGATCTATGGGTCTAAAATTGAAGACAACAAGGAGACTAGGCCGGATCTTATTCCATTCAGTAAATTATCCCTGATGCAAAAGCTCATTCTCTTAGCACTGATAATCACCTTGAACACCATGATATCTGAAGAATCAAATTTGCAGGTAGCTCAAAGGACAAAGGAATCACACATTCAGTAGAAATAGAGATTAGCATCTTATCAACAATGACACCTACATGAGCGTATAAAAGATATTTTCAAGAACATTAAAAAAAAAACAGAACATCAGGTGGGTTGATCTCATAACAAGAGCAAGGAATTAAGCAGCCTGTGTGAAATATTTTTTAAAACCACAAAATAAATCCTCCAGGACATTGGTTAGATCTCTAGGGAGAATTTATGAAAAATTGTGGTGAAAAATCACACAGGATAAAAAGGCATGATTATGGCTATAATCTCTCCAGGGGAAAGGATGCTTATACTGATGAAGCCATGAATCCACCAAATAGTCATATATTCAAATATGGGAATTTCTAATTCTCACATCCAAAATATGAAATGATTCAGAAGAAATATTGTTATATAGGAAACATAACATTAGTGTCTATCTGATAATATACAGGAAAAGAAAAATCTTTCTCTGTTCTGCTTTTAACTGTTATTTTAACTGATATTTCTCTCTCTTTCTCTCTCTCCCCCTCCCTCTCTCTTTCTTCTTCCTCTCTTTCTCTCTCTCTCTCTCCCCTCCCTCCCTCTCTTCCCTTCTTCTCTCCCACACTTCCTCTTTTTAGATTGTATAGATACCGGTTGGTTTCTGGAAAATGGCTCTAACCATTTTTTCTCAATATATTTCTTAGGGACATTTTTTTCACCTGCCTTTAGGAATAACTCAAGAGGGAGAACAGTTTAGTGAGGCAGTAGCAATCACAACTCTTGAGAGGTGTCATTAAAACAATTGCTTTTAAAGATAGTGCAATCGAAAGGATATATATTAAGTATATTATATAAGTAACATATATGTATATTGTGTATAGTCTAAAGAGAGGCAGCATGTTTCTTTGTTTGGAGTGTTAGATTTGGAATCAGCAGATGTGAGTTCAAATCCTGACTCTTATGCTTACTACTTCTGTGATGGCGATCAAGTCTGTCTTTGGGACTCAGTTTCCTCATCTGCAAAGTGAAAGTGTTAGACTAGGTAACTTAGGAAGCCCCTGATTCTATAAATGAATTATGAACCTAAGCAGTCTTAAATCTCTTGCAGTCAAACTTTCTAATTAAAAGAAGGGGAAAAATAGATCTCTCTGCCTTAAGCTCAATGTCTATCCCCACACTCACAAAGGTATAGTATAGGCAGTACCTATAGTCACAAATCAATTCAACAAAAAGACAATAGGAAGGTGGTAATAAGAGGGGGAAAGTAATTACTAGATAGCAAGCCAACTTAATTAAACCTCAAGAATATTTGAATAGAAAGAAAAATGATATGCTCGAATGGATGGAGTAGGATGTGTATGGTCATATTATTTCACGTCAGCTTTTGTCCAGAGGAATTTAGGTAGCTATCATAGGGGTGAACCATTTAGTTTTGCTTTGTGTGCTCACAGATCCATAACCAGGCTATGGAAGGCAAAGGAGGATGTTTTTAATAACAATGAGAAATTCCACTTTGATTTTCCTCTGTCTGATTTTAAAAAAAAAAGCTATCTGCCCTTCAGTTGAATGTTTGGCTTTCTTTGGATAAAGCTTGAATCCCTCTTTGATTGTCTGGGTTTGTATATCATTTTCCAGTCAGAAAGAATGTAAAGTTCTTGATGTCAGTATTAGAATAATATTGACTTATGAAAAAGTGATGTTTTTACAAATGTAGCAATAGACAAATTCCATTCCACATGCCTTTCAGCTGCCAACATTCTTTACTCGTGACCAAAAAGGGGGGAGGGGGGAGTCTGTGTTAGCTTGTTGGACAGAAGCACTGCTTTTGTTATGTTAAATGGGATATTAAGAGGAAATACTTAGTCACAAAAGTGTTAAGAAGTTTATGGCAAATACATTTTGCACCCTGTATCAATCAACAACTGTTTGTTAAGCACCTGCTGTGTGCCAGGCCCAGGGTTAACTGTTCAGTATTCAAGCACAAAGAAGAAACATTTTTGTTGCTGTCCTGGATCACGGAATCCAGTGTGTGTTCATCAAATGCCATCAAGATGACACAAGATGAGAAGGCAGAAGTCAACTGAATGATCCAAATGAGCTGTGGTCTAAGATTCAGTTAAATAACTCATTTTTGATTTACAGGCCATCTCTACTTTATGAACTGCCTCTTTTAGCTAGACCCCCACTATACAAATGGTGATTTCAACCAGATGGCCTTAAGGGTTCTCCTTCCCTGTCAATAATCACAGCATGTGATATGTCCTTTCTCTTGTCAATGCTGAACTTCCCAGTGCTACCTGGGAACCTGAATTCCCACTTTTCACCTTGCCCCACAACTGATCTTGGACACTCTGGAGTGGTAGGACTACTAAAGAGGTGAGGAGTTCTCTTCTAGGGCTGGTATTTGGTGGAAAGCATGGTACCCGGGTTCCATGTTATCTCTTAATTCCTCAGGACAAAGAAGACCTTTCTATTTGTGTCAGTGGGTGGGAAGGGATACTAAATGACGAAATCATGGATCCTTCAAATAGTAAAGTGAACATAATCTCACTTAGGATATTCATTTTCCAAAACCTGTTAAAAGGAGATGAAGTTTGGTTCCATTACCTCAAAAGAATTGGAGCAAGCCAATGGTGGAATTAATATTTCTTGAAATCATGAGAGTCTTGGAAAATCTGAGACTGATGGGGCTTCATCTTTTCCTCCTTTTTTTAGAGAGAAAGAGGAAGCAGAATGGGTAAAGACATAAAAAGTATTGGTTTTTCTTTTCTCATCTCTTCCTGTTTTCCAATGTTGCTACTGGCTAAGTAGCCATCAGTACTTCAAAACATTCTGATTCCAACAATGCAGGGGATTCCTTCCTCTGGCACAGAGCAAAATCATGGATGCTCCCCAGGACATGGGTGTCAAAACATGGTGTCAGCAAGCAGCATGGGGCCAACAGCACTCCTGAGTACAACCCAAACCAGATTAAAATGTGATTGTGAAATATTTAACAAAAGAAATAAAAATGCAATGAAACAGAGATAACATTACATTTTAAAGCTGTCAGGGTTCTTTCTGTATGATGTAGTAGCCCCCACTTCTGTGAGTCTGACAGCATTGTCCTTTGGGATCTAGATACCCAACACATTAGAGAACTCCTCTGGCTCTTTAAATAGTTTATTGAAGGGGCAGCTAGGTGGCTCAGTGGATAGAGCACTAGCACTGGAGTCAGGAAAGCCAAAGTTCAAATATGAACTCAAACACTTAATAGCTGTGTGACCCTGGGCAAGTCACTTAACCTTGATTGCCCCTTCCCCCCCAAAAAAAAAAATTGAAATAAATAAATAAATAAATCATTAACATCAATGAAGGATTTAGGCTATCCATCGTAATCCCTTATCTTCCCTCCACTTTGGGAGGCAGAGTAAAACAGTATGACTGTTGGCTTTGGAGAAAGAAGGCATGAGTTCAAATTCTGCCTGTTCTATTTATTGCCTATATGACTGTGGGCAAATCATGTATCTTCATTTGGCCTCAGTTTTTACATCTGTAAAATGAGGAGAGTTGAACAAGAATGGCTCTAAAGCTTCCTTTCAGCCCTAAATATATAATACTATGTGATCACGAATTCGCTTTCCTGATTCTACAAACTCTCAATGGTATTATTTAGTCCAGTTTTGCACCAGTCATCACTAATAATATGCTGCCACCATTTTCCATCCACCGCATATCCTTTCACTGTCCTTTACGTCATCTAAAATTGTGATTCTTCTAAGGTCGTAGAGTTCTGTGATTCATAGTCAAAAAGTATTAAAAGAAAGTATGGGCTTTTGCTTTAGCGAGCCACAGCATGTCAATGAAAGCCTCACATCATTTTTCAGATGGATCCAATCTGAACTCCTTCTATTTAATGCCTGGACCAGTTCTTGATTCATCTGCAGTGAATGCCTAGGACATATGTGCTAATGGACTAACTCAGTAGACTGCCTGCCTAGCTGCGTTCTTCATACACTTTTTTTTTTGTTTGGTGTGTGTGCATGTGTGCACATGCATGCAGGTACGTGTGTGCACTTACTTTGGACAGAACCCTTAGAAAACCTCACACATCTTATTTGTTTGCTTCAGGACCAGAGAATTAGGAGAAGCTCTAAGATTGCTTTGTTCTACCATAGGCTAGTCAAAAGCAACAGGTGGTTTCAGTGGAAAGAGAAGCAGGTGGACCAATGAATGGGATGGGGGAGGGGAGAGAAGGAAGGGGAAGAAAGAAGGAGCTGGCCTGAGTGCAAGCAGTATCTTTAAGGGCTTATACTGGCAAAAGGCTAAAGTACCTCAGGGATCCTTCAGCCTTCATCCCTACTCTTAAAACCATTAGCCTTCCCTTGTCCCATCTCAGTTTTCACCCTCATGGAGCCCTTGGGAGAGGAGCAGCTCATTATTAATCTCAGAGATGAAGAAATCCCTGCTCTCACTACTTTGGTGAGGGGAAACAGAAGTATGTTCTTCTCATCCTAATTTGGAACTCAGAGCACATCTTCTCAGAGAAATATTGTGATATATGGTGGTTAGGGTTTCTTACTATAGCACTACACTTTAATATGTTATGCTAGTGTTATTTCTTAAACAAATTATCTTGGGATGGCCCAGGGAACATAATGTCATGAAAATAATATTGGGAAATAAATTTGGAATCTCAAGTAGGCATTCTGACAGTGGAAAGAGTCTTATGTTCAGAAACAGAGGAGGAAAAGGGGTATAGGTAGAAAAAGTCAGAAGCCCTGGATTAAGTCTTATTTCTGAATTTTCTAACCTTTGCAACCCTTCCAGAGCTTTCATTTCTTTACATGAAAAAGGAGGGGATTGAATTAGATGTTACCTAATTTCACTTAATTTCAAAATTCCATGTGAACCATCCTTCACCCAGAGATCAGTTCCAGCCTAATTTTTTTGATTGCCTGATATTCTTCCTGACCTTCTCTTTCTGTAAATTAGAGATTCCCAAAGGAAACTGGTTTAGTGGAAATCTCTTGGAGATTAATTATCTATGATATGCCAAAGTCATTTAATAAATTTCAATGTGGAAAAATACCCTAGAGTGGGAATTCTTAAACTCAATTGGAAGTTATTTGTAATAACTAAAATAGGTTAATTCATTGTAATTATGAATAATCCTTTTGGCAATAAGTTAATTCACTGAGAGTCAACACTGCCCTAGGTGCTGTAGAGGATAGTGGAATGTTCTGGTAATTAACCTTAACCCTCTTGAAAAAATCCTCTCCATCTTTCCTTCTGGCCAAGTTTCTTCAGAAACATATTTTTGTGGCATTTGATTGCCAAAGAACAAAGGAAGGCCCTGCAAGGTGATGCATAAACATGCACAGCCCAGATAGAATCCCCTCATTGGAGAAATGCAAACAAAAGGGCCTTTGATTGCTACTCGTTTTCTTTGGAAGCATGTCATGCTTCAGGCAAGCAGAAACCCTTTGCTCTTGGAAGAAAATTTAATGAAACCAAACATGGAAGAGTACGAGCCTCCCCCCCCCCCAATTACTTCCACTTGACTCACCTAATCTTGGGTGATTATTCAATCATATCTGAAATGAGAAAATGACAGGAGTAGAATGTCCCTCTCTTCTTCCAAGAGCTTATAAACATTAACAGAATAGCTGTGAACAAAAACAAATACAAATCACAATCGACACTGCCTTGTTTTTATATATGAAGAGAAATCCCTACATTGTTAGGGAAACAGCTCAAGTTTCTGAATGCAGAAACCTTGTCAAGCCTGATGGGCGATTTCGTTATGGAGGTGGAATAATGATGATTTGGAACAAATATTTCATAATGGAAGGTTGTGTGATAAGCAGCCTGGTTGTTTACTTGCACCTGGACAGAAAGAGAGATTAAGTGTGAAAGTAGTCTACCAAAGCCCCAGGTCTTTAGCACATGGAGAGGTGAATGGCGGGTTCTCGTTCATTGCCATATCATTGTCATAGCATTCCACCCAGGCTGTAGCTCTTTTCCCCCTATATGTTATATTACATATTTAGGCTTAGAGAGATACATTCAGCGGGATCCTAATTATGTTCCAGTGCATATAATACATTTTGAGGCCTCTCAGCAGTGACCCCTGGTCACCAGGCTTTCTCTGCACAGCTGGGTCCCAGGCCACCAAGAGGGAGGCAGAATGGGGACAAGGACAGGATCAAATACACGTGTCTGAACATATTTCTCCCTTGTGCAGTGAACATGTGGCTCAGGCTGCATTCCAAATCCAACAGAAATGATACTGCTTAATCTGCTGTTTAGAAGGATAAGTCTTTTCTCCACCATTAAGAAAGATCATTTAGCAATGGCTGCATTGTATGTTTTTAAATACATCTGTCCTCATACATAATTCAATTATAAGCACCTTGAGATATAAGACTGTGCCCTATGCTTAAATATTTCTATTCAATTAGCAAAAATATACTGAGCACCTGCTGTATGCACCTTGAGTTATGCTAGCTACTGTGGGACCCATCCAAATAATTATACATGGCTTCTGCCCCCAGGAAGCTTAAAATCTGGATGCATGAGAGAATATTAATGCATGAAATAGAAAATAGTTTGTGATGAGCTGTATTATTTAAAATTTGGGTATAATAGATATTCAGAGAAGGGAGAAATCAGTTATGACCCAGTTTGGTCAGAGTAAGATCATGGAAAATATAGGATTTAAGATGGTCTTTAAATTAAGTGACTCAGTGGATTGAGTGCCAGGCCTCAAGTCAAATTCATCTTCCTGAGGTCAAATCTGGCCTCTGACACTTACTAGCTGTGTGGCCCTAAGCAAGTCACTCAACCCTGTGTGCCCCAGTTTCCTCATCTGTAAAACGAGCTGGAGAAGGAAATGGCAAACCACTCCAGTATCTCTGCCAAGAAATACCCAAATGGGGTCATGACGAGTTGGACCCAACTGAAATATGCTTGAAAAACAATAACAACATCTTGATGGGTAGATGAGAGAAGGAAGGGCATTGTGCCCAAAACTGGACTCCCTGCCTTCAAGTCATTCTAAGGAGAGAAGGGGACAATAACATTGACACATAGGAATAATATACAAAATGAATATAAGGTACCGTAATTTGCTTTAGACAATTAAAAATATGGGACCACCGAGAGGACAGAGGTAAAGATATTAAGTTAAGTGAGAATATTCCCAGTTACATAATTATCGAATCCAAGTGATGAATCTCAGAGATTATCTTGTTTAACTTATATATTACCAAAAATTCCTTCTATAAAATCCACAACAAATTATGGACACCAAGTCTCTTCCTGAAGACCTTCCATGATTGTGAGCCTGTTACCTACTAAGACAAGCCATTGCACTTTTGAGTCACTCTTATTAAGAAGTTATTCCTTTCACCGAACTGATATCTGCTACTCTTCCACCCATTATTCCTGGCCTTGCTCCCTAGGGTCAAGTACCCACTAACTACTTTTTTTTTCCATGTGACAACACCTTACAACATTTAAAGACAGCTATATCCCATTACTGCTAAATCTTCTCTTCTCCATGCTAAATAGTTCTGATTCCTTTAACTGGTCATTATATAGTACATTCTCTAGGCTTTTAATATCCTGGTCACTTTGTTCTGGATATTTTCCAGATTATGTGTTTTTCCTAAAACATGGTCACTAGAACTGAACACAGTACTTCAAGCGTGGCTTGACCGTGGCAAGTATTGTGGTATCATTGCACCTCTTATTCTTGTCACTGTTTCTATCGATTTCCAGTCTTAGCTTTTTTTTGGCTGCCATGCCACAGGGTTAAAATTATTGAGCTTTCAGTCCGCTAAAACCTCCAAATCTTATTCATGAGAAATGTTAGTTGACACTCCCTCCTCCTTCCCATGTTTTTTGGAACCCAATCACATTTGTTCCTATTAAATATCATTTATTTTGATTCAGTGAGTCATTCTAGCTCATCCAGATATTTCTGGATCCCAATTCTGTCATCAAACCTGCTAACTATGCCTTCAAACTTCTTGTAATCTGAAAATTTTGTTAAATTTGTTAATGCACCTTCCAAGTTATTGAAAAAAAGATGTTAAACACACAGGGCCAAGCCTGGATCCCTAGGGCAGTCCACAAGAGAACTTTCCCTAAATTTATGTCATCTTGTTCACTGTTTAAATTTGGTCATTCAGATAGTTCCAAATCTACCAAAATGTGGTATCTTCTAGTGCATTTCTCCAGGTGCTTTCCACAAGGATAGCTCGAGTGATTTTGTCAAAGTCAAGTGTGGCATAGTTTATGGAGTGCTGGGCTTGAAATCTCAAGGACCAGGATTCTAATTTTGACCCTGAGAGTAACCCTTTAAATAGGAACAAATCATTTATTCTCTCCGGATCTATAGTAACTATCACAGGGTTGTTGTGAGGCTCAAATAATAAAATGTATGTGCTTTGCCACCTTGAACATTCTATGTAAGAATCAGTTATTATTATGTCTAAGGTATTCCCTTATCTGTCAGAGTTTGTTGTGGTTCAGTCATTTTTCAGTCATGCCTGACTCTTTGTGACCCCGTTTGGAGTTTTCTTGGCAGATACTGGAGTGGTTTGCCATTTCCTTCTCCAGTTCATTTTACAGATGATGAAACTGAGGCAAATGGGGTTAAATGACTTGCCCAGGGTCACACAACTAGTAAATATCTGAGGTTGGATTTGAACTCAGGAAGATGAATTTTTCTGACTTGAGGTCTGGCACTCTATCCACTGTGCCACCTAGCTGCCCCACCACTCCAGACATTTTGTCACAAAAGGAAATGAGGTTAGTCTGTTCTTGATGAAGCCATGTAGGCTTCTGATGTTCACTCTTTCCCTTTCTAAAGTGCTTACAAATCCAACCCTTAATATTTCTCTAGCATATTGCCAGAAATTAAGCTTACTGTTATATAGTTTCTAGAATTTACCTTTAGTTCCCTATTTTCAGAGAATTGGGCCCTTTTCCCTTCTCTAGTCCTATGGCACTCCTCCCATTTTCCGTGGTCTTTTAAAGCCCACAGATAGCAGTTTAGTCATCACCTCTGCCAGTTCTTTCACAACTGAAGGATGGAGGTCAACCAGGTCATCAATAGGGCCTGAACTCATTGAGACTTGCTAAATATTGCCTACTTCTTTATTTTTCTTGAGTCTCCACTGACCGTTATCCACTTTTCTTCTGTCCTTCTGAATCCAAAGAACCTATTCTTTGAGAGAGGAAACATAAACAAGAGTTGAGTAATTTGACCTCCCCAAAGGAAAAGTTAGTGAGCATTTATTAAGTGCCAAGCACTGGGTTAATTCTATGGATACAAAGAAAAGCAAAAAAAAAAAAATCCATGCTTTCAAGGAGCACATAGTCTAATGTGGGAGACAACATGCAAACAACTACGTACAAACAAGATAAATACAGGATAAATTGGAGGTCATTATAAAAGGAAGGCACTATGACTAAACAGAATTGGGAAAGGCTTTTTGAAGAAGGTAGGACTTTAACTGATGCTCAAAGAGAGCCAGGAAAGCAATGAGACAAACATGAGAAGGGAGAGAGTTCCAGGTATAGAAGCCAGACCCTGTGTTATCATTAGCCAGACCATGCCAGACCATGTTTCTAATCTTAATCTTTCTCTTGTCCTCAACATAGCTGAGAAACAACACTTTTTGTTATTTTTAACATTCATTGAAAATCTTGGCTAATTCTGGGCTTTACGGATCTTAACACTGTTTTATATATGAAAAAGTCATCTTCTATATTCATCCTCGGTTACTTGCTCTGGCTTCCATATTCCAGATATGCTTTTAAAAATCTAAGTGCCATAATGTCCCCCTTCCATCCACATAAGGTCTCTCTAGATATCTCTGCCCTTTTCTGCCCATCATTTTTTTTTCTTTTTTGTATGTTCAGAATTTCATTTTTAAGAGCTTCTCATCACTCTTGGGCTGACTTCCCTTGGAAAACTGTTAGGCTATTGTAATTCTATCTGTTGTTTCTCTGAACATCTAAAATTCTGCTCTCCTAAATCTAGGATGTTCAACTGTCTGTCTAGCTTTCCTCTCCTTTATCAAGAACTCAGTGATGGAATATCTACCTGTTCTTAAGGTTCCTGTTGTTTCTGCTTTGCAATCAATTCTACTACCTGCACATAGCAGAAATCTCCTAGAGCTTAGTTTTGTGATCTGTTCCTCAAATTTCTAATTCTTACCTCTTTACAAAGCATATGAAGCATACACTTCTAACAATGTTATTTCTGGTTCAACCTCCATTGATCCCCATCCAATTATGCTCCACCATATCTACTCATAGTTTTCTGGATTTTGTCACATAAGTATATGTTATTAAAATATATACTGCTTCACCCCCCTTTTTAGTCCTTTCTTTCTTTATAGTGAGGCATACCCTTCCAGAGTCCAATACCAATCATAAATCCTATCCTTTAAAACTTAACTGAAACCTAAGAGATCAAGTTGGTCTCATTATGTTAGAATCTCAAAACTTTAAAAAAAAATAATACACAAATATCTGAGGCAACAGATTTTATTTCATGAAAAGTCATGGCTAAATTATGTTCTGCATCTTAGATCTCATTACATTATTTCCCTCCCTAAAACCATACTTCCTGTAAACTTCTCCATGGTTATGAAGGACATTATTATCATTCAGGTCACCCAGGTTCATAACCTTGTGGTATCATCTTCAATTCTGCACTCCCCTTCATCCCATGTGTCAAAATCAGTTGCCACATCTTATAGTTTTTATCTCCACACCTCTCACATTTGCTCCCTTCTCTCTACTCCAAGCAGTCATCTTCCAGTCTGTTATCAATTCTTGCCTGAAATGTTGCTGTGGCCATTTAATTTGTCTCCGTGACTCAAGTCTCTCCCCTCTCCAGTCAATCTTGCATGCAGCTACCAAAGTGATTTTCTTAAAGCACACATATGGCCGTGCCACTCTCCCAGGCAATAAATTCCAGTATCTCCTTATTGACTCTAGAATCCAATGTAATGTCATATTTATTTCATTCTTATTTAACATCTTTTTTGTGTATGTTTGACAAGGTAAATAATTATTAATACATTACCATAGGCATATAATTTATAAAATATTAAATAACATATATGGAGAAGTATATGCTTAATTTTTTTTCTGATGGAGGTGAAAATTAGGAAAGTTTGAAGACCACTTTTCTATTAAGATATGCTTCCTTCTGTTTAGTATCTACTGATCTCTGTAGTGCCAGATATAAGAATTATGTGAGCAATTTTCTCCCTTCCCCCATTTCCAGTTTACAGTGCTTTTGAATCAATCTACGAGGCTCCAGATGACTATGTTTTTACTGGCCCTTGTTAAGTTCACTCCACTCATCCCTTGCCAAGAGTCTATCATGCCTATATTTTAAACTTGGGTACAAAAAAGCCACTAGATTTGCAAAAAAAAAAAAGAGAGAAAGAAAGAGAGAAAGAGAGAAAGAAAGAAAGAAAGAAAGAAAGAAAGAAAGAAAGAAAGAAAGAAAGAAAGGAAGGAAGGAAGGAAGGAAGGAAGGAAGGAAGGAAGGAAGGAAGGAAGGAAGGAAGGAAGGAAGGAAGGAAGGAAGGAAGGAAGAAAGAAAGAAAGAAAGAAAGAAAGAAAGAAAGAAAGAAAGAAAGAAAGGAAGGAAGGAAGGAAGAAAGAAAGAAAGAAAGAAAATAATTGACAAGCTTTGAGATAGCACTTTCAGCAAGATGGTGAATAAAAGAACTAGAATTCAAGAGCTTGAAGGGGTCTTCAGAAGGTTAAAAGTTGAATGATGAAGGGTAGAGACAGTAGGTGTAGCCCACTATTTTAACAAGTTGGTTAACAAAAGGAAAGAAAAAGGGAAAGAAAGTCATTTTATGACTTGAAACAATGATGATGATGGTGGTGCTAATGATGATTATAGCTATCATTTATATAGCACCTACTATATGCTAAGTACTTTACAAATATCATCTCATTTAATTATCATGATAACTCTAGGAGGTAGGTACTATTGTTATTTCCATTTCACAGTTGAGGAAACTGAGATAAAAAGGTTTAGTGATTTATGCAGGATCACATAGCTAGTAAGCATCTAAAGCCAAATCTGAACACAGGTCTTCCTAATTCCAGGCCTGGGGTTCTATCACTGCATCACCTGGCTGTCTCCATGATCCATTTAATAGAGATAGAAATAGTAGTGGATTCAAACAAAAAGTTATAGTGAGTCTTTTGGGGGGATTGATGATAGTAAATGTTTTCCTTCTTTCTTTCTTTTCTTCCTTCCTTCCTTCCCTCTTTCCTTCCTTTCTTTTTCTTTCTTTCTTTCTTTCTCTCTTTGTTTTTCTCTCTCTTTCTTTCTCTCTCTCTTTCTTTTTTTCTTTCTCTTTCTTTCTCTCTTTCTTTTCTTTCTTCCTTCTTTTCTTCCTTCCTTTCTTTCTTCCTTCCTTCCTTCCTTTCTTTCTTTCTCTCTCTTTCTTTCTTTCTGTCTCTTTCTTTCTCTCTTCCTTTCTTTCTTTTCTTCTTTACTTCTTTCCTTCTTCCTTCCTTTCTTCCTTCCTTCCTTCCTTTCTTCCTTCCTTCCTTCCTTCTTTCCTTCCTTCTTTCCTTCCTTCCTTTCTTTCTTTCTTTCTTTCTTTCTTTCTTTCTTTCTTTCTTTCTTTCTTTCTTTCTTTCTTTCTTTCTTTCTTTCTTTCTTTCTTTCTTTCTTTCTTTCTTCCTTCCTTCCTTCCTTCCTTCCTTCCTTCCTTCCTTCCTTCCTTCCTCCCTCCCTCCCTCCCTCCCTCCCTTCCTTTCTTCCTTCTTTCTTTCTTTCTTTCTTTTTTTTTTGTAATGGAGAGAAGACTATTTCAAGGCAAAAGGAAAGGAACCCATGGTGAGGAGAGAAGATAGATGTTAAAGAGAGTGGGAATAATTTGAGTATTTAGGTTCTAGAAAATAATTTTTTCTTCTAGAGAAGAGAGAGTAAAGAGATAGTATAGACATACACATATAAATATAAATGTATCCACATGCTATGTAAATACATAAAATTCATCTTGGAGAAGAAAATCAACCATTCTTATGCCATTTGGAAGAAAGATTAGAGAAGTGAAGGGAAAGGAAAAGGAAAAGCATTTACATAGTGCCTACAGTGTGCCAGACACCATGCTAAACTCTTTACAAATATTATTTTATTTGATTCTCCAACAACCTTGTGAGGTAGGTGCTATGATTACCCCTATTTTACAGTTGAGGAAACTGAGGCAAACATAAGTTAAATGACTTGCTCAGGGTCACACAGTAAGTCTTCCTGACTCCAGGTCCAGTGCTCTAGCCAGTGTGCCACCTAGCTGCATGAAGAAAGATAAGATAAGATAAACTGAAGATTTGTCTTCCTTTACCCTTTTCACCAATGATTTAGGGACTCCATAGGAGTCAAACACACTTGGATATGAAAAAAAATAGAGAGTAATAGGATTTGCTAGAGACTAGGCTAGACTCCTTGAGTTTGGCCTTTTGACTGAGTCCAAGTTTTACAGAACATTAGGGGGATTTGTTCTGTAAAGTTTGGATCAGTCAAAAGGCTGTACTTGAGGACCTAGAGGGCCACATGTGGCCTCAAGGCTGCAGGTTCCCCACCTATAGGACAGGCCCCTTTCAAAAACAGGAAGTAAGTTGATCACTCCGTGAGGGGTGTGTGTGTGTGTGTGTGTGTGTGTGGGAGGGGTGGGGGTTAGTGGTGGTGGTAGTGGTGTTGGTGATGGTGGCAGCAATGGTAAATAATCACTTCATTTCTCGCATCTGTCAAAGTGGACAAGATGATAACTATGTTAATTTCCATGACCAAGAGAGGGGAGTCATAATCATACTACTTATCATCAGTGGATGTCCATATGTCTACTATTATGTTATGAGGAAGGGCCCCGAGAAGAATAACTAATGCCTTGAGTGTGTAATTTGATTTCAAGGCAGGAATGAGTAATACCTTTTTACCATCCTAATACCAGTGCACTAAGAATCAGGTGATTGAAATTTGGGTGTCATATTCATACAAATATTACACATATGTCCTATATACACATTTCAAAAGATGCTAGGTCCCAAGCTTTATTTTTTCTCATTGCTATTACTTATGTTCAGAACCACGATGTCTGTATTGGAAAATGTTATTTCTACATCACATGACATGGCTGAAACTAGATTCAAAGCAGTCATAGTTTAACTTAGGAGTGGACAGTTATACTACTGATGTTTTCTTCCATTCCTTAGCACTGGCTTATTTCCACAATTCATATTTGAGGTTATCGTTACATAAAATTACTACCTTATTTCAAGAAAATTAGGGCATCTCTTTTTGCCTCTCTATCTTTAGACCTGAATAATTGACTATATACTACAATTCTCAGTCATATATGTGAAGGGGTAGGAGGGTGGAGGGAATGGGGGAAAATTGGAAAACTCACAAAACATTTTTTTCATAATCTCTTGGGGAGTTTTCTGGGGAAAAAATGGAAAACAGAAGTTTTTCTACCTTATTTTTCTCTTTTTTCCCCAGACATTCAAATTTTTGAATACGCTAAATGTGATACTTCAATGTGCAAATGAAGTCAAACATAGTGAATTTTAATGTTTCTAAGCTGACATAATGGCTAGATTTGTAAGGAATATTAGGCAAAGTAAGTATTTATAATTTTTCACTTACCCACCCCCAAAATTTCCTTTTTTGGCTCAAAGAAAATCTCCTTCTTCCTCACGGATTCCAAATTTTTCAAGAATTTGTACCTCATGATGGATGCTAGTAGAATATGTTTCCAATGATCTACATTTCCAGAACATAGGGATGCCTACTTTAAAGTTGAACAGAATCAGATGGAGGTCAGTCTCTGATTTCACCCATCCATTAATTTATTTGATCTCTTTAGAAGAAACACACTTGTTAAAATTACTTCAAATTGACTGTTCCACTATGCATCCTGTAGTTTAGGGTTCCATTCATACAGTGCTACTCCTCAGCATGATTCTTAATGAAACACCTAGAAACACAGGATTTCAGAATTTGAAGAGACCTTAAGAGATCAGCGAGGCTAGTCCAAAGTGGTCATTTTGCTGATGGAAAACCGAGGCCCCAAAGTCCGAAGTCACTGGATAATGATCAGATTTGGGGTTTTAGAAGTGGAAGGGATCATAGAGCTAAAGTGGGAAGGAGCCTTTGAAGCCAACTGGTCCCATTTCCTCATTTTGTAGAGAGGTTAAATGACTTATCCAACATCACATAGGTAGTAAGTAAAAGAATTGGGATTCTTCCTGGGGTTCTGTGACTCCAAGTTCATTGTTCTTTCTATTCTAGTCACTTGTTCTCACTTTACATGTAAAGAAACTGGAATTCAGAAGGCGAAGTTATTTGTTCAAGTTCATGCAGCTAGTAAGTATCAGAACCAGGATTCTTACTTAAAATGCAGTGTTCTGTGCACTATCCACAGCTTCTCTTAAAGAAATAGATTATATGTAGACAATGTGGCAATGTTTTTGGTTGACATGCATATTAGAATGGTTTTATTGTTTCCTTTTTGCAATGGTTAGGAGGAAGTGGAAATAAAAGAAAATAGATTTTTGTACATTGAAAAAATTAAATTAAAAATTTTAAATAGATCATAATATTATTTATAACATAGCTTATTACTGAGAGCTGGACAAGAAAGATGGGCAGGTAGGTGGAACAGTGGATAAAGCACCAGGCCTGGAGTCAGGAAGACCTGAGTTCAACACCAGCCTCAGACAAGTTACTAGCTGTGTGACTCTGGGCAAGTCACTTAACCTTGTTTGCCTCAGTTTCTTCATCTGTAAAATTAACGGGAGAAGGAAATGGCAAACCACTCCAGTATCTTTGCCAAGAAAACTCTAAATGGGGTCACAAAGTGTCTACTCCAGTGAAATTACTGAATAGCATACAACAACAATGACAAGAAAGATGAGAGAATGAGGTAATGATGGTGTATAAGATAAGCAAATGAGGAATCAGGTGTTGGAGAGAAAGAAGGAAGAATAATCCTAGTAGAGTTGTCATGGTTTTAGAAAGGCTGTTGTGTGAAAATGCCATTGACCTTGATCCCTCTGACCCTTTGGAAGAAATCTGTGAACTCCCTAATTATTGTCACCACCATCGACAAATATACTGCTTTATTAACAATCTATTTGAATCTTAAATCCTGTGGGCAAGCAATCTAACTCTCCCTTTGCAGTTAATAGAAATCACTTTATGAAAACTTAACTATATAGTGACTCCAATGCTAAAGAAAATTTGCAGGCATTTGGCTCCATACAAGTGACCCTAATTTCATGAAAAGCCTTTATTACTACTGATAACAGTAAAAGCCTTGAGAATGGGTAGGTAATAGAAAGCAGATAAGGGGTTGATGACTACTCTGGGTAAAACATATGGGCCCCAGAACACATTTTAAGTACAGAAGATAAATTAGAAGTGATTACCAGAATTCATGCTAAGCCTTGATTTTTTTTTCCTTCTTTCAGTTTTAGTTAAGCCGCATGTGTTTTTAGGTTAGCACCCAAATAACAAACATACCTTACAAAGACCCCAAGAGCATTAGGCATTCACTCTGGAGATTTTTAGTCAGAAATGCAAATGTAGACTAGCGTGTGCTGAAGCTGTGCAAATGGTTTTGCAAAAAAAAATTTTGTACATGCTACATGTGCTAAATGGTCTTCTCTCTCAGTCAGGGTCTCCCATACCATTTCTGCTTTCCTGGACTGAGCACAGGACATATGTTTTTAAATCACTAGGCTTTATGAGGTTGGAAAAATACTTCTCTCTAAACAGTAACTTACTGCTGATTAAAAAACACACAAACCAGCCAAAAATAATCCACAGTACTTTTACTTAACATCTGCTTTCTTTCCTCTCCCCTTCTGCAAGCTTACATAATCTGAGATCTCTACCACTAAGGTACTTCTTTGATGCCTCATCACCACTTGCAGGTGACCCTGGGTTCTTGAAAGCTGTGCCAACAGAAAATAAGTCCCAGAGGTCCAACCAAGATGGAATAGATCTGAGTATCAGTTCAGTATCAGAGCACCAACCTGGTAAAGTTTAGAAAGGTCCTTTACCCAAGTGGTGGTGGAGTGATGGATAGTTTATTTGTTTGTTTGTTTTGATCATTATGCAGCCCACAACTCACAAAGACAATCCCTTCAAGTGCAGTGAGATCAGTATTTACAATGGTTGAAAGGCATATCTATTCTGATGATCCTTGAAACATTGGTTCTCTTAAGATGGGAAGGATATAGGATCAGAGCTGGAAGGGACCTCAAAGGCCATCTAGCTTGATCCCTTCATTTTACAGATGAGGAAACTGAGGACCAGGGAGGTTAAGTCATTCACCCAAGGTCACACAAATAGTAAGCATCAGAGACAAGATCTGAACCCAAATCCTCTGACTCCAGAGTCAGTACTCTGTCCCTGGTACCATGATGTTTCTTAGGATTAAAATTGTCACAAGTAAATTTTCATGGCTCTATCTTTATTACTTTTATAACACCTTATATGCCAACTTGATAATCCAATGAAATGTGTTACCGATGTTTTTACCACTACTATGAATAATACACATTACAAACAAGAAAAAGAAAGATAGGGAGCTAGGCTCTTGAAAGCAGATACCAAAGACTAATCAGTTTAATTTCCCACCATATTGTTGTGATTTCTCCCTTATTTGCCAAGTGCCAACCCCCTGGTTTGAGCAGTTGGTCCTTTCTTGGATCTTAGGTCATTCTGCCTTCTCAGGAAAATATTCCCAGGAAGTGTTCCTTTTCCATCTTTGTTCTTTTTTTTCTTTCCCCTTTTCTTAGTTGCGGTCAAGCATGGAGCTCGATCAGGATATCTTCAATAATTGCCTCACCATTCAGCCTCTCCAACCTACCACTTCCCCACAGGATGTTGTAGATGGTACCATGGGAAGATCTCCAGGATCTGTCCACGACATCTATTCAGGTAAAAAAAAAATAGGGAATGAAGGTGAAATGACATTAAACATCTGTTTTTCATCTTTTGTTGTTTAAAAAAAAATTCTCACTCAAGATAAACCTCTTCCTTAAAAGCTATTGTATTTTGCATTTAACATGTAGCTACAGATGGGCATGTATGTGTTTTTCATGATTCCCTAGATAATTTTGGCAGCTGACTGTTTTTTCTCATAAAGAAACAAAGTCAAGGAAAACATTTCTCCTACCAGGACTGGACTGTTGCCAACAGTTTTGTTCACCCATCCCTTTCAGTCACCTTAAATTCATTAAACTTGATTTAGAACTCAGAAGCAATGTTCCCCTTAAAGCAGGTCGCAGGCTGCTTGTGTGTTCCCTAACAGAACAACATAAAGCATGGTCTTCTTTGCATTTTAAAAGGAAGTCCTATTAAGCCATGTTCTCTAGGAAAATACAAATCAGCAAATTAGGTTGATGCTTTTTCATTACTGTTTGTCACCATCCATAATGTTATGACTTCCAAGTCATCTTTCCCCTGGCTGGGTTTAAGAAATAGCTGACTTAGTATCTGAATATTTCATGTATGTATTGAGAAATGAGAAAGGACCCCCTATCCAGGAGGAAAATTATTTTCATTCTAAAGACTCACTGATTTGGTGGCATCGCTTAGGTGAAAGACACGCGTGGGTGTGTTTTCAAACTTGACAGTTCTCCATCTGTTCATTCAAATGCCAAAAAAATACGTTAAGCAAATTGTTCTGTGAGGCCCCATCATCAAGAAATATATAGTAATAATAAATGTCAATTATATTGTGCATTTAATGTTTGCAAAGCATTTCACATGCTTCATCTCACTGGAGTCTCATAGCCTTCTTGTGAGCTGGATACTCTGGGTATTTCTCCTGTTTTATAGATGAGGAAACTGAGGCAGGCAGCAATTAAATGACATGCCCAGGGTCACCCAGCTAATAAGTGACTGAAATGAATTTGAACTCTGGTCTTCCTGACTCCAGATCTAGTGCTCTGTTGATTATGTCTCTTAGATGCTTTTAGTTCAACCTATACGGAAATAAGAATTTCTTCTATAAAAACAACAGGATTGAACACAGTGCCTGCCAAACAAGAATGCTTGATAAAATGCCTGTTGATTGATTTATTGAAAGATAAATGACTTGCCTATGGTCACACAGCTAATAAATGTCAGGATCACCTTGGATTTTAACCCAGATTTTCCAGACTCCTAAGTATAGCACTTTGTCCACTGGTGGCTGTCTTCTCTCATTTAAAGGTCTTCAACTATGGCCTTGGCAATGTACTAGAATCTTCAGAGATTTTTAGACTTTAGAGATAATACAGTCTCTGCCCTTGGGGAACTGACAATCTAGTGGAGGAGATACTTTTTGGACAGAGTGCTGGAGTTGGAGTCACTTTTTTGATCTTAGGCAAATCACTTCCCCTTTGGGGACCTCATTTTCCTTCTCTAATGAAATAATAAAATAAAGTGTTTGGGTTATACAGTATATTAGTTTCCTTTCAACCTGAAAATCCTATAATTCCTGTGAGGTAAACATGGGCCACAATGACCAAATGTTACAGAGGTACAGCTCCACATAAAAACACATTCAAAAATTTGACTACTTATACCCACCTATAAACACATATGTGTGTGTATGTATCACACAATCTTGTGTATGACATTAACAGTAAAAGATTGTGGCTGAATTCTCTCTGGGTTTAACAGACACATTTCCCTCGTTTAATGTATTTTGACATGCACAAATTCATTTTCTTACTTTTAACAAAAATTTGTTAAGTAAATCCTTTGTAATGGATGAGGCTTAATGCTGTGTTTGTTTATTAATCATCGTGGTTCTATTTACATGGTGTTTCCAAGCTATTTTCAGGATACATCATTTACTATAAACTTACTAAAACACCGAGGACATATCAGGGGAAGAAAAGGAAAATGATCATGATTTCAATCCTCTGATTTTATAAAGGAAGAAACTGTCCCGGAGAGGTTCACTGATTTGCCTGGGGTCACAGAGTCAAAATTTGGATATAAGAATTTTGATTCTAAACATAATCCTTTCCCCTCAGAGGTCAGAAAGTAAAAGTAACACAAGTGCAAAAAAAAAATAATAAATAAAATAAGAGACTATAAACTAATCCATTTCCACATAAAAAAAAACGAGAGAAAGGGGGAAGGTGAATGGAGAAAGGTGAACGATTTAAGTAAATTGAAAAGGAATTAGGATTTTTTCCCTTTACAGCCCCAATAACACACAAATTAAGGCTTAGGAAAAAAAATAAACCTCTCAGTGAGTTTTTCCCTTGAGTTTACCTTACCATAAACATCTGGTGATGGACTCATGCCCTTGGAGGTGCAAGACCAGAGCCTCTGTAATAGGACATTAGACACCAATGTTATTCAGGAGAGGGCAAAACATTTGGGAATTTCAAGTGTGAAGAAGGTAAAATCTCTGAAATGGAAACTTTTAAAACCAGCAGAAAGTCTTTTACAGGGCATAGCTAAAGCTCTGAAATGGAAACTTTCAGTGCCAGTAAAGAGTAGTTTGCAGAATTTTAAGGGAGCCATAGTTTGCATAACATTAAGACAACTGGGAAGGCCGCCACTGAGATACAGATACATTTTGTAAGTTTCCTGAAGTGCTGAAAACAACGGGTGAAGAAAGTCGATACACACATCACCAAATTTCACCAGATGATGAGATGGACCATCACTGGAAAGGTGTGGCCCCCAAGACATTTATTTAATGCAGAAAACGTGATTGTACCTGGGTTCATTGCAGTCAAATTTTATTTAACGTGTGTTTTTGGAGGCACAGTTAAAGATGATTTCAAGTTGAAGCTTTCCTCTTAAATTATTCTGAAAATCTTAGCTCTGCAAAAGGCTGCTCCATAGTAGAATCTACTAGCAATTTGGTGATCAGGTGGAAAGGATGGATTGGCAAGGATGGGTCACTCACTGTTATTGCTGCTGCTGACCTACAGTTTTGGGCCATTGACCATAAGGCATTACCTATTTCCCCAATAATGCCCTAGGCCAGTCACTAAAAATTAATGGAAGAGATAAACCTGCAGTTGGCAGCTAGGTGGTACAGTGCATAGAGCACTTGCCTGGAGTCAAGACTTGTCTCCCTGAGTTCAAATCCAGCCTCAGACACTTATTAGCTATGTGTCTCTGGACAAGTCACTTAACCTTGTTTACCTCAGTTCCTCATCTGTAAAATAGGCTGGAGAAGGACATGGTAAACCACTTTAGTATCTTTGCTAAGAAAACCCCAAATGGGATCATGAAGAATTGGACATGACTGAAAACAACTGAACAACAACAAAAACCTTCAGTTAAAGGAGGTATGGTAGGTCTAGAACATCTGGGTTCCCTGGACAGCTGCTCAATCACGGAACTCACTTTCTTCGTAATGTATCCAGGAGAGAGGGAAATAGGTCAGGGAGTGTTCACAGTGAATGACTGCTTTCCAGGTGATATACTATGCTAGAAATTTAACAAAGCAGAGTAACCCTTACAAATAATAAATTCACTGTTATGTAGTGCTTTATAGCTTACAAAATGAATTTCTTGTAAGTCTGTGAGCGATAAGTAAGACAAATGATATCATTCCTGTTCTATGGATGAGGAGGCTGAATCCCAGAAAAATTAAGTGATTTGTGCAAGGTTATGCAGCCAGTTATCACCATAGTTAAGGACTTGAAACCAGAAATTCTCATGCTAAGACTAGTCCTTTTTGTGGTGTAGTAGATGGGGGATGGGGCACATCTGTCAGACTTTGTTCTTGGTATCAGGAATACAAAGACAAAATAAAACAATCTCTTCTCTCAAGGACCTCGCATTCTACTGGGGGAGATGATAAAGTACAGTAGAAAGAATGACAAATCTAAAGACAGAAAACCTGGGTTCAAATCCTCCATCTGTTTCTTACTACCAATGTAATCTTGGCCAAGTCACCTGACTTCCCTGGGCTTCATTTTCCTCATCTGTAAAATGAGGGGCATGGACTCAGTGGCCTCTGAGGTCTTCTTCCAAATCTAGAGTTAGATCCTATGATTCTGTGGATGTATCTTAAATCTCTCAAAAATCTTAATGCATTTTTAAGCTTTTAAAGCTGAGACCAGGGAAGGCTTTATGCAGAAAGCAGTGCTTGAGTCAAGTGTTGAAGGAAGTAAGAGATTTTGTGATGGGCACAATAGGGGGAATTTACATTGCAAGGCCAATTTAACTGAGATGGAGAGTAGTGGAAGGGGAATGATGCAGAAGGAGGCAGGAAAGGTAAGTTGAGACCAAGTTGTGAAGGACTTTAAATGCCAGACCAGAATTTATATTTTATCCCAGAATCAATGGGAAGTCCATGGATTTTATTGACTAGAAAAGATACATAGTCAGACTTGAGTTTAAGGGAAGAAAAGCACTACATTGTACCCCTTTTGTGACTTGGGCAATGAAGATGCCATAAAAGCTTGTCTGGTTGAGTTGGCGAAGTCCCACAGAAGATCTATGAAGTGAAGAACTGAGATCCTTATGGGAAAGCCTCCAGAAGATCAGAGTAACAAAGGGTTCACCTGTGCCCCTTCCACTGATGAGAAAGCAATTTTGTCACATTCTGAAGTGCGTTTGCAAATCCTGGTAAAATCTCTATCATGAACTAGGTCTTGGGTTTTGAAGCAGCATTAATGTCATGCCAAGTTATTATACAGAAATGTCACCTATGTCCAAACCCACACCTGAAAAGCACTGACCACTTGTCCAAAAAGGTGAGATTTCTACTTTCCCTTTTGTTACTGGAAATCATAATGTGCATATGTTATGCACAAATGATATCAGATATATATCAGCAAATGACTGATCCAATTTTTATGTATTTAATATTACAAGTAATTGTGATTGGGTCAGTGTAGAATATTCCAAGTGTGCAGATTGTACCTCCATTTAAGACTTGGATTTTACCTGTTATCTAGGACTAGTTAAGTTCTAGGGAGTTGACTGAAACAAAGAGGAGTGACTTGCCCAGGGTCATACATCCATTGCAAGTTAGAGGTGAGATTTTAATGTTTTCTTGACTCTAAGGCCAACAATCTATCTACTATGACAATAACTCACATTTATGTAGCATTTTAAGGTTTGCCAAGCACATTTTACACATAGTATTTGATTGGATCCTCATAACAACCTTGTAATATGGAGTATTATTATCCCTGTTTTATAAAAAAAAAAAAAGAAAGAAAGAAACTGAGGCTCAGAGGCATTGACTTGCCAGGGTCACATTGTAACGTAAGTCTTCCTGACTCCAAGTACCTCTTTACTCATTAACCCAGGTTGCCTTTAATGCTTTCTTTGGAAACTATTTTACACAAAATATGTGATGTTTAAAAGGTTCTGCATTTTTAATTGTGACTTTTTATGATCCCTTGTGAACAAAGCTATACACACAGATATACACATATATGTATATATAAACATATCGCTAATATTTTATTGGAAATAATGAAATATAATTTGACTTGCAAATATTTCATTTACATATAATTCTGCAAGAACATGTCTATTGAATAAAGTGATACTTTAAGATTTGCAAAGGTTTTCCTTACAGTAATTCTGTGAGATCCAATGGACATTTAGTCAGTAAACAGTCTTTGCAGTGAAGATGAGAAAGGGTCATAGGTTTTTGAGCCTATATATGCCCTTTTTATGAATGACAAAACTGAGGCCCACCAAGGTGATGCTAGTTACCCAACTTCATTTGCATCGGTCACAAATAACAGATTGCAAATCTGAGTCAAGATCCTTCGACTCCAATTCCTGGATACTTTTCTTTTTACCAGATGGGTAGGGTACCATTTTCAGACTGGAAAGGCTTTCATGGGAGAAAGTGATATTTGGATTGCAGTTTTTCAGATATGAAGGAGGAAGGCTTTTCAGAGAGAAGCAGAAAGAGTGTTCTAGAGCCTTAACAAATTGAGTGTTGGACTGGGACCTGAAAAACGGTATGTCAAAGATGGCATGTAGAGTGCTGTGGGGGAAGATTTTCTAATGAGATTTCCTCATAGGGTAGTTAGTAGGATCAGATGAGTACATGGATGTGAAAGTATCCTAATAAAAATATGAGAAATTATACAAATGCTATAACTGAATTGTTTTGATTGGTGAGTGAAGGCAAACATAACTAGTACTTTCTGTCTAGTGGACACCATATCAGACTGAGCTTAACATCCAGCCATCTACTGCACTATCTTGCCATCCACCCTGCTGATAGACTTGTTAACTAATTTGTTCTTTGGATTAACTGGCCATCCATGTCACATGGATGGTGACTCCCCAGACCAAAACTCCTTTCCCTAGACTTGATTCCCCTGTGCATGTTGTCTTCACCTACTTGCATGTAAACTTCTGGAGGGCTAGGCATTGTGTCACTTTCAAATTTGTTCTTCCAGCACTGAGTGCATGGTAAATTGATCAATTATGTTTTTATTTTACATTTTATAAAAATCATTTTGTTAGCATTAATTGCTTCCTATCTACAGAACAACTGGTATCGATCTCATGAGGAGGGTAGGGAAGAAAGAGGATGACTTGAAAAGTTTGGAAATACTCTTAGTAATAGCTGACATTTATGTGGTGCTTCCAGATTTACAATATATTTGCTACACATTATTTCATTAGGCCCTCACCATTCTCCTGTGAGGAAGGTATGATCTACATTTTACAAATGAATTAACTGAGTCTCAGAGCAGTTAAGTGGCTTGTCTGTGGTCCTTCCTGCCTCCAAATCCGGCTCTCTAGCTACTCCTATGACAGGTGTAAAAAGTGGATGAGAGAAGCCGATCGTAGTCGGGGATCGGTTGGTACCATCATCTTGTGATATCTCTTCTATTGTTGGCTTGAACTGGCATGATAGTATCACAGGTGAGAGCTTAAAGGGATCTCAGAGCCCCTTGATTTATAAATGAGGAGACTTAGACACAGAGAAGTTAAATCACTTGACCAAGGTCACACAGACCTAACAGAGCCAGGATTCCAATTCAGTTGTCCTGACTCCAAATCTTTCACTATTTCCACTGTACCAAGATGCTATTATATAAATTTTTAATTGTCATTTAATATCTCACCTATTTATGTCTTGCTTCCCCAGGTAGATTGTGAGAGCAGGTAGGAGTATTTTTTCTATTTCGTTACATTCCTCTCTTCTCCCACCCCCACCGGAATACTCTGTACAGGGCAATTCAAATGGTAAATGTTCCCTGAAGACATGCTGATTTCATTCAGGCAGCTAGATGGTGCAGTTAGGGGACAGAGCCCAGGGCTGGAAGTCAGGAAGACCTGAGTTCAAATCCAGTCTTAGATACTTTCTAGCTGTGTGACCTTGGACATGTCACTTAATCTCTGTTTGCCTCAGTGTCCTCAACTGTGAAATGTGGATAATATCACCTACCCCACAGGGATGTTGTGAGCATCGAATGAGATATTTGCAAAGTGCTTAGTACAATGCCTGGGACATAGTAGGTGGTATAACAATGCTAGCTGTTGTTATTATTCCTGAAAGCATGTCTACCATTTTCTTTTCAACAAAATTTCATGACAACAAACCTATTTGGATGTCTTGGGGAGTTTTGTTACAATGGGGGTTTACTTTCAATATCCCTCTTGTCTCATAACAATAAGACTAGAATGACTGTATTATCTAGCTATACCCTGACACCAATGTTCTATTGGGTGTTGTACAAATTTTGATTAAGGCTGAGGTTTTGTACTCACCAGAGTGAGGAGCATCAAGGCTCCATTTCTCTGTCAGCACAGGGAATGTCTTTGTACGCTGCTAGATGTACTGTGCTAGAGAGAACGGTGTAATTTCTTGTTTTAATTTTCCACATTCACTAACTCCTTTCTAGTGCTGTTAGTTTTTCACACAAGATTAAACTAAATTACACAGTTTTACAATATGTATGGTTTTTTGCTGTAAAAATATTTCTGTGGTGAGCAAAAACAATGGCAAAGAAGCCTGGAGACATTGGATGGTGAGCCTGGGTTATTGTTGCTGTGGAAAACAGAGCTTTAAATTGTTTCACTTTTATTCGTATTGAGAAAATGTGACTCCTTTGGGAGGGACATAGCTCGGGTGAGGGAATAGGGTGGCCACCCTAAAAGAGAAGAGGTAAAATCAAGTGGGGGTATTGAATTAATTTCTATTCAAATATTTATTAAGTACCTATAGCATATAGAGTTTACTGTGTTGGGTCTTGGGACTACAAAGGCAAAAAAAAAGAGAGTCTGTGCTTTATGTGAAATAAGGCTAATAACATTTATATTGTTTCCCTCACAAGGTTGTAAATAAATTTTTGTAAATTCTAAAGTACTATGGAAATGTTAGTAGTTATCATTGTTATTGTTATTATTTCACATCTGGCACACCATTAATTTGTATTAATAGTTGGGATGCCTTTTGTTGAATTCAATGAAATGAAAATGGAGAAGAGTATATTATGAAGCAGGTGCTGGTTATTCATTTGAGGAAGTCCCCTTTGAAGTACTAGTGTCAGTACGAACTGACTTACTTAATATTTATTGTAGTGGCACCTCTGCCTTCCTTCCCAGATCATAACCCTTATATTAGCATTTATTCAAAATGCACATACTCTTTGCAAGGTACTGTCCTAGGAAGTGAGGTATGGAATCAAAATCATCTTTGCCCTCAGGAAAATTACATTTTAGAAATGCAGAAAGGCTTAGAAATGATCAAGTGCAATCCTCCTCATTTTGTACATGAGAAAACTCGGCCTCAGGGCTCTGAAGTCACTCATTCAGGTGAGCACTAGAACCTAGGTCTCCACTTCCCAGACAGGTATTCTTTCTCTCACACTCGCCCGCTTCATCTGCAGATAACACAACTCTCCTCCTTGCCATAGGAATGGAGGGAGAAAGAACACCTTATTTGTTTATTGGCACTGTGCTTTGCAGGTAGAACTCTGTCCAATACCTGTGCCACCTGCTTTGCTGATGCTGAAAATTCTTTTAACAGAAGTCCTTTTATTCTCTACTTAGAGAGAAGGCTTAAATGCAAATATCCTTGGAAAAGGTAGTGTACCTATTTAAATTCCTACTACTACTATTACCACTACTAATAGCTAACATTTTAATGTTATAATTTCATGTAGTATTTATATAACACTTTTTATATTTCATTTCACATGAACCCTGTGAAGTGCATGCCATGATTTTCTTTATTTTACATACGAGGAAACTGAGGCCAAGAGCAATTAAATGGCTCACTCTACATCTCATAGCTAGCAAGTGTCTGATTCAGCATTGGAACCTAGATCTGAGGGCAAAGTTGGATTAAATAATTCAGTCAATCAATTGATCAATTGACAATCATTTATTAATTGCCTCCTGTGGGAGGGACATTGGGTGAGACAGAAGTGGAGAAAGGAGTGCAATCTAGTCATGGGGAAGATAGCAGGCCATGCAAAGATACAGTGAAGGAAGATGGAGTTTGATGGACAAGGGACAGAGAGGGGCCAGTTTGGCTGGCCCACAGAATGGGAGAGGGGGATAATGTACAATGAGGGTGCAAATATAGGTTGGGACCAGGATGCAAAAAATGCAAAGCTAAGTAGAGGAATTTAAATTTTAATCTAGAGGCAATAGGGAATTATTGGATCTTATTAAGTGTGGGAACAACATGGTGAGATGTGAGGTTATGGAAAACCACTTTGGCAGAAATGCAGAGAGATGTGAGACAGGGAGACCAATTAGGAAGCCCCTGTGTGAGAGTGTGTGTGTGTGTGTGTGTATGTGTGTGTATGTATGTATCTGCACACACATACATATGTATACACACATACATCTATCTAGACAATGAGAGATAAAACCAAATTATACCTCATCCAAATTTTATACAATAATAATAGCTGATAGTTATATATAAAGCTTATAGAATACTTTACATCCGTTATTTCATCTGAGCCTTGCAACAGTCTTGTACGGTAAATACTACCAGCATCATATCTGCAGTTGATTGATTGATCGATCAACTGAATAGTTAAGCACTTACTTTGTTCAGAGCCACGTACATAGCCCTGGCTGAAAGGCAAAGTTTAAATTAAGAATAGGCTATATAATGGCCAACCTCTTCTTACACCTTCCTCCTCAACACATACTCTGACTCAGTGACACGGCCCTCCTGGCTGTTCTACAGACAAGACACTCCACCTCTCAGCTCCAAGCATTCTGTCTGGTTGTTCCCCATGCATGGACCATTCTCCCTTCTCTGTTCTGACAACCGACCTCCTGGCTTCCTTTAAATCCCAACTACAATCCCACCTCCTTTAGGAAAACTTCCTTAACCCCTCTTAATTCCAGTGGTTTCCCTCTTGTAATTATTTGCTATTTATCTCACATAGAGTTTGCCTTGTATATATTTATTTGCATGTTCTCTCCCCCCCATTAGATTATAAGCTTCTTGAGGGCAGGGACTGTCTTTTGCCTCTTTTTGTATCCCCAGTGCTAAGCATAGTGCATGACACATAGTAGGTACTTAATCAATATTTATTGAATGAATAAATGGCATGGAGAGACAGTCTGAAGAACTGCCTGCTTACAAGTTCAAATACAGCCTCTGATGCTTACCAGCTGTGTGACCCTGGGCAAGTGACTTGACCTCATATGCCTCAGTTTCTATATAAGTAATACGGGGATAATAAATAATAACACCTACCTCCAAGAGTTTTTCCAAAGATAAAATGAATTAATACTTGTAAAGTGTTTTGCAAACCTTAAAACACTATGTAAATGCTAGCTGTTATCATTATTATTAACAATAAACATAATAATGATTTCAGCAAGGACCAGGACAGATTATAGGCACCCTAAACTCACATAGAAGATTGTCTGTTTTAGTGTTAGAAAGGGAATCTGACGAGTACCTCATATGCTTTCAAAAAGTGAGTCGATGAAGAACCAAACAAAATAATTTGAATTGGCCTATAGAAATAAGTGTTCGCTACATTTCAATGCAAAACTACACCAAGATGTTGGGAGCAATGATTAGGAAACCATGAGGTAGTTCTATAAAGTCATACAGAGGGAAGAGTGGATGGGATTATCCATCAACAATCTTTTAGTTCATAGGATCAGAAATTTTAAGCTGGAAGTGGCCATGAAATCCAATATAATTTAATAAGCAATTATTAAGTGCTTTCTATGTGTATGATACTCTACTCCTAGCTGGGACACAGACAAAAATGGAACAGACTGCCATCAAAGAGCTTTCATTCTGCTAAAGGAACACAATATGCACACAGAAAAATAAATAGAAAGTAAATGCAAAGAAGAGACATTTTTCTGAAGTCAGTAGACACGTGATTCAAAGAGGGACTAAGAATAGTCAATAAAGGAACATTTTCTTCTTTTCTTCTTTCTTTGTTTTTGCAAATTCAAACTATCAGATTGCAGTAAGTCAGGAAAATTCCCAAGATGCCAAACTGCTAAACATGTTTTCTTTCTTTTTAAAGTTTTGTTTGTGTGGGTTTCTTTTTTCCTACATCACATTTGTAGATTACCCATACTCTGTGAGAAGTTTCTTTTGACAAAACAAAACAAACAAAACTAATAATGTAATGATCTCATCAAAAAGTGCATGCAACTGTCTGCATCTAAAGCCCCTCCCCCAATTCTCTATTTTGAAGTATTTTTAATTAACGTAAATCTATTTTTTCTCTCTCCCATTGGAAAAAAAGAGTAAGAAAACCAAATATCCAGTAACAAATATACATGGTAAAGTGAAAGAAATTCCCACATTGGCTATATACAAAAATACATATGTTCCTCTATGCTAAATCTGTCACTTCTCTGTCAGGAGGTGTCTGTCGATATGTTTCATCTTCAGTGGTGTGGAATCATGAATGGCCATTGTGTTGACCATTGTTCTCATAGCTTTCAACATTTTCTGCATTTACAATATTGTTACTGTATAAATTGTTCTGGTTCTACTCATTTCATTCTTCATCAGTTAACAAAAATCCTCAAAATTGTTCATTTTATAATGTGAATTTTGTAGCACAAATTGTCCTGGCACTGCTCATTCATTTTTAAATAGTTTATAGGAGCCTTCAAAGTTCATTTTTATATTGATACCATACTATAAACTTATTTTCCTGATTCTGTTCCCCTCACTCTGAATCAGTTCATATAAATCTTTCCATGCCTCTTTGAAATCATTTACTTCTACATTTCTTATAGTACATTAGCATTCCATCGCATTTATATACTACAGCTTATTCAGCCATTGTTAGGTTGATTGGCATCCTTTTATTCTCCAGCTTTTTGTCACCCCAAAAAGAGTTGCTAAAAATATTTTGTACATACATACATTTTCCTATTTCTTTGATCTCTTTTAGGTATAGGCTTAGCAGTGATAAGCCACGCCTATGAATCTAAGCATATTTTCTAGGGGAGACATACTATAAATGGTGCTTCTTCCGTCATTCCTTCAATTCACCTTCTCCTTTACTCCTCCTAAAATAGCTTACGTTTGTATTTAGTGTTTTAATGTTTGTAAAATGCTTTGCATACATTATCCCATTTAGTTCTCACAATAGCCATGGGGTGAGTAGGTTATGGCTATCATTATTATCATCCCTGTTTTATAGATGAGGAAACTGAAGCAGATAGAGGCTAAGTCACTTGCTCAGGGGCCACATAGCTAATAAATTCCCAAGACAGGATTTGAACTCAGGCTTTCTGGACTCCTGGTCTAGAACCTTATTCTCTATGTTACCTAGCAGCCAGGAACCCAACAAACCATCAGGCAAATGCTGGATCTCCCATTGGGTGACTGATAGAATTCTGTTTAAATCATTCTTATACCTTTCTATGCCACTAAGTCTTTGTGAGTATCTTGGATTAGGGTTAGGATGAGTAAGGAGGGAGAAGTGGTGTCAGTTAGGGTTAGGTATATCACTATTGAAAGAGCACAGCTTGATGCATAAAGGATTGGCAAAAGAAAACTTTAGTAATGATCCAAGAAGATGATAGCTGTAGTGTAATGTGTGTGTATGTGTATGTTTTTAAGCAAAATGCTTTTGTTCTGAATTTGAAATATCCTGAATGGCTCTCTCAAAATGCAGTTGTTAATTATATCTGGCATTTCAGCATGTTTCACCATGACCTTTGAAATTCAATTGATGCATATCCAAAACAAAATTCATTCTCATATTCTCAATCTCTGTCTCTCTCTGTCTCTCTCTGTCTCTCTCTGTCTCTCTCTCTGTGTCTCTGTTTCTCTCTGTCTCTGTCTCTCTCTCTCTCTCTCTCTCTCTCTCTCTCTCTCTCTCTCTCTCTCTCTCTCTCTCTCTCTCTCTCTGTTTTGTACAATAATGGGAGAGAGGGAAACAGTCAGGCACCTGAGCACGGCTCCTCTAGACACTAATCATTTCTTCCCTGGCTATAGACCTGCATCCATGATGGGAAAATGTAATCGGGCAGCTAACACAGAAGTTTCAAGCTCTCAGGGGAATAGCTATTTGTACGAGAAGCTGAATATTCATGTAACTTTCCAGGACATCAATACATCCTCATTTTACCTTATTTATTTCAGTTCCCCAGTGAACAGTTGGGCTCTTAAGCTAAAAGCTAATAGGCATGTTCTTCAGGTCTGTATCTTCTCTCTAGCTGGTAAATGAGTCTCCCTAACACATTTGTTTATCCCCTGCCAAAAGTATCCATCAGATGACACGTGTTTGTTTTCTTTGTCATGGTTCACAGGAGACAGGTACTATTGTTTGCCATCAATTAGCTTAGGGTCTTGTGTCAGGGATGTATAAGCTGGTGTCATTTCCCTCTGACAGCCACCCAATCCGATTGGAAAGGAATTGTTTCATTATCCACTCATCAGGGCTGCTAGATAATGATACTGCTCCTTGGCAAACTAGAATAAAAAAAGACAGGCAGAGAGAATAGACTTTTAGGAAACGGCAATATTAAAATTATTCATGCCCCAAGGAGGAGAGAAAAAAAGATCAGGGGGATGACTGTGGAGTCCGCAAGAAGCTCCTTTTCCATAATAAAGGTGGAATGAGTAATGATGCGTTTCCCAAGTAGAGAGGAAGGCATTCTGAAAAAGAAGCTAGTAAGAGAACCCATTGTAGCCAGAGACAATGGTGAAGTGAGTATTCGCTGAAGTGTCTCTCTAGCTCACCAATTAGCTCCACGATCCAATTTCTCCCTCTGAATGACCCTTACAAAATATTTACCTCTCTTGCGCATAAACGTCCTCCTCTTTGTGCTCTGAAGTCAGTAGAGAGGTTTCCTCTACAAATCTGAAAGGACATGCAGTTGAATTACTTAAATGGGAAATAAAAACAGAAACCAAGCACAGCCGGCCTCAATTTTCCCCTTTCAAGGACCAGAACTTTAATCACACAACCGTTACACTTCATTCCTCTAGGAATATCTTGACAGAAGTTGTTTTTAAATTCAGGAAATTAACCAAGACAGTATCTTTATGCTTGTAGAGAAACAAACACAAAGAGTGCTGAAAATGTAAAGTACTTCAAGATAAACTAAGCTTGAAGGAGGACAATTGTGTTGACATTTTAGTAACAACCATTTTCACTCCTTAAGGAAGTGCAGTTATGCATGAAAATGACTTGTTATCTTTTTAAACTGAAATGTGTTCTGATTTGTGAGTAGGAAGCTGTGCACTAGTCCTATCTGCACCCCCCCCAAAAAAAAAACACCTCAGTATTTTAACCCTGTGAATTTCCGCCTTAGAAAAGCTGGGAAGTTTTGTTTCTATTCAATTTATAATTTTTCAGAATGCATAATTAAGACAATAACAAAAGCTTGAGAGTCATTATGGTGTAAGAGATGGCAAACCGGCTTTGGAATCAGGCAGAGCTGAGTTTATTCTTGGATACATCCTGACTATATGACCCTGGGCAAGTCACTTAATCACTCAGTGTTGTCAGTTGGATAGCAGGTGGTGATCTGCATTGGGAGAGGGAGTTTGCTTAGCTGGAATTCCCTGTACCAATGAAATCACAGATTTTTTTTTAATAGCTCATATTTCTATGTAACCTTGGGCAAGATACTTTTTTCTTCAACATTAAAATGAGTGGTTGGACTAGTCTCACC
This sequence comes from Phascolarctos cinereus, assembly GCF_003287225.1. Lineage (NCBI taxonomy): Eukaryota > Metazoa > Chordata > Mammalia > Diprotodontia > Phascolarctidae > Phascolarctos > Phascolarctos cinereus. Next base: position 121,376,006 of record NW_027555847.1, read on the forward strand.
TTTCATTTCTAGAGTTATGATTCTGTATATTCTCTTAAAGCCTAGAAAGCACTTTCTAGCCATCATCTTATTTTATCTTCGCAGCCCTTTATATATTTAATGTATAAGATATATACATATTGAATAAATACATTTATATTATATACATAAAATATTAAATTTATATTTCACTTATATTATTCTCACTTGCCCAAACAACAACCTTGTGAAGTATATGCCATCATTATTGCCCATTCTACAGAGGAGTCTGAAGCTTGGAGGAATTTGCTTGCCCAGGATCACCCAACTAGTAAGTGTCAGAATTGGGATTCTATCCTAGGTCTTCCTGAGTCCAAGTCTAACATTTGGTACCCTCTGCTGCTACATCATACCATCCCAAGGAGGTCATCTTATCACCAAACAACAGGTCATGGGATAATAGAAGCTAGAGGCTAAAATCCAAATAAGTGAGGTGACTTGCCTCAGGTGTACAGAGTACCTCGGCAGGAACTCAGTCCCAAGACTCAGACTTCCAATCCAGTTCTCTTTTCATTATACCACACTGTTCTGTGACTGACCCTCAACTTAAATGTTCATTTCGTGACAGTGGCAGGAAGGTTGAAACTATTATCATGCAGCCTACAGTTTAGAGGTGAAAGAGTACTCAGAGAATATTTAGCACAGCCATTTATTTTATGAATGGGAGAGGACTAGTGAGCTCAAGTCACTAGGTCATAAAGAAGAAAAGTAGCAAAGGCAGATTTTGAACACAGATCCTCTAGTCTGATGTTTATTCCCTTCTGTTTTAATAATCTATGGCCAACTTTCTCTCTGTGTTCTCTTTCTGTCTTCCTCTGTCTGTGTTTGGAATATTTTGTCATTATCTCTCTATCTCTCTCCCTCTCCTTCCCTTATGCTCCTGCAGCAGATACATTTTGGGTCCATAAATCTTCCAACTCATTAAAGACCCATGAAATAAATGCCACACTACTCAAAAAAGGGTTAATTCACCTCCCACGAGTAATAATTATGTCTCTCTTGGTTCGTTACGGCAGTGCATCTAAAATATGAGATGAGATCCTGATTTTTAGCACATTCCCTTTAAGTGGTTTCTCCAAATGCATATTTATAATTGTAGGTTGGTAGATGCAAACCCAGTAAATCCCTTCTCTCCTGCATTATTGACAGAGTGGAAAACATTTCAGCGGCAAATTCTGCTGTATACATTTACTAAAGGATAGCCTCTATTCTAATTGCTCATTAATAAGTACTTCTCCATCCCTCAGATCAATATGCCCCTGATGTGCACTTGAAATTTTCTTGAGAAACAGGCACATTTCCTACTAGCCACCTATTTTCTAAATCAAATCATTCACTAAATGTCTTGCTTATGTTTGATAGCTGGACAATTGGTATTTTAAATATTGGAGTCATTTTTGAGGTGCAAAGGCAGAAATGAGCAAATACTTCTATTGTGTATGGCTAACTGATAGTTAAATGGCTAACCTACTCTTGCATGTTATGTGTGATATTATCATTTAAATGTGCCAATTCCCAGAACTCAGCTTCTCTGTATTGCCACCGGAACACAACTAACTTTGGAACAAACCCTTTTTTGATGATCAGTTTCACTTAAAGATGCATCATTCTTTGCCCCAACAATGGACACATTTTGTTTTCCCCTTCACAGGAAAATCCTATGAGTTCTGTATATTATTTTACAATGATAGAGGAAATGAAAAATAGTTTCCTCTTTTCAATAGTAAATTGGAATTTGCTACCCACCTTTTTATTTATATTTTTTAATTAGACAGAACCTAAAACAATATCACAAAATTTCTTTTGCTGACCTATGGCCATGTGAAAAATTTAGCTATTTCAGAAGCCAAGAATCCTTGATTTTACAGGTGTGATTCTCTCCATGAATTCAGATCACAACTCCTCCAAACCTTCATAGAATGTTTCAGGACTTGCTGTGGTTGGAAAAAAATCACTTTAAGGACATCAGTATCACAAAAACCTAAAAAGTTGAGAGAATCCAGGAAGAATGGGTGTCAAAATGTTGCAGAGAAGTCAAGGATAAGGACAGATATGTGCTGGTTAATGTTTAACAGTGGCTCTTGAGATGAAGTAGGGATATAGCTACAACATACTTTTAAGTTTAATCAGCATTAGTAATATTTTTTCCTTTACTTCTCTACTCTAGACAATCAACAAAACAATAAATCAAGCCCAGATCTGTAATGTTTTCTGATTTCTGAGGTGCAAATGCTCACACTGAAAATTTAACAATTGGGGGCAGCTAGGTGGTGCGGTGGATAGAACACCAGCCCTGGAGTCAGGAGGACCTGAGTTCAAATCAGGCGTCAGACACGTAACACTTACTAGCCGTGTGACCCTGGGCAAGTCACTTAACCCCATTGCCTAGCCAAAAAAAAAAAATAGTAACAATTGACTTTTCTGAGCCAGATTGAGCTGGCTCCAGTATACTCCCAGATAAGAATTGATAGAGGAGATTTTCACCCCAAATGTGACTAGATTGGTCACTTAAGAGATTGTTGATTACTTTGCACAGATCAGTTTCAGTTGAGTGACGAGATTTTTAAAAACAGCTTACAGAGAGTTCAGAAGAGAAGAAGAAATAGAGGCACTGAATATAGACGGCTTTTTCAAAATTTTGGCTGAAAAAGAAAAAAGAGCTATAGGATAATAGTGGGAATGGTAGGTTCTAGTGAAGAATTTTTCAAGGATACACGTTGAGGAAGGAACCAGTAGAAAGGGATTGAAGATTGGGGGAGGGGAAGGGGAGAGAGTAGAAACAATCTGTTGGAAGACAGGAGAGGGGAGTTTGAAAATGAACGCATATGGATTGATGAGGTAAAATGGAGATGGATTGGCCATGGTAAAAAGAAGAGCCACCCCATCATCAGAGGCAGTATTAAAGAAATAAATGGTGGGGGGGTTACATGAGTGAGTTGTGAGAGGAGAAAGAGAGAAGAGGGAGTCTTATTAGTCTAACACTAAGTTTAGTATATCTAGTATAACTAACTAGTTTATCACCAAATGGTCCACATGTAAAGACTTTCCAGGTTGGTGGGAATTTCCAGAGCCTGAACTTCATTAGTCTTTCAAAGCTCAGAGCAACCTCCATGTTCCTGTTAAGACTCACAGATTGTTAGAACTGGAAACATCCATAGTGGAGTATAGTTCACCCATACCTAAGAAATCTTTCTATAGTGTCACCCAATAAGTGGACATCTGATCTCTGACTAAAAAATCTTCAAGGAGTATCCCAGTTGCGCCTTGTTGGTATGTCTCTTGTTACTTTATTAGCTGTGCATTTCATTTTTTTAGTTATTTCTTTAAAAAAAAAAAAAGAAAAGAAAACCTTTACTGAGAAAGAACCTACCACCTCTGCAGGCAATCCTCTCCCCTTTAAGATGGCCCTAAGTGTTAAGAAGTGTTTCTTTATAACACGCTAAAATCTACCTATTTGTAACTTCCACCCATTGCTCCACAGGCTGGTCTCTAGAGGCAAGTACAAGCCTAGTACCTCTTCCCTTGTAACACTTGCAGATGGTTATTATGACCTTCCTGAATGTTTTCTCTTCTCCAGACAAAACATCCCCAGCACCTTCACTCAATTCATATATGAATGGCTTGATCTCAAGGCTGTTTATCATCCTGGTTGCTCTCTTCTGGATACTCTCCAATTTATCAATATCCTTCCTAAGATCAGCACCCAGAACTGAATGTAGTACTTTAGATGTGGTCTGACCAGGGCCAAGTGCAGTGGGATTGTCACTTCTCTTGTTCTGTTGACTGTCCCTCTCTTAATGCAGCTTGAGATCACATTAGTATTTTTTGATTATCTCATCTCACCATTGATCCAACTTGAGCTTGCAGTCCACTAACCTCCCTAATTCTCTTTCTGAGGAATGGCTATCAAGCCATTCCTTCCCTATCTTGTCCTTGGGAAGCTGATTTTAAGAACCCTTTATCACTCAGCACCATGAAAGCCACAACCCCTCCTGGATCCACAGTATAATTTATCCTCAGTTTGTTCTACTTCATGCTGAAATAGCCCTAAAGATTGGTATTCAGTGCAATATTTCCTTTCATTGACACTAAGGCAACTGATTTTACATGGGGAGAGAGAGCTGTCCATTGCACCCAAAGCCACCTGAGTCACATAAAAGAACCAACTTTAAATGCTGTGGTCTCCATATCTAAACAGATATTTTTATATTTCAAAGATTTGTGATCTCATCAAAGTTGTATCATTTGGGAAAGGTTGAAAAAACTGGAGATATTTAGTCTGTGGAATAGAAGTTTCAGGGGATATATGATATATGTGTTCAAGTTTTTGAAGGGTTGTCATGTGGAAGAGGAATCTGGTTTGCTCTAGTTAGATTTTTTAAAATTGTTTATTTTATTTTTAATTTATGAAATTAAAGAAGCATTTCCACGATGTAGTATCTCATAAAAAGGATAATTGCTTATGAAACTACCAATGTATTATGTACAACTTGCTATTCCTTTTAAATATATAATAAAGTTATCACGTAAATTTCTTTTTTTTCTTTCCTCCCTTATAGCGATGGCTACCATTAGACACGAGTGTGTGAGTATATGTACAGATAGCTTCTTCCTTCATATGCCCTTTGTAGTTAATTTGGGTATTCATAATAGTCAAAATGACTTATTTGCCCAAAGTTCTTCTTAAAACAATATTGCTGTTATTATTAGATCTGAAGGGCAAAACCAGAAGCAATAGTTAGAAATTGCAAAGAAGTTAGAAATTGATGTCAGTTAAAAACAAACAAAACAAAACACCTTCCCAGCATTAAAGCTATCTAAAAGTAGAATGAGCTGCCTGAAAAGGTGATAGGTTCCCCCATCCTTGGAAGTCCTGAAGTAGAAGCTGGAAGGCCTTGTCAGGGATGGTATAGTAAGGATTCTTTTTTTGGATCTGGATGGCATTGGATAACCACATAATATTTTGTGACTCTGAGTACTGCAGACCTTAACTCACACACATCTCCCCTCATCCCCTCCACCCAAAGTACTGAATGACCTCTTCTGATTAATAATAATAGCTGACTTGATAACTGCTAATTGGGCATGTTCTGAGTGTACAGGTTGAACCGAATGGCTGCCCACATCCCTTTCAGCTCTCAAATTTGGTGATTATGTAACGTTTGTAGAAGGTTTTCAACTCACTTAACATGATATATATTATCTCACAACAACCCTGTGAGATAGGTGCTATTACTATCCCCATTTTACAGATATACTTTGAGGTGGCATCTGAAAAACACTTGGACAGATTTTTCTTGATCAGAAGTACAAAGTGTAGCTGGGTTACTTCTACCATTTTCCTCAGGAGGAGACAAAAACTAAGTAAGAACTTCCATAATCCAAAACCGATAGAAAAAGTCCTGAGTGTAAGGAGAGTGATCTTACTGCCCCTAGTTTAAGTAGGGGACCCATATATTAATCAAGAGTATAGACTTTTTCTTCCTTGGGGATTGCACCATCTCTTAATCACAAAAGCAATAAGAATATCCAATATGTTCATCTACCATGCCTAATCAATTGTTCCGTCTGCCAGTCACTGGTCATGTCTGAAGGTAGACTTAAAAGAGTTTTCCCAGCTAAGAAAATGGCAATGACCCTGTGGTAACACTAGGCAATGAATGCTAACACCTTTGGACATCATACTGATATTGAAGGATTTCATCACTTCAGGCTTACTAAGAATTTTTTGCACCCTGGAGAAATGGGCACAGCTCTGAGCTATCACTCAAGAGGTGGTGTGTGCCTCATTGCAATGTGTTCTATACTAAATGGCATAGATAATTGGAAGGATTCGATAATAAGCAATGCAATCAAGGGCATGATGGCTATTTAATACTTGAATTAGTGCTTTTTCACCCTGAGATTAAAAAATTATATTATCCTAAGCTTAGTTTTCACTGACATAGGCACTTTGGGGAGGTAGTGGGTGCCAAATTTGGGCACAATGGATAAGAAGTAAGTGTTATATTGACAGATGTTCTAATAAGCTGAGATTCAGGATTGCTTCCTCGGATGTTTGAATGTGAAGCTTAATTCAATTTATAAAAACAAATACAATGAACATTTAAGCACCTGCTGTGTTCAGAGTGCTGTTCTACAAGCTTGGCAAGATGCAAAAGTTATATGATAATAAAAGTAATATAACAATAACATTCTCAGGGGCTACGATTCCATCAATGTTGGGCTATCCCTTTTACCTATGCAAACTGCAGTCTCTCTAAGACTTAAGAGGTAATCTTTTTGAGTAGCTTTTGTCAAAGGTTCATCACACCATGGCTAATTTGGTGGCAACCCTCTTCCAAATGACCTAGGTCATTTTGACTATTGTAATAATTATAATAAGTCATTTTGACCATTTTAAATAACCAGATTAATTACAAAGGATGTATGAAGGAAGACACTATCTGAATCCAGAGAAAGAATTGAGAAATAGAACTATATATAGAATGATTTTATATATATATATATATATATATATATATATATATATATATATACATATGTGTGTCTAATGGTACTCATCTCTAAGTGGAGGGAAGGAAGAAAAAAAGGAAAAAAGAAAAACAATTTACATTATAACTTTATTATATGTTTAAAAGGAATAGCAAGTTTTACATAATAGATTTGTAGTTTCATGTACAATCATTTTCTTATTATACTATGTTATGGAGATGTTTGTTTTATCCCACAAATTAAAAATGAAATAAAATAAGACAAAATGACCTATGTTGAACCTCACATAGTATACATGAAGTGTGACTATGATTGACCCATAGCACACAATTCCTTTCCAACTGTAGGAATTGAAAGATTTGGTTTTCTACTAGTCTTTTAAGACCCTGGGATTATTTCCAAGCAAAAATGGCGTATCACAGGAGGCCTTTAATGGAGGAAGAATAGTAATACAGTAATGTAAGGATAATACTGATAGTTCACATTTTCATAGTGCATTAAGATTTATAAAACTTTTGTGCAGATTATGGTCTCATATAAGAATAAAGCATATGCTAAATAATTATAAAATGAATGAATTATGAAAAAAACATAAATACTGGAGATATGAGTATTTAAAAAAGAGAAAATCTTTTCCCTTAAATACTTTACATTTTAATAGAAGAAGACAACATAGTGGAGCGATGACCAGGAAAGTGCATTTTATTCTGGGGAGATAAAAAAGGGAGAAGGAAGAGTGGATTATATCTGATAAATATTGTTCATAGGTTCAACTATGGTTAAAAAAAGCTAGATCTTTTTCATCAACCAATAAAAAAACATTTATTAAGTATCTGCTATATGTCTACGTACTAGATGCTAGAGATAGAAACAAAAATGAAACATTGCCTACCCTTAAGGAGTTTACATTCTATTGGAGGAGACAACATGCATATGCATTAGGTCCTATTCTATACAATGATGTAATGATAATAGTAATCGCTCACATTTCTATAGTATGTTAAGATTTATCAAATATGTTTAGTGTAAATATATAAGTAGAGCTTATATAAGATTGCACACCACCTCAGAGGGTGGGGGAAAAGGGGGAGAAAATTTAAAACTCAAAATCCTGTGGAAGTGAATGTTGAAAACTAAAAATAAATTATTTTTTTAAAAAATTTCCAAAGTACAAAAAATATATAGAGAGAGATTATAAGATCCTTGAGGGCAGCAACTATCTTTCTTTTTGTATTTGTATCCTCAGCACTTAGCACAGTGCCTGGCACATAAGAGGCACTTAATAAATGATTTTTAAAAAAGATTCATTAAACTTTTGGGCAGGTTAATAGTCCAGCAGAGGAATAAAGCATATGCCCAGATAACTATGTTATGGATGAATTAATGAATGAAAATGGATTTAAAAAATCCATAAATGCTAGGGATTTGATTATTTAATAAAGAGATAATTCTTGGCCACAGGGAGTTTACATTTTAATAGAAGAAGACAACATACTGGAGTAGTGATGAGGGAAGTGTGCCCACTCTATAGTACCAGTAGTTCCTAAGAGAATGGCCAATTGTTACTGATGCTGTTGCAAAGATATAATGATTAAAAATTAAAGTATAGGTGAACATGACATTTCACTAATGATAGAGAATGAGAAAAGAATATTAGATTTATCATCTTAAGAGATTTTTGGTATCTTTGCAGAAAGTAGTTTCAATTAAATGATGAGATGTGAGGAGCCAGTTTTCAGAAGGTTAAGAAAAGAGAGAGGAGAAAAAAGCAGAGACATAATGTGTAGATGGCTTTTTTAAAGGAGCTTGGCTAATGAAGGAAAGAGAGGCATAAAATAAGAGATGGTATGGATGGTAGGCTCTACTGAGGAGTTTTTTTTAAGGCTTAGGGAAATTTGAGCATGTTTATAGACATCAAGGAGGAAGTACTAGATAGGAAGAGATTGGTCACTAGAGAGAGAGAGAGAATGATAATAAGGGCAACCTGTTAGAGAAGAGAAAGGGAGATGGGAAGAAGTGGTTGAGATGATATCAAGGTGTTGTGAGATGAGGGGAGAAGATGGTAGTCTAGTTCAATAGCCTCTGTAGGCAGACAGTCCAAAAATAGGCCCACATTTGAAAGCTTTCCAGGTTGCTGGAAACTTCCAGAGACTGTACCTCATTAGCATGGTCTTTTGTTACCCAGCATCACCTCCCTGCTGCTATGTACGAAGAATCATAGAATTGGAAGAAACTTCAGTGGCCAAAATGTCCAATCCATACCTGACAAAGAATTCCTTTTATGATATCATTCATCTTCTATAACTTCATCTAGTCCATACCTGAAAATTTCCTCTGAGTACCCCTAAGAGTTTGATAGCATGATACTTGGGTTACAGAGGTGTTTTGGACCAGGAGAGCCTTCTTCAAGACTCCTCACATTGTACCAGTGGTACCAATAGGTAGTCCTGACAGGCGTGGGACCTAGCAGACTATAGGGTTACAGCCACAAAATGTACCAAACCATCTACTACATTTAATTTCCCAAAGCAAAATATGCTGTTCTATGTCACCCTTCTTCTCCCTCCCCCAACCAACCCTGCCCATCTCTCTGCCTTCCCCCAGCCTGAGGTCATCATCTTTTCTTCCTTTTCTAGAGATGTCTAGGGAGGAGTCATGCTGATTTTTATTTGCTGATCTGTAAACTCTAATGGCAAAGTCTTTCCTTTGCTGTGATCATTATCCATTTGCCCCAGGACTAATAAGTGAGGGATATATTCAGTTATTACCATTTTTTAAATGTCTAGTAGAGTTCACAGAAACTGTGTATGTAAGGGGGAAAATATTTACAAAGTGTCTTTGTGACCTCTTATTCTTCCATTAGTATATGAGACCAAGCCCCAGCCTTACAAATACCAATATTCATGCTACTGCCACAATTATTCCAAACAGCCTATTCCCCTGGGTGAAATTATTATTTGGAATAAAAGCTGAATTCTGGCTCCCTAAGCAAGTATAGCAATAAATGAGGGTAGTGATTCATAAGGCGACTCTCGTGTGTTTGCAAATGGGCAACTTTTATTGAAGCTGACGCACAGAACAGAAGCTCTATATTACCTTTTCTAGCTGGTAAGCACTTTCCAGCCTGCTTCAAAATCTTTTGAAGTTGGGTTGAGGGGTGGTGATGGTGTTGGTAGTGGTGGTGGTGTCTATTGCTGTGGGAGGGTAGAAATAGGCATTGGTGTACAGCACAAAGTTAGACCTACAAAAGGCAGCAATAAATCTATGGAATTAAGTTATCCTAGTATCAGTAGTTTTTGAGAGGAAAGGTAAGTAGCTACATTTTAATGGGGCCTTTTAAGTGACAGAGCTATTGCCTCATTAAGAGTACAGAACAGGAATTTGTATTAAGCAGTTTCTTGCCAAGGGATGGTGTCTGTCTGTTTTGTGTCTGGATTTGGGAGGAGTACTAATTTATCAATAGAGTTCCCACAACCTTTCCCCCCTTATAATCCCCTAATTTTTCTCAAAGATCTAATTCTCCTACTTTCTAACTTGGAATAACCCAAAAGAAAGTTCTCATAATTGGTGTTGTCCACGAAATCTTCCTTCTCTGACTACAAGACTAAGTTCTGAAAAATTCAAAATCTCCCTTCCTCCTCAAAGGAACTGGATTTCACAATATTTTTTTTAACCTTCTCAGGCCAAGTACAAGCATACATCTACCTCTTTCACATGCTTCAGTGGCAAGTTACTATCAACTGCTCCTGGGGGTGGGGGGAGGAAACTACACACAGACTTAGGTTCCTCATCCCCCTAAGCACTCGTCTATTTCCTCAAAAAAATGCTGTCTTTGTTAAAATGTGACTCGTTCTTACCCCAAACTTGATTTTTTATTCATATGTGCATATATGTGTGTTAGATAGCTATATACACACATGTATATACATACATATAATCATATACACATTGTTTAAGTACATGTGTAGTCAGAGGCAGCCTAGTGGACAGGAAAGAGTACATACACTAAATATGGAGTGGAAAGCCTGGATTCAAAACCCAGATTAGCTTCTTTACTAGCTGCATGACCTTGGGCAGCCATTTAACTTCTCTCTCCCAATCTCAGTTTCTTCATCTCTAACTAAGTTGGACATTTTCAAAAGCCTCTTTCAGCTCTGAATCCTGTGAGCACTTGAATGATCTCTTAAAGAACAGAAATAAGGAGGCCATCCAGCATCATATTACCTATCAGCAAAGCAGTAATTAGATGTAACTCTGCCTGGTACAAATTCAATATGGCGCAGGGATAATGGTGGTATCATTAAGGACAGTCTGACTGTGTGCATAGTTGTGTCAGGAGGTAGGGAAGGGAGGGGAGTGAGAAAATAATTAAGTGCCTACTATGTGCCAGTCACTTTGCTAAGAACTTTTTACAGGTATGTTTTCATTTGATCCTTACAACAACTTTTCGAGGTAGAGGCTATTATTATTCCCTTTTTACAGTGGAGAAAATTATAGCATATTTGAGCTGGCAGGTGACCCCATGTGAGGTAGCACATTACCCCATAGAGTTTAAAAGTGGAAACTGGAAGACAGAAGTATTAGACAGGACTTTAAGTATGGTGGCAGCAGCAGTAGCATTTAGGTCCCAGGTCACCAGAAAACTAATGGCAGAAACAGAGAGACTGTGGTTCCTAAGAGAAGGAAGTGTAACTATCTCATCAGCACGCTATGGAGAAACCCTGTTTTCCCCAAGTCATTCACAGATCTGTTTATCAGTAGATGTTAGATTCCTTGAGAACTGGGAGGATAAAGCCATGATAGAGTCTATGAAAGGACTGAAAGTATGAAATTTTCCTAGAAAGAAACACCATGTTCCAATTCATGATCCAAGTCATAGAATCATAGATTTTCAGCTGGAAGAGATGGTAGTCGTTACTGAGTTCAACTCCTTAATTCAACCCCTTAAACAAAGAAACTGAGGCCTAGAGTAATTAAATGTCCTTACACAAGAAGTGGCAGAAACAGGATTAAAACTTAGGTATTAAAAGTCTAAATCTATCTCTCTACTATACCACAGAACACACTTTGGAGGCAAGACAGAGATCTCTTAGTGATGACGGAAGATATCAGGGGTGTGCTGATAAATGTTTAACAAGCAGGGTGAAATGTTCACAGGACTCACTTTTAACTTTAATTTACATTATTAATATTAACACCTACCCATGTCTAGACAGTCAATGAAACAACAACCAACCCTTGATTTGGCGAGTTTGCTGATTTTTGAGATGCAAATGTTCACACTGAAAATTTAACAACCAGCTCTCCTGAGCCGGTTCATGATAATTCCAGCATACCCTTGTCTCAGGATAGTGAGATCTCTGCTGGGTACCTTTGGCACATTAACAGACTTCTCTCCAGACAGGGTCCGAAAGTGACAAGCAATGATTTCTTCTATAGCATTGTAACAGTTAGCCAGGACCAGGTTTCAAGCCTTAGGGTAAATTCCACTATAGAAGATTAGCATGTCAATCAATCAATAAGTTGTGAGTGCCTTAGCCCCAAACAAATGACCACACATTTATTTTATAGATATTTCCTATATACTTAGATACATGCACATTATCTCTCCCAACAGAATTTATGCTACCATGTTCTATTTTTGCCTTCGTATCTTCAGAGCATAGCTCAGTACATAGCACATACTAGATACTTACTCAATGCTTATTGACTGATTAATCGATACTAGGAACTAGGACTAAATGAAGTGCTCCTAATCTGGGATCCATCCACCTCCCAGGGGTTTGTTAATGGAACACATTAATTTTTTTTCACTATAATTGGTTTCCTTTATCATTCCAAGTATTTTGTCTTATGCTTTTAAAAGCATTATTCTGAATAGAAATCCATGGTTTTCACCAGACTGACAAAGAGACCTCTAACCCCAAAACCAGTTAAGAATCTTTGGGCTAGGTGGCCTGTAGCACCCCTCCAGCTCTAACATTCTATGAATTGATAAAAGCTAGTGCCCATTGCTTTGAATCGCCACCAGGAGAATCTCTCTAATTACAAGGTCTGAGTCCCAGCAAGTGCATCTGAACAATAGTGCAAAATGGAATACAACTAGGGATGTGCCACCCCCCCCCAGCTGTCCCTTCCTGCCCCCTAACTTTCACCACCAATGAAATGGTAAGAGGAATCAGAAACAAATGTATTAACTTACTGTCACGCTTGAACTATTGTAAGGTGATAACATAGAGGACCACTAGTGGAAACATTTGAAGCTCAGGTGATTCCGTCCTATTCAGACAAGGTGTTTGTAGGGAAAGGCGGTGCTTAAAGGACAAGCCGTGAAAGGCAGCTCCCAGCATAGTGCAGGCTGAGGAGTTCTTCGGTACAGTGGCAATGAGGAAAGTATTAGCCAGCCAACTTCCTGATTATTAATAGGTGGACTCCACTGCAATGAGTTAAAACAAAACCTGTGTATATTCAGCAAATGAAGAATTGGACCATAAGAATCAGCCTCCCACCCCTTACCCCATCATGTCTCTTGTCAGTCATCTACAGATGAAACCTTTGCTTTCTTCCTTTTATCCCCCATTTGTGTGTGTGTGTGTGTGTGTGTGTGTGTGTGTGTGTGTGAGTGTGTGTGTGCACACGTGCTTTATTTTATTTGTGGCTTAGCTTGAATTCCCTGTCTTTCTTTTTTATTTCAGCCACGATTTTCTCCAACACTCACTCAAGCCGCAGTGGAACAGCTGCTGGGGCTGGGCCTCCCCCACATCCCATCAGTCACCCTTCTCCGGGACATAACGTACAGGGGAGCCCCCACAACCCCTCCTCCCAGTTACCTCCTCTCTCCGCTGTGGACTCAGGAACTGAAAGGTAAGACCATCTGTCTCTTCCTCCTAAGCAGTGACACAGGCAAGCCTCCCTGCACCAAGAAATGATTTGACAGTTGCTAAATTTTATTAATAATACATTGGTGGGTTGATTTACCCAAAGGTGACATTTAAAAAGTACATACACATTTCACAAGAATCCAGTCTGCTCATTCTCTGGTTGTTTTTTTTTTCTGCCTGTTTGGGGGGGAAAAAAAGATATTACTGACAGTCACCTAAAGTGTCTGTTTCAGGGAAAAAAGCAGCAGAATTTCCCTGTTGTTTCAACACCTCCGGTTCAGTTGTCACATATGTAGGCCATGTTAAGATGACCGTATTTGACTGTTGATCAGTTTAAGGTTTTATTTTGTAACATAAAAGAGCACACTATTTCCAAAGGTTTTTGAGAGGATTGCTAATCAAGATATTATAACTCCCTATCCACCGAAGTCCTTTCCTCTCTTCCTTTAAGGCTCTTCTCAGATGCTACCCCAGTGGGGGGACGGGTTCTTTGACCCTCCCAGGTGTCAGCAATCTTTCCCTCCTGAAATGTCTTTTAGCACTTGGACTCCTTCCCTCAACTTTCCCTTGTATCGCAGTCATTCCTATATTGATTCTTCTTGTAGGTTGATTGATGATTTCTGAGCCGCCCTCTTTCCATAAGGTTGTAGCTTCCTCCTTGAGAGCAGCATCTGTGCCATATCCGTCTTTGTCTCACCAGTGCTCAGTTCAGAGTTTTGCACACAGTAGATGCTGATTTTAATTTTAATTGAATTTTAATTGAATTGAAGTCTATCACAAAATTGTATATAATGGAATCCAATCCCAAAAGCATCTCAGTGTCTACCATGCACAAAGTACTACAGAGACCAAGATAATATAAAAGTGGTTGCTGAATTCAGGGAGCTTACATTCCAGTATTTTGATAGTCTGCTAATTGGTCTCCCTGCCACAAGTCTTGCCTCACTCCAATCCATCCTCCATTCATCTGCCAAAATGATTTTCCTAAAATGCAGACGAAAATATGTCACCCCTCTACTCAACAAACAGTTGGCTCCTTATCACCTCCAGGATTTAATGTAAAATCTTGTTTGGCATTTAAAGCCCTTCCCAATGTACTCCCCTCCTCCCCAATATTTCCAATATTTTTACACCTTATACTGTCACCGACACTAGAATCTTTGATCCAGTGAAACTGGCTTCTTTGTTATTCTTCAAACAAAACACTCCATTTCTCAACTCTGAGAGCTTTCAGTGGCTGTCCCCCATGCCTGGAAAGCTCCCCTTCCTCATTTGTATCTCCTGACTCCCTTCACTTCCTTCAAGTCTTAGCTAAAATCCCATTTTCTATAGGAAGCCATTCCCATTTCGTCTTAATTCTAGTCCTTTCCCTCTGTTAATTGCCTACAGTTGATCTTTTTATTTTATATTTCAAATTTTTTTCCAATTACATGTAATTTTTTAACATTTTTTTTAGAGTTCCAAATTTTCTCTCTCCCTCCATCCCTTCCCCCTCATTAAGAAAGCAAGCAATTTGATATAGGTTGTACATGAGTAGTCATGTGAAACATATTTCCATATTAGTCATCTTGTGAAAGAAAACACAGACCCCCCCCACAAAAATCCCCATAAAATATAAAGTACAGAACAGTATACTTTAATCTGCATTCACCTCATCAGTTCTTTCTCTGGAAGTGGATAGCATTTTTAATCATGAGTCCTTAAGAATTGTCTTAGATCATTTTATTGCTGAGAATAGCTAAGTCGTTCATAGTTGGTCATTATAAAGTATTGCTATTACTATGTGCAGTTCTCCTGGTTCTGCTCACTTTACTTTTTGCAACATTTCACATGTCTTTCCAGGCTTTTCTGAAGTCTGCCTATTCATCATTTCTTATAGCACAATAGTATTCCACTACATTCATATGCCACAACTTGTTCAGCCATTCCCAAATTGATAGGCATCCCCTCAATTTCCAATTCTTTGCCACCACAAAAAGAGCTAATATTAATATTTTTATACATATAGGTCCTTTTCCTTTTCCTTTTCCTTTAATCTCTTTGGGATGCAGACCTAGTAGTGCTATTGCTGGATCAAATAGTATTCACAATTTTAGAACATTTTGGGCATAGTTCCAAACTGTTCTCTAGAATGGTTGGATCAGTTCACAACTCCATTGACAGAGCGTTAGTGTCCCAATTTTCCCATATCCCCTTTAACATTTGTCATTTTCTTTTTCTGTCATATTAGACAATCTGATAGGTGTAAGGTGGTACCTCAGAGATGTTTTAATTTGTATTTCTCTGATCAATAGTGATTTAGAGCATTTTTTTCATATGACTATAGATAACTTTGATTTCTTCTTCTGAAAACTGCCGGTTCATATTCTTTGACCATTTATAAATTGGGGAATGATTTGTATTCAAATAAATTTGACTTAGTTCTCTATATAGTTGAGAAATGAGATCTTTTACAGAAAAATTTACTGTAAAATCCCCCCCCCCATTTTGTGCTTTCCTTCTAATCTTGGCTACATTGGTTTTGTTTGTGCACAACCTTTTCAATTTAATATAATCAAATTTATCCATTTTACGTCTGTAATGAGCTCTTGTTTAGTCATAAATTCTTCCCTTATCCATTGATCTGACAGTTAAACTATTCCATGTTCCTCTAATTTGCTTATGGTCTATGCCCTTTTCATCTAAATCTTGTACCCATTTTGACCTTATGTGGTATATGATGTGAGATGTTGGACTATACCTAGTTTCTGCCAAATTGCTTTCCAGTTTTCCTAGAAGTTTTTGTCAAATAGTGAGTTATTGTCCCCAAAGCTTGTATTTTCAAGTCTATCAAACATTAGATTAGTATGATTATTTACTGTTGTATACTATCTACCTAATCTGTTCCACAGATCCACCACTCTTATTTCTTAGCCAGTACTACCTTGTTTTGATAATTACCACTTTGTAATACAGTTTGAGATCTAGTGCGACTAAGCTACCTTCCTTCACATATTTTTTTCATTGGTTCCCTTGATATTCTTGACCTTTTATTTATCCAGATGGATTTTATTGTTTTTTTCTAGGTCTATAAAATAATGTTTTTGTAGTTTCATTGGTATGGCAATAAAAAAATTAATTGAGGTAGAATTGTCATTTTTACTATACTGGCTTAGCCTACCCATGAGCAATTAATATTTCTCCAATTGTTTAGATCTGACTTTATGTGTGTGAAAAGTGTTTTATAATTGTGTTCATATAGTTTCTAGTTTTGCCTTTGCAGGCAGACTGCCAAGAATTTTATATTATCTATAGTTATTTTAAATGGAATTTCTCTTTCTATCTCTTGCTGTGGACTTTGTTGTTAATATAAAGAAATGTTGATTGTATATGTGGATTTTTTGTATCTTACAATTTTGCTAAAGTTGTTAATTATTTCAACTAGACGTTTGATGGATTCTCCAAGTATACCATCATCTCAACTTCAAAAAACAGTAGTTTTGTTTCCTCATTGCCTATTCAAATTCCTTCAATTTCTTTTTCTTCTGTTATTGCTATGGCTAGCATTTCTAGTCCAACATTAAATAAGAATGGTAATAATGGTCATCCTTGCTTTACCCCTAATCTTAATGGGAAGCCTTCTAGCTTATCCCTATTACCGATAATGCTTGCCAATGATTTTACACAGAGCTACTTAATCATTTTAAGGAAAGCTCCATTTATTCTTATGCTTTCTAATATTTTTAATAGGAATGATTGTCACATTTTGTCAAAAGATTTTTCTTCATCTGTTGAGATAATCATATGATTTCTATTGATTCCATTATTGATATGGTCAATTATGCTGATACTTTTCACAATATTGAAACAGCAATGCATTCCTGGTATAAATCCCACCAGGTCATAGTGTATGATCTTTGTGATATATTGCTATAATCTCTTTGCTAGTATTTTATTTAAAAGTTTTGCATCAATATTCACTAAGAAAATCGATCTATGATTTTCTTTCTCTGTTTTTGCTCTTCCTTGTTTAGGTATCAGCATCATATTTGTATCATAAAATGAATTTGGTAGAACTACTTTGCCTATTTTTCCAAATAGTTTTTATACTATTGGAATTAATTATTCTTTAAATATTTGGTAGAATTTATTTGTGAATCCATCTGGCCTAAAGGATTTTTTCTTAGGAAGCAGCTTATCTTTTATGTAGTCCGCTTGTACATATTTGTTTGCATGTTATCTTCTCCATCAGATTGCAAGTTCCATGAGTTTAGGGACAGTCTTTTACCTTTCTTTGTATCCCTACCTCTTAACACCATGCCTGACACATAATAGTTGCAGGGAAGGTTGTGTTGGGTTATAAAAGCTAAGGAGAGGAGTTCATATTTTATTCTGGAGGCAAAAGAGAGGAACTAGAGATAACTGAGTAAGAGAGTCACCTGTCAGATCTGGAATTAAGGAAAATTATGTACATACCATCTAGAGAATGGAGAAGAATGTACTTAGAATAAGTACACTTCATCTCCTGAGAGATTTGAGAGCAAGGACATCCAAGAGAAAGTGACTGCAATAATCTTAGAGATGAAAAAGACATGAATTAAGAATAGTTGTATGAGTAGAAAGAAAGGTTCAAATGCAAGAGATATCATGAAAGTAGAAATGGCAAACTTTAGCAACTGAGTAGATATGTGGGGTAAGGGAAAGTGAGAAGACCAGGATAATGCCAAAGTTAGAATCTGGTAGACCAAGACAGTTGTGGGTGACTGAGGCAGAAATAAGGAAGACTAGATGAGATTAGAGTTTGAGGAAAAAGTCAATGAGTTCATTTTTAGACATGTTGGGTTATAATGTTGCCAGTGCATCTAGTTTGAAATGCGCAATAGTCAATTTGGTAATAATGGACAGAAATTCAGGGGAGAAACTGGGGATATATGGAGTCTAGGAGTCACCTGCATAGAGATGACAGTTAAACCCATGGAATTTAAGGAGATTACCAAGGGACTGGATCCTTTGGGATGGTTATAGAACTATAAAATTTAGATTATATATCCAAAGCTTGAAGAGACCCCAGAGGCCATCTCATCAAATTCCTTCATTTTATAGATGAATAAACTGAGACCCAGGGAGGTTAAAGGCTTCTCTATCAACTTAAGCCTGGACCCTCCCACCTGGAGCCTATCCTCTTCTGTGTGGGGAGCTTTGCACAAAATGAATGATTCACTGCATGAAAATGTATTTAAATGCTTACTATGTGGCACGTGCTATGCTGAGTGTTAGGGGCAGACACACAAAAGCTTAAGCATCCCCTGCTCTCTGGGGCCCTCTTAACTTCCAACAGGGGACAATACACGTAGGGGAATAGTGCCTAAGGAGAGGCATTATGCTCCAGAGTTGCAGGAATGACGAGTGGGGCCAAAAGGGAGTAGATTGACATACCTCTCATAGGAGAAACAGCAGCTAATTGATTATGATTCCAAAATAGGGTGGGGAGGAAAGGACACAGGAGGGTGCCAGCAAGGCAAATGACAAGGCTATGTGGAGATGTTTGGCGGTCGAAAGTAGGGTAGAGAGTGACGTGAATCATGGTTATGGCTGGCCTGAAGTAGTGGGCAGGATGAGGCAGGCACCAATCAGGACAAGGTACGACATTCTGGAGATAAAAGTGTTAAAATCTCCAAGGCATGGTTTCAAGGACTTTGTTTTTATTTGTATTTGTATCCCCAGCACTGAGTACAATGGGTGGCACATAATTGTTGTTCAGTTGTTTTAGTCTTGTCTGACTGTTTGTGACCCCATTTGGGGTTTTCTTGGCAAAGATGCTGGAGTGGTTTACCATTTCCTCCTCTAGCTCATTTTACAGATGAGGAAACTGAGACAAACAGGGTTAGATGATTTGCCCAGGGTCACACAACTATTAAGTGTCCAAGACCAAACCTGAACTCAGGAAGATGAGTTCTCCTGACTCTAGGCCTGGCACTTTATCTACTGCACCAGCTAGCTGACGATGGTACATAGTAGCATAGTAGGTGATTAATAAATGTTTACTGAGTGACTAACTGACCGGTATGAGAGACAAGATGGCTATTGCACTATACCAGAGGTCTTAACCTGCTATCTACGAACTCTTAAAACTGTATTTCAATATAATTGGTTTCCTTTATAATTCTACGTATTTTATTTTATGCACTTAAAAATATTATTCTGAGAAAGGATCCATAGGTTTCACCAGACTACCAAATAGGTCTAGGACATGAAAAAAAAAAGCCTTGTGCTGGACCCTCTGCCCATCCCTAGTTGAATTCACTGCTAGTCCATTTTCTCTTGGGCATAGGTGGATGCTGGGAGCACCACTTTTATAAGCACACTCTCCATATCATTTGACAGCTTAGGTGATTGTCTGATTAGCAGTTAATCTCAAAAGAATGCTTGGGAGTTCCACAGATAGTGATGGCTTTAGTCTGAGGACCTGAATGAAAATGCCAACTACTAATGCTTTGCTACTTGTTCAACTTAGAGTAAGTACACTACATCCCCTTGTGCCTCAGTTTCCTCATCTGAACAATGTGGGGCTGGGGTTTGCATTCAGTGGCTTCTGAGGTTCCTTCTGGCTTTGGTTCCAGCATCCTCTGAACAGTGGATCTTGCTTCTTCTTTGTACCATTCACTCTATGGCATGGTTATGTTAACTTGTCTTAGGAATCTTATTGGGGGGGATAGGAGGAAACATACTGTACTAAAAACAACAACAAACCGTATATTTAAAATCTCTTGATTTCTTGTCCACATCTTCAAAAACATTTATGGAGCTGCTTCAGGGTGAAGGGTAAAGGAACCCTGTTTCATTTAACAACTTTTTACAATATCTGTCATTAGGGCTGTGCAAATGATAGCCATACGCTAAGTCCTAGGCAATGAAGGAAGAAAATATTGGAAGATATCCCATACATTCTTGTAAGTTGAGGCAAATGTAACTTCTTGTCACAAGGGAGTTCATTTTCAGCTCTATCATAAATGGCATTAGCCACAGGCTTTTTTTTTCTTCTTAATCATCTCTTTGCATTTGGCTTCACTGTGAACTCTTTTCAGCAACTTCATGGAGTTCAGTGATGATCAATCTAAATTTTCCATTGCTCCATTTCATCTTATTATCAATAGCCATAATGATCCTTAGAAGATGACAAGAGTGGGACAATTTTCTCGTCTCTTTTATTGCTCTGCAAAAATTTAGGCAGCTATTACATCCACTTCTTGGTCACTTGGATAAGCTGCTGATTGATATCCTCAGAAGCCTGGGGGAGAAATAATTCCTATTTGTTACTCTTCCTAGAGATAGTCTCTATTCTAGGCTTATTCATTTCTCCAAAAGAAACACCAAGAGGTATTACCATTCGTTTTACACACATCATTTTTTCAGATAAAAAGTAATTAAAACATGTCAGCACCACTACATTACAATGTAAATAGGTGCATTTACAAATCACCTAATTTGCATCTCCACTTTATTCACTCCCCCTTCCAGCCAAAGTATTATTCTCTAAACTGGGCATTCCATGGAATGGATGCCTGCCTCACCTCCACCTCACAGAATGCTTAACTTTTTTTCAAGGCACAGCTCAGGTGCCAACTGATACAGGAACCTTTTTCCTGATCTTTTTGATTATTAATACTTTCTCCCTTCTGAAGTTATATAGTATATTAGTTTACATATTGTTTTCTTCTAATAGAATATAATTTCCTTGAGGGCTGGGCCATTTTTATTTTGTCTTTGTATGCCCAGCACCTAAAGCAGAACACAAGCTTAGTATGTGCTCGTTGAATAAATGAATGAGTGGATGAGTGAATGTGATATGCTTTATCAAGTGAAGAAGACAATGTCCACCCTCTTACAACTTAGTATCTAAGTCAGGCAACACTGAATTGGACAAATGATTCCTGTTTGAGTGAGAGAGGAAACTATGAAGTGATTGCAAGTGCCACAGGAGTGTTAATAGGAGTGAGAATAGGGTGGAGGAGAAGGAAGTAGATTTCTATTAAGGAATTGTAAAGTCTCCAGCGAGGGCCCTCCTCAGCAGCAATGGCACAGCTGGATGAATTGTATACTTTTTGTCAGCCATGTTGAATTGGGCAGGTAACCTCTATTTCATTAAGCTTTAGGGAAGGAGAACATAAAATAGAATTGAATTATTAAGTGTGTTTGTATTATTTCTCTGCATGCAAAGAGTAAGAGGAAATTTACCTACATGAAGCATTTGGCTTAATGCCTCTTACTCTGTGTTTAGCTGGGAAATTCCCCAGCAAAAACTAAAGCAGTTTTCTTAACGGAAATAGGTTTATCACACTTTGCAATTTTTAAGCAGGAAATTGGCATTTTTCCTGTTTGGGGGCTATTTATTCATCATTTCTTAGCTAGAACTTGTTAATAAAAAGGTCTGAGTCATAGTAAGAAGTCAAGAAAGGTTCACCTTTGGTCAGAGTCAAGTTCTTTGATACTGACTATTTTAAAATAAAAGCAAATTCTCTTTATTTGATGAGGTTCCATCTTTATCTTTTAAGATGATCATAATGACACATCATTTAGTTGATTTAAGTAGTATTCTTCTCTATCGTTTGATGCTGATTCAAGTTTATTATGGTAAATGATACATTTTTACATGTCAGAGTGGATAAGCCAGTATGACTTTTCATTTATCACCGATGAAAGTCAGGATGTTGGTACTCTGGTTGTGTGCCACAGTGTATTAGTCTGACTGTAGAAAATAAGAATAGTCAACAAATTCTCATTTTTAATATGAAAGGAAGTCAGGCTTCAAGATGATGTAATTAGACTATGTTGGGTCAGATGACAAGTTACCAGTTTATGGTCATGCTTATGCATCTTGTCTGAAAGAATGTCAAGTCTGTGAGAATAAAACAGTCTTTTTTCTGTTATAGGTTGGGCCCTCCATCTAGTGGCTACTACAGCAGGAACTTATTTTAGAAAGAACATTGACAAACTGGAGTGTATTCAGAGGAGAGTGGCCAAAATGTGGAGGGAACTGGAGACCATGCCATATGATGATCATTTAAAGGAACTAGAGATGTTTAGCCTTAGAAGAGAAGGCTAGGGGAGGGTGAGGTTCTATGAGGGAAAACTTGCTGCCTGTTAGAATTGTTAAAAATTGGAATAAGCTTCTTGGGAAGATAATGGTTTTGGAAGTTTGAAGACTCGACTAGAGTCTTCAAACAGAGGATTAATAGAGAACCAGTCTGGGTAGGGGAGTTTATCTCGGGTGTAGGTTAGACTAGATAACTTCTGAAGTCTGAAATTCTGTGATTCCAGACAAGAAGCTTCCCATGCTTTTAACTTACTGCTAGCAAGGAACTTGAGCATTCATGCATTCATCCAGTTGCTCTTTGGAAAGAACAAGGGGCCTAGTCATGTGGAATTTGAACTCAAGTTCTGTTAAATGTTGTATATGTAAGCATTTCATCACCATATCATTCATTTAGTCTTTCATGTTGGGAGTAACTTGAATTTGAATCCCATTTCTGACATTTCCATGTGTTTGACTATGGACAAGTCACTCAAGCTAAGTTTTCTCAGTGTCCTCATCTGTAAAATAATGAAAATAATACCTGTGGTACTTCCCTCATGGGATTGTTATAAGGATAAAATGTGATAATATAGGTAAAGTATTTTATAAGCCCTAAAGTACTATATAAATGACAGCTCTTATTATGGCAGTACTGAACTACCTGTGGATTGTAGAAGAAAAAAGGGCACAGTGTCTCCCCCAGGAATGTACAGTCTAGCTTGAAAGAAGAAAAACATTGAACCTGAAATAACTAGAGGGGACGTTAGAGAGAATAATGAGAAATTCATCAAAGTATCCACACCAGAGAAAGGATTCCATTTCCTCAAGCCCTCATTGAGGGCAACACCTGGCAATTCTGGCTGGTTGTCATTCATTATCCATTAATGTTTCAAGTGGGGCATTACTACATCACTCTGGGCACACTGACATGTGGTTTCTTCCATTTCTGTGCCTTTCTCCACCTTTCTGTGTGTATACTTTGCTGCGTTTCATAGGTGACCCATTTCTAAAGAGAGTTGGAAATGTGAAGTCCCTTTGATAGATACCAGGGACAGAAAAACAAACCTTAGTTTTCATTCACCTTCCCAACATCCTTTCTCATCTATTCCTCTGTGCAATCATCCCCTCCAGCCCTGAATGTGAATAGTGTCTTAACTTCTTCTTCCACCCACATAAAATGTCATATGAAACAACAAATGTTTATTAAAAATGCCTGTTTAATGCCCATTAAAGACCATTATTAAATGTTTCAGGGACGTGTGCAGGATTAAATATGATACAATCCCTGCCAGTGAAGGACTTAGAATCATAGGTCTAGAGCTGAATTGAAACTTAGAGGTAATCTAGGCAAACCCTCTCCTTTTGCAAATGAAGAAACTGAGGTCCAGAGACATTCCTTTAGGTCACACATAAAGTCCCTGAGCCAGGATATTTTTACTTCAGGCCATTTGATTCCAAAACCTATGGTTTCTTGAGTTTAGAGTATAGTAAAAGAATAGAATATAAGCATAGAAAAAGGGGCTTGACCTATGATTTCATGGATATAAGCAATTCCCAGATGAGGAAACTCTCTCTTTCATTGGAGGTTGAAACTTCTGCAACATCTATGTGTGTACATCTGTCTATGTGTCTATATTTTACCCATGCCGTGTTTCTGCCCTTCCCCTAATTTTAACACCTCCATGTTGCTTACCAAGTGATGCTGTCAGTCTTTTGCCTGGCATTCAAGGACTCTAGACGCTGGAGTCACTACCGTATCCTTTCAGGCCAATCTGAATCTTACTCTTTCTCATGGACATATTTTAATTTCTTCTCTGTCTTTAAAATCTTCTTTTAACGAGATCAAATGATACCAATCTCACCCTACTATAAGCTCATAACATTCATTTAGCATTTACTTTTGGTTTTGATTTTGTAGATATCTTTGGCTTGCTTACTCCCCCAAATAGATCATACGTTTCCTGAGGGCAAGGATCATGCCTTAAAATACTTCCTTGTGTCCCCCAACACACCTCGCACAGCTGCTTGTGTGTAGTAGGAAACAAATAAGTAAGTTTCAATGACAGAAAACAAAACTGTGACATAGCACCCTAGATCCTGGAATCAAAAGACCCAGTTTTGAATAAGCATTTTTCTACTTTATTACCTGTATGTCCTTAGGCTAGTCACTTCCCTTTCTTGGCCTCAATTTCTTCATCTGTAAAATAAGAGGATTTCTTTTTGTCTCTAAGGTCTTTTCCAATTTTAAAGTGTATAATGATGCCACGAAAATTGACAATGTTCATCCAGCTCTTTGTGCTAAAGATCTTCCCAAAATGAGGGCTAGCCCAGGAATCTGTTCTTCAGTTCTCTCTTACATTCCATTTCCCATCCAACAGGAGCGCTGGAAGCAGGCAGTTACTAGAAAGGAGGGAGACTTGAAAAAACTTGAAAAACATCAATGTTCCAGCTGGTCCCCATACATCCCAGCCAGGGCTAAAAAATCAAACAATGATAATTGTTCATTCCATTTCTGTGATGCTTGACAGTTTGCACTTTTCTCAGAACCAAGCTGTGTAATAGGTAGACATTTAGAGAAGAGAATTGGATAGCCCTGTGGGGCAGTTAGAGAGTGTGGGGGTGGGGGGTAGGTTTGACCTTGTTTCCTTGCTGTACAGATGCAGAGAGGCATTTGGGGCCCTTAGAACCCTCAAAGAATGTTTAACCAGTTACGAGTTGCCAAGGGCTTGAACAATCACTAGGTTTTATAATATATACACACACACATACATGTACACATCTACATGCATGTATATGTATGTGTATATATGTGTGTGTATAATTCCAAAAGTCTTAGTATAGCTTCAGACTTAAAACTGAACTAGCACATATGTTGCCTTGCCACATAGGATGTCTTCGAAAGAAAGTCAGAATGGCTGTGCATCACCTTGTGAGCACCTGTAGGCTTTGTTCAGACTGTCTGGGGAGGCACCTATTACCACCAACATGTTATAGTTTCCTAATTGAAAAATGACGTATTTATCATCATGACTCTTCTAAAGACCCAAAAATAATAGACTAAAATTGACTGTTTGATTCTGAAGAATAATTGTAGAAGGGTTATCTTGATCATGGGGAAAAAAGACAAATGTAGTTTTAAAAAAATGAGTCTCTGATAGCTTTTTTTTTTAAAAAGCCTATTTATTGGAATTCATGTTATTGCCTATTCTATGCCTTTTACTGTCAGTGATTGGTTACTGGCAAAATAATAATGATCATCATTATCTCTATTCGAGCTGAAGAGCTTTCTGTATGAGAGAAATGAAGCTGCTTTTAAGACATTCGCTTCACACAGCAATCCACAGGACCTGCTCTTCCACAGAGCAATGCTGATTTCCATGGAGAGTGGCCCACAAAAGTCGTTGTTCCTTCAAAGTGACCCATTTGGTTAATCAGAGAACAAAGTCATAATTCATCTAAGACTACAAACGTTGGTCAGGTCAATAAGTTCTCTGAATGAATGAATGTTGTCTCTTCTGTTACAGGTATCCATTCTACTTAGAGTGAGGACTAAGGAGGACCATTAAAATTTCTTATGAATAAGAGAAAATTATTGACCAGCCTATTCTACCCTTGAAAGATATAGGCAGTGAAATGAATGAAGAGTTATACCTGGACAGAGAGGGAGTAGTCACCTTGACCAGAGATCCAAGTCAAACTGGATCTTGAATAAGGTGGTAGATAAGCTCAAATAGACTAATACTTCCTACCCCATCATGCCCTACCTTCATCATGTACATTCTCCTCCAATAATTACTCCATTTCTTACTTGATGAGGCAGGCATTGTAGGAGGGAGCCCTGGACTTAGAGTCAGGAAGACCTAAGTTTGAATTTTGCGTCAGTCACTTAACCACCTGTGTGAGCTCGGTCAGGTCATTTATCCTTATTTTGCCTCAGCTTTCTCTCATCACTAAAATGCTGCTAATAATATCACTTCACTCATACAGCTGTTGTGAAGAGATAATATATGCAAGGTGCTTGGTAAACCTAAAAGCATTACATAAACATAAGGGGTTTGTTATTATCATTCATAGAGAATCAGAAAGTGGTGATGTCTGAATGCATAGCCTGTCACTGAACACAGTTTTGAGTCTTGGTACATGATTTTCTTAACGTCACTTTTTCCCATATATTTTCCCTTCTAAAAACACGATTAATGTTTCATTTGAGGACTCGTCACAACCACAAATAGCAAATCAGTTCAAGTGGTTGTCACTAAGAAAGAGTTGCTTTTTTAAGTTCCAGAGAGGTCATTTCCCCTTGCTACCCAAATCCTAATCAGCCACATTTATTTTGTTTCTGCATTCCAAACAAATCCACCTTCTATTAAGCCCAGGATGATGTTTTCTTAATCCCCCTCCATTTTCAGTCAGGAAAGTGAGTCATGATATTAGAAAGGAGGGTTTGAGGTAAAATGGAATTCTGCTTTTTTTTTTTTCTTAACCTAAACTGAGGGATTGTTAGCATGAGGCAATGTATAGCACAACTAGGGCATTATTTGATTATTTGAGAATGCTCTTTTCATATGTTTTCTGTGAAACAGCAAATAACCCAAAGCCAGCCTTCCAAAGCACAAACCCACAAGCGGTCCCAGCCTGAGTTGAGAAATCTAATGTTCACATATTACAAAGCTCCTTGTATCTGGCATGAAACAGGCTGGTTGTATGAAAGCCTATACTAAAAGCCTTTAACAATGTGGTTTTGAAATTAACACAGCCATTTCCTCGATGTGGGGACAGTTGGGAGACTTGGCTGCTAAGAGGCTGTATAACAGAGTGAACATCTCTGTTCAACAATGATGAGGAGAAATGGAGGCTAGCAGAAACTTCACTTCCTTTCCCAAAAATAACCAACATTTGCTTCTTTGGTTAAGAAAATTAAGCTGAGGAGGCAAAAGGTCTCTTTGTCCTCCTCAGCCTTCTCTTCTAAGATAAAATGAAGCTGATGCAGCTGAGGACACGCATTATGGAGAGTTCTTCTTGTGACCAAAGACATTTCTTCAGAAAGATGTCTGGCAATGAGATATCTGAGTAGCAATGAAATTCAGCACCAAGGAAGGCTGGTGAAGCCATTTAGAATATATCATTATCCATGACAACAAACATATATGGAGTGCCTAGGTTCCTAGGTTTTTAACTAGGGTGAAGCAATGAGGGACTTTGCCTCAGAGCTCGCAAAATTTAGAGGCCACTGACAGCATTTATACTCCCTCAGGAGGTAGAAACAACTATTTGCCTCAGTTTCCTCATCTATAAAATAGAAATATTAATGCCACTCATTTCCCAGGGTTGTTGTGAGGATCAAATGAGATAATAATTGTAAAGCACTGAGCACAGCGCCTGGCAAATAGCAAATGCTATATAATTGTTAGCCATTATTATTAAATAATATATTTCATAATATACTAAATAATGATATATGAATTCGTATAGTGACTGGAACGTAGTAAGCACTATATAAATGTTAGCTATTACTGTTGGTATTATTATTATTATTATTAGTCATTATTATAGTTGTCATTATTGGTTAGTAAGAACTATTCATTAAAATAGAAAACTAGACTTCTTGAGGACAGGGATTCTTTTACTTTTGTCTTTGCATCCCAGCCCCTATCACACTCATTACAAGTACTTAATAAATACTTGTTGATTATTATTTCAATTGATTAATGGTCCTCTTCCTCTCTCCACCCCTAATCTAGGACCACACCTCAGGTAAGTCCCTCCTTGGTGCAGCACTGCCTTGGTCTCTTTCCAAAAATGACCTCAGAGTGTCCCAGGGCTCTTGTCCTGAGGACTCCCTCCATATACAACATACACACAGTTGAACTCCCCTTAAGTTGATCTCAGGTTGCTATGAAATGTTACTTGTGTCAGGCATTGTTTTGGGAGCTTTTCTCAAATACCAGAATCCCTATTTACATCCCTCTACAAAACATTTCATGTTCTAAGACTGTAAAACATGTCAAATGAACTTTATATTCTATCAGTCCATCTGTTTGAATAGCCCATTTCCAACCACAGACTTTCAGGGTATATGAATATGAGAAAGAACTGTGATTTGGTTATTATAGGAAATTCCCAGTGTCGGAACACCCTCCACCAAGGCAAATTGTTTATAACCCATCTCTAACTTAGTAGACAGGACTTAGAGAGATTAAATGACTTTGTCTTTGGAGTCACATGGGTAGTAAGGATCAAGAGGTAAGAGTTAAAACTAGGTCTGTCTCATTCTATTCGATATATCATGCTGTCTCTAGATTTTCAGTTTATGGTGCATCAAATGAGTCAAAACTTTCTCTCTCTCTCTCTCTCTCTCTCTCTCTCTCTCTCTCTCTCTCTCTCTCTCTCTCTCTCCCCTCTTTCTTTCTTTCTTTCTCTCCCTCTCTCTCCTTCTCCCTCTCCCTCTCTCCCATCTCCCCCCCAGTTGTTGAGTCCTATTCATGAGAGAGGGTGTAGAAAATTCCTTTGTGGTTACTGTAGTGATTACACAGCATCCTCAGGATTAGAATTTTATTGACTCTATCATACTTACACATGTTGTTATTGGCCAAAACATCACTCCACCAGCTCCTTTTAAAATTCACATTTTATATTTACCTCTGTGGTCTCTTCTGGCAACACATTCTAAAGGCACCTGACTATACACTACATAAGTAACTTATTTGAAGTTATTTTGAATTTATTTGGCAGCGATGTCTTCAAATGACTCACATATTTGCATTTTGAGACATTGTAAAAAGATTTAGATTTGGTAAGCTGTTTTTTTTTTTTCTACCCTACTGACTCTTCTCAATCTTCAGTCCATACGCTGGTCTTTGGTTGCTTTTTTCAAGTTGAATTCTTGCCTTAACCAAACTGGCACATTTTTCCGCTGTGATTTTTCTCCTGATAGTAAAACATTGAATTGAATGTAAATAGTCTTGAAAAATTGTAAAAGCCTTTCATTTGCAAAACAAATTGGGATCTCCAATTTATTTTTCAATAATCCATCAAGAACCTAGGTCTCAGTTTTTTGAATGGGAGGACTTTCTTCATTTCTTTGTCCATTTTTCCCATTAACTTTGTAGGGAGGTGAAAGATTCTACCTTCATAGCGTCTCTCACATTTGTCCTTTTCTATTTGCTCACTCTAGTTCAGGCACTCATCTCTTCTCACCTATACTATTGCTTCCTAATTTGTCTTCTGGCCTCAAGCATATCTTCTTTTTAATCCATCCTCCACTCTGCTGTCAAAATAATTTTTCTATAAAATATATGTCTGACCATATCACTTCCTTGCTTAGAATTCTTCAGTGGTTCCTTATTTACTCTAGGATAAGGATATATACTCTCCACCTTCATATTTAAAGGTCTTCATAGTCCCCAACCTACCTTTCTGGACATAATTCACATTATTTCCTTTCATACTCTCCATATGCCAGCTTACTTGGCCCAATTGCTGTTCCTTGAACTCAGCATTTCATCTTTTGCTTTTGTGCATTTTTGTAGGCTTCTTACTAACCTTACTGTCCCTTAGAAATCAACTCAAATGCCACCTTCTCTGAGAAGCCCTTCTTTCCTTCCTTCCTTAATTGATTTTATATTAATGTATCAAATTTTCTCATATCTACTCATCTGCACATGATGCAGCAGAAAGGAATCTCCCTAAAGTTATATATGTTTTTTTTCCTTTTTCTCTTTATATCCCTAACATCTGCACAGTACCTCACACAGTGGGTACTTCATACATGTTTATTGAGAGGAATTAAAGTGAGTATAAATGGGGTGTAGCAAGTAGGCCATGGCCAATGGCCAAAGTAAGGAATGTCAACTGACATCATTGGGAAAAAAATTTCATTCTTTGAAGCTATACTTAATTTTGACAAGAGTCAAAACTTATTGGATTCCATCTGGAGGCAATCAGGGCCATACTATTCATAAGTGCTGGATAAACCTCCAATGTAACTACTTGTGAGACCTTGGATCAGTTATTTCAACTCTCTGAGCCTCAGTTTACTCATCTGTAAAACAATGATAACATTACTCTTGCTACCAACCTCACAAGGTTGCTATGAAGCAAATCATGGTGTAAACATCGAAGCATTATAGTAATGTGTCACTATTTTCATCAGCATGAAAGAAGAAAGAGAAAGAAGTAAGCTTTTCCCTTCCCCACAGCAATCCAAATTAATCTTGCCTAGCCTCCCTTGGAGTAATGATATCACAGCCAGAATTCTGACATCAAACACTAAGGAGCACCCCAGATAAGAGATTCTTTTCTGTCTGGTGAGAAACTGGCAGAATCAGACTTTTCTTCCCTCCCTCCCATCACATGAGATTCTGAAATGCACAAACAACTCAGTGGCAGCCAATTTCACAGTGAAGAAATCTCAGACAGCTCAGGCTCTTGGTGAAAGTTTGCCTTGCATAATTCATTTTGCTGACATAACCAGGGTTCCCCACCCCCTATCCTTTTTATTTCCACAGAGGAAAAGGGAAAAAAAAAACTTCCATGTCTCCTCGGCTGCATTTTGGCATTTACCAGAAAAAAGGGCCTTCAAGCTTTGGTCATTGATTGCAGTGTTTTCTTCACGCACAGCTTGCCCCCTTTGACTTCTGAGGGAGTACTCCTGTAGAACGCTTTGTCCTGGCCAGATCCTGTCACTGCCCAACTTAGTAAAAATCCTTTATTTTTTTTTCTCTCTTGAAAACTTTGTGGTGGTAATAATAAAGTTCAGCCTGCTGTGAAGGCATCATTTTATAGCTTTCTCACAACCAAGAATTAAGGATACTCACATATGAATTTTGGCATCATTCACTTGTCTGTAAAAAAGACAAGGGATACTTGGTGAATCATTTGCAGTGAACACTGCTCCAACCTCCAGTAAAAACAAAATCATATAAAATGTATAGTTTGTAAAGAAAAGCATTCCATACAGCTATCTTCAGAGTCATGGAATGTGCTTGTATCTATCACCTTGTTTGATTCTTGCAAAAGCCTTGTGAGATAGGTAGATCAAGCATGAACATTTCTCCTGGTTGGACCATGACCATTAAGAACCAATGAGAAGACCCAGGGATTGTTAACCTAGAGAAAAGAATAGATTTATAGGATTGTGACCTATATGCAAAAGGAACATCAGGGGTCACACAGTCCAACTTTTCTGTTTTTACAGATGAAGAAACTGGGAGCCAAAGAGGTTAAGGCACTGGTCAAAGGATGCCCAGGTTGCATTAATGTTGGGATTTGAACCCAGGTCTTCTGATTTTAGACTCATTCCTCTAAGACTTTGGGGAGAGATGATGGCTATCTTCAAGTATTTGGAGGGCTATCACATAGAAAGACTAGACTTGTTCTGTTTGGTCCCAGAGCAAAGTAGAAAAGTGGGTCAAAGTTGAAAGGAGACAGCATTAGGCATCAATAAAACCTTTAGGCTTCCCCATGGCAGAGTGGGTTCCTGCTCATTGTAGAACTCTTTCTCAGAGGTGTGGTACAAAGGTTGTTTTTTTTTTTTTCTGGTATGGATAGATAGATAGATAGATAGATAGATAGATAGATAGATAGATAGATAGATAGATAGATAGATAGATAGATATACAAATACAGATATATAGAGAGAGATAGAGATAAGAGATATATAGATAATTTTTGAGGTCTCTTAAAATGCTTAGGATTTTTTGATTCTGTGATTATCACACATTTTATGGCAGTTTTGCCATTGTCTAGGTAATGAAGTTTAGGTTCAGAGAAATTATAACTTGCTCAACATCACACAGTTGGTATGTGATGGGGCTAAGGGTACAATCCCATGCCTTCCAACTCCAAGCCCTTTCCTCTTTCCATTCTACTTTGCTGCCTGTAATTAGGCTTTCCCATAGTTTGGATGCTGAGTTCTCTTGGATTTTTGGATGTAATGGGTCAACTCCTAAAGACACAGAGTTCTTTTCCTGCTTTGGTACTGTCTGTATGGACCATGGAGTGCAGCCCACAAGCCCT
This sequence comes from Phascolarctos cinereus, assembly GCF_003287225.1. NCBI lineage: Eukaryota > Metazoa > Chordata > Mammalia > Diprotodontia > Phascolarctidae > Phascolarctos > Phascolarctos cinereus. The sequence goes on from NW_027555847.1 coordinate 121,408,469, forward strand.
GACGGCAGTTCCTTCGTTGTTGAAAGCTGGTCTTGATTGTTTCAGAAGCAGAATTCAATTTGCAGTTCCCCCAGTAACGCACTGTGATTCATTCGGGGACAAATCTGGATTGAAACGAGTCCAAGTTTCTCTTTTGTGAGACAGAAGGGAAGTATAAGTAGATACTATAGTCACCCAGATGAGTAAGCCAGGAATTCATGAAGTGATTCATAAATCGTTATAAAGACCACTAAAGTCTACTAAAAAGGAGCCCTGTCTGGCTATACAAAGTGGGGTATTATCATTGGGCTTTTTTTTAGATGTTAAATCAAATGTGAAATCCTTAAAACGGTGCTTTTCATTTTAGGTTTTGAAAAGGATTCCTTTTTTCCCTGCAGTTGGCCGACTGCTAAAGCCATTTTTCATTGATTAGTTTTCACAGATGAATTTGAAAACCCCAGAGGATGATATCCTGCAATTCTTTGGCAGAGGGGGACACCCTGCAAAACACCCCCTCCACAGACCAGTTTGTGTCCATTGCTCCTGCTCCCTGGCAGCAAATCAATAATCTTTTCATGCAGATACTATGAACCGAGCTATTCCAAGTTTCCTTCGCTTCAACCTGAGACCTTTAACTCCACAGGAAAGAAAAACAAAACACCAAATACCACAGCACATATCAACCAAGGTAGCATCTGTCTGCTGGTGTAAAAACACATATGTTTTGTTTTTTCTTTGGGAAATTGCTCAGCTTCCCTGCAATCCTAAAATGTGCAGCATCGTTGCTAGAAATGTGTAAGGGTTAGATACAATTGATTAGCAAGTAGCAAATATGTCTGACATGTTCTTGACCCGTAATCAAGTTGATTGGGAAATTTGGGTCAAAGAGATAGAAGTAATATAATGGTGAGACAGAGGGATAGATAGGTATTGCAGTGGATAGAGTGCCAGGCCTGGAGTCAGGAAGACTCATCGTTCTGAGTTCAAATCTGCCCTCAGACACTTATTAGCTGTGTGACCTTGGGTGAATCACTTACCCCTGTTTGCCCCAGTTTCCTCATCTGTAAAATAAGCTGGAGAAGGAAATGGCAAACCACTCTAGCATTTGGAGTCACATAGAGTTGGAGATGACTGAACAACCACAACTGGTGAGACTAAGGAAGCCTTCAAGAAGAATGGTACAGAAGAAATTAGCCAGGTTAAAAAAGACTCAAAAGGATGAGTCTACTTTTGGTGTTACCCTATAAATGATGAGATCAGTCAGATCAATGATGAACTATATCAAGCCCTCACTTTTCCTTGAATGAGGTAGTTATGTTTCATTGTCCATCTTCAGAATTAAACCCCAATTCATATGACCCACAGTCACCATAGTAGGCTGGGCGTGTACCATTGAAAGTTAGCAAAGAAAGATGCTAGAAAGTTCATTATCAAGTGGAAGAGGGAAGTAAGAGGGGTCTGCTAGATGACCAAGAGTAACCAAAGCAGTCTGGCTCACCTTTGGGGGATGGAGGAAAAGCCACCATGCTGAATTTGATCTGATAGATGGGCACATCTCCTGGAGAGGACAAGTGCCCAACAGTATGTACTAGATGTAGCATTACCACAATTGCCATAGACTCATAGGGTTTGTAGTTGGAAGCCATTTTAGAAATTATCTAGGTCGACACCCAAGCCTCCCATCTCATTTCATGAGGACTTCACAGTTTAATGGGAGAGATAACATGCAAACAACTATGTGTACAAGATAGATAGATAGATAGATAGATAGACAGACAGACAGACAGACAGACAGATGGATGGATGGTGAACATTCATGTTGGATGGTGTCCGTCAAGTCCAGAACACCAAAAGATAAAATTTTATTTAAAAAAATTGTAGTCCATGAGATGTATAATAACCTAAATGACCCCCTATGAGGAAAGAATTTAGGGTTTAAGAAACACATCAAGCAACCCTTTCCTCATAATGAACCTTCTGCCTTAAAATACTAACCAGAGTGGAGGCTTCCCACAAGGAGAAAGAACTTATTGTTGATAGAAAATTAAGCAATCTTCTCTGGATATAGGTCTCTACCCTCCCTAGGGACCTGTACAATCTCCAATGGGGTTGATAATATGGGCCACTTATATCAACCCTAGTTTCCCAGGTTTCATAGTCCATGTGACTAATGGTACTTTTGAACATCAAGGTATAGTTTTGTTATCTTTATGGTGGTTCTGTATTTTGCTTCTCCTCAGTTCTTACTTGCACAGCTCCAGGTTGAACCAGATCCTTTCACTAAGTCCTGAAACTATTCTTTTTTGGATTTAGGAATTCCTCCCTTTTTCTATCACTATCAATCACTTCATTGGTTCCTGCTAAATGGCACAATAGATAGAGTACCAGGCCTGGAATCAGGAAGACCTAAGTTCAAATGAAGCCTCAGATACTTACTAGCTGTGGGATCCTGGGCAACTTCCTTAACTACTATATGCCTCAGTTTCCTCAACCATAAATTGGAGAAAATAATAGCACCTTTGTCCCAAGGTGGTTGTGAGGATGAAATTTGATAATATTTATAAAATGCTCAGTATAATGCCTGGAACATAGTAGATCCTCCTTCCATTCTTCTTTCCCCTTTCTCCTCCCTCCTTTCTCTCTTCCTTCCTTCTTTCCCTTCTTCCCTCCCCTCTGTCCTTCCTTACTTCACTTCCTCCCTCCCTCCTTACCTCCTTCTCTGGTTCTTCCTTCTTTCTTTTCTGCTTCTCTCTCTCCCTACTTCCTTTCCTTTATAATTATTTGAAATTATAATTACTTGAAATATGATATGTAGGCTCTTTTTTTTATCATGGTTTTCAGGTAGCCCAATAATTCTTAAATTCTCTCTCCTAGATCTATTTTCCAGGTCAGTTGTTTGTCCAATGAGATATTTCACATTTTCTCCATATTTTTTTTCATTCATTTGACTTTGTTTTTTTGTTTCTTGATATCTTATAGAGTCATTAGCTTCTATTTGCCCAATTCTAATTTTTAAGGAATTATTTTATTGAGTGAGTTTTTGTACTCTCTTTTTCCATTTATTTTTTTCCAATGAATTTTTGTACTTTTTTTATTTGGCCAATTATGCTTTTTAAGGAAATCTTTTTAGTAAATTTTTGAGCCTCTTTTACCATTTGGCCAATTTATTAAAGATGTTGTTTTCTTCAGTATTGTTTTTGTTCCTCTTTTATCAAGCTATTGACTCTCTTTTCATAATTTTTTTTTGCATTACTCTTATTTCTTTTCCCAACTTGTCCTCTACCTCTCTTATTTGGTTTTTAAAATCCTTTTAAGTACTTCCAGGAATTTTTGTTGGGTTTGTATCCAATTCACATTTTTCTTTGAAGTTTTCCTCATAGCTGTTTTGACATTGACATTTTCTTCCGAGTTTGTGGCTTGATCTTCCCTGTCACTGTAGTTGCTTTTTATGGTCAGATCTTTTTTGCTGTTGTTTGCTCATTTTCCCAGCTTATTTCTTGACTTTTAACTCTATGTTAAAGTTGGACTCTGCTCCTGGGGTGGAAGGGGCACTATCCCAAGCTTCAAGTTTTCAATGCTGCAGTTTTCAGAGCTAGTTCTAGGGGTCTGTGTGTTTCCTGTGCTTTCAAGGTGTTATGATTTCCTGCCCTATTCCCTGGTCTTTTTTCATGAAGGGACCTTGTTCCCCTACAATCAAAAGTGCCATCACTCCTCTTGGACATGGAACTGTGACCAGGTTACTTGTTGTCTTGCAGCTGAAAGAGCTAGTGCTCCTTTCTGCTTTGGAACTGAAATCAGGGTCCTGTTCATTTGAAACCAATCACAAGTGCTCTTCTCTGACCTGGAAGTGTGACCAACACCCTTGTTCCCCTGTGGCTACAAATGCTAGTTCGCTTCTTTAATCTGCAACTGGGAAACAGAATTGGGTATAAACAGTGCAACAGAGTTCTATACCCAGTGCCAGCAAAGGGTACCTGTAACCTCTTTCTGACACGTTGTCCAATACCCCTACCATCTCTGAGCTAAGATCTCCCAAAGCTGCTGCAGCTGCCACTACTGTAGCCACCTCCAAGGCCTTCTGCTGATGTTACTACTGTGTGTGCTGGGCTCTAGTCTGATTCTCACCCTGGTGTCACAGACCTCTCCTGCCAACCTCTCAAGCTGTCTTGGTCTGGTAAAATGTCTTACCTCAATTTTTTGTTGGCTCTGGCCACTACTAAACTAAAGTTGTTTGGAGAGGGGAATATTGGGAGAGTTCAGCTGAGCTACTGCCTGTACTCTATTATCTTGGTTCCCCAATGGATGAATTATCTATAAAATAATCCCATGGCAATTTGATTGGCATGATACAGGATAAGTCAATTAATTTAGGTAGTATTGTCATTTATATTTTATCAGCTTAGCTTACCAATGGACAATTAGTATTTTTCTAATTGCTTAGATATTTTTGAGTCTGAAGAGTCATTTGTAGTTGTATTCACATGTGTATCATAACAAGTAGACTCCCAAATATTTTATACTTTCCTTACTTAAAGTGGAATTTCTCTTACTATCTCTTCCTACTGTATTTTGGCAGTGATTTACAGAAATGTTGATGGTTTATATGAATTTTTTTATATCCTTCAACTTTGATAAAGTTATTATTTCAATTAGTTTTTTTGGTTGATTCTCTAGGGTTCTTTAAGTAAAACTGTCATATCATCTACAAAAAGTGATAATTTTGTTTCCTCTTTGCCTATGTTTATTGCTTCAATTTCTTTTTTTGTGTGCTTTATCCTTATAGCTGACATTTTTAGCACTATATTGAATAGTAATAATGGACATCATTAACCCTTATTTTCATATTTATAGAGAACTTTTCTCACAACAAACAGGAGAGAGCAGAATTATTTTAAAACCTATTTTGTAGATTAAGAAACATACTCAAAAAAGTGAAGTGACTTATCCAAAGTCATATAGGCATTAAATGTCAACTGTGAGGCTTGGTAGAGTCCAAGTTCTCTGGCTTCAGAGCCAGCTGGTTTACAAAGATTCTATATGGAAGCCAAATGTGACTTGACTGAAAAACATTTACTAAGAACTTAGGCTTTTTTAAGAGAGGTATCTTGTGCATAACAAGGAAAATTATAGTCCTATTCTATTCTCCTTCGGTTAGACCACATTTGGAATACTATGTCAAGGCCATGATGTTTCCCTTTAAAAGAGACTGAAAAATTGGAGCACTTCCAAATAAAGACCAATGGAATGCAGAGAGGACTCTAAACTATGTTATCTGTGCTACCCCAAGGAATAGAAAATTAGACAATAAATGTAAAATACTACAACTGGGATAAAAAAAATCAACTTGACAAGTACAAGATAGGAGAAGCAGGGTTAGCAATTTGTCTAAACAAAGCAGTTTGGAAGTTTTGGTGTATGGCAAGCTCAATGTGAGTCAACAGTGACATGTTAGCCTACTCAAAAAAGAAGAATGTGATCTTGAGCTATGTTGTGAGAGGGATGGCGTCAGGAACATGTAAGCAAAAGTTCCATGGTACAGTACCTTCATCAGACCTCATCCATAGTATTGTGTGTAGTTCTGGGCACCACTGTTAGAGATGGACCTCAATAAGCTGAAGACTGTCCAAAGAAGAGAAATCAGAATCGTGGAAGATCTTCAGTCCATCCCATATGAGGATCAGTTGAAGAAATGGGGATATTTAAATTAGGTAAGACTTGGGGAGATATGATAGCTGTCATCAAAGATATGCTTGTAGAAAATTGTAGAAAAGGAATTAGATTTGTTCTATTTAACCCCAAAGGGAAGAGCCATGAGCAATGGGGGGAAGTTTCAAAGAGGCAAATTTAAGTTTAACCTATGGAAAAAAGTTCCTAATGATTAGTGCAAGCCAAATGTAGAATTCCTGCCTCAGTTAGTTCCACTTCACTAGAATTCTCCAAGCAGGGGTTGAATGATTTCTTGTCAGGTATGATATTGTACTTGGTGAACCCGGAAGTCCCTTCCAATTCTGAGATTCTATGATGCCTTTTATGAGTATAAAGGGTGGAAATTCTACATGTGGTAGAGATCCAGTACCATGTCTAAACACTGAGCCCTCCTTGCTCCTTAGTTTTTCAATCAGAATATTCAAAATAGTGTAACAACAGTGAACATTTGTGGGGCACATTAATGCCCTTGGCTTTCTTCACACAAGTAATATAATTCTAACACCTACATTTTTCTGATGAGGAAACTGAGGCACAAAGAATTGAATACATATACCCATGTCAACTAAGTCAGTAAAAGTGTTAAAGCCAGGACATCTAGGTCTTCTGAGTTAGCTCCAGTCTCTTCCAAAATAACCTCAATATATTTCATTTTAAGATGAAATAAAAGTGCTCTTCAGTGGTGTTAGCCATAAATCTTTCGGGTATTATGGCTAGTAAAGGTCAAGAAAATAAAGATTACTTTCAAATGATAATAACACTTCAGTATCTAATGAACCTATGAACTCTTTGATATGGGCGTTCTTTCCACTGGAGCAGATGATAACCTGTGTATGCGTTCTTATCCTATGTGATTTCCACCCATAGATCTTCCCACATAATCACCAGAGGAGTCCTCTAGAGGGCTGGAAGTCTTTCTCTTGGCCTTTTCTTCCATTTTGAGGGTATCAGTGGAGCATGAGGACTGCCCATCTACATTATCCCTCACTCATGTCACACTGTTTCTTTTTTGTTATCATACCTTTCTTCTTTGATACCCATTTCTTGACAATAGATCATTATTGGGAATTTGCTGCATCTAACTTGTGCCCACTAAGCATCTCTCCATTACTCTTGGACCACCCACAATTTTAATTTCTTAGAGGTTGTGGTGTTTCAAGCTTTGTAACCACAGATCATTGCTGAGAAAATGTTTGTGTTGAAAATGGGGGACTTTGCCCTGAGGAAAAGTTTGTGATCATTTAAAGCACAGTACATTTTTCCCAAATGCAAGCCAGCCCCATTGTCTTTCTCCTCGTCAATTCTGAGTCCCAATTCGTTGTCCATCCATCAGTCCCTGTCTAAAATGTTTGCTGATATATTAACTCAGTTGACAAGTCATCTAACTGCATTTCATAATCTAAACAATAGGCATTAAAAAAAAACTCATTAGTATTTCTCAATGAATTATTAGACCAGTCTCTTTTAAGTCATCATAGTTTTAGCTGAAGGAGCCCTGAAACGTCCTGGGGGTTGATGTAATCAGCACAGTATTATCTCTAAGTGGGAACATTTACAGGATCTCACCATCCCTAGGGAACACCTCTTTCATTTGGACTCTGCATAAGAAATCTTTCATGACAGGGACAAACACCTTTGGTGAACACACTCCCTGTTTTATGTCTCACTTTACATGAATAATAAGAAGGTCATTGAACAGATTTGTCTCTGTGGTTGCATTTGTCAGAAGTCTGTGATCTTAACATGTGCATGAGAGTCATCTTCAGAGGAGAGAAAGCTTCTAAGGCTGAATTTTACTCTATTAAGACAAATATTTTTCTATAATCAGCAACAACAAAAGTACCATGGGATCTTATCTTCTCTGTACCTTTTTTTATTCAACTGTGTGACTAAAAAGATGTGATTTTTCTATGAAGAATTGTCTGTATAAACTTGTTTGTTCCCTTCTCATATTTTCATCCAAGATGCCTGTGGCACACACATAGATCATTCTCATAAGTATTTTATTGAGATTAGAATGTAGACATGTGAGTCAGTAATTACTGGTGTTTTCTTGATTTTGTCTTGAAGATGTTTTTTATCATCTCTGAGTCCTCCCCCCATTCTTTTGATATCTTCCCTTCACTTAGATACCTTATAAGTGAGCACTCAGGGCTTTCAAGATTATGACTCCTCCAGCATGGACTTCATTAGGGTATCCCTGATCCATTGGATATTACCTAATTTGCCTTTGGGAACTAAAGTGATAAGGGCCAGATGCAATTTTTTTTCCTTTCACTAATGATAAAAATTAATATTTTAGGAAGATTGACAAATCTGTATCATTCTCATCTATTTATTGCCTTACTAATCAGTTTTATCTTTGTATATTCTTGGGGTGATTGGTTCAGTTGGGCCTCATGCAAGCTTTTCTCAAGAAGTATTATAAGGGGGGAACCAACAAAGGGACATGCCAGAGAAAGTTTGGAGTGCATGCAGCCTGGAGAGGAAGGAAGTCATGGCTGACCTGAGTTTTCTTCATAAATGAAGGTTCTGGAAAGGACCAGCTAATCAGAGAGGTAGAAGGTACTTCCAATGTGACAATTCCAGGGCTGGAGTGAGTTTCCAGGCTGAAGAGTTTTCCAGGGCATGGTGGAAAAAGTCAAGAGTATAACATGCAAAGAAATGAATTTTTGACATTAGTGCTTTCCTTGAATATGTCGGGTTAAAACTGCTAAAGTATTTGCAGCGTCTTCTCATCTTTAGCTTTTCTTCTTATTTAATATTAGTTTTGACCAATGGTCCAATGAGTCAAAAGGCCTGACTGCTTCTCATGACAGCCACAGCAATACCCAGCCTCATTTGATGGGTCAATCTTATCTTAATGGTATTTTTGGTGTTTGCCACATCTTGCATTTACTACGTTTTGTTTTTCTGGAAGAACATAACTGAAGTCATATTGATGTGAATATTTTGACTAGTCTACAAACCTTTGGCCTCTTTCATTTTTCAATCATGAGCCATATTTTACAATATTTTTCACCATCTCCCCCTGTGTCAACTTTTACATTGATGGCACCAAGTACTGAAGTCTACTTGTTTTGGAGGACCTTATTAGTTTGGTTAGACAGTGTGTTTTCCATCTCATACTCAGCACCACAAGTTGGTACATAAACTGCAAGTAACTTCTTGGTGCTTTTATTTTATTTTTTTTGCTTCTACTCACCATGAGCACTATAAGGTGAGATTATCAAATATCTTAAGAAATGCTGTTTCTTATTACTATCATGGGCACAATGAAACAAATTCTGTTGACTCCTGTATTGACCTGTCCAAGGAGAATGTTTGAACCATCCTTCCATTTAGCTCTAACTCATTTTTTTTTTTGGTCTTCTGGTTTCATTATTATGAGACTATCAGTATTGATTTAATTTCTTCCCAGTAGTATGTCATCTCACTGTTTGTTGGACAAAGAGCTCACATTTAGAGGACCTGCAATTGTGTTAGTATTTATGGATGATTTATAGATGGCTTTTCCTCCTTTTCCAATGTTCTGTTACTGGAAGAGGAAGAGGACCATTTATGTGCATTATGGGTTATCCTGACTGAATAACTCACTACTTACAGGTCTAAATATTAACAATGAGCCTCTCCATTTAAGATAGATAGTTCTTCATATAGTATACTCTATCAACGGGACCATACTTATCACCTTTCCAATATGGAAAATCCTGCCAGAACTTATATTCCATGGATGCAGCCTTCCAGAATTTAGAGTTATCTTACTGTTCTGATATTTTGGAATAGGAATTTATGAATGATGGTGAAGATGATAATAATAATTATAATAATAACAATTTACATTTATGTAGCTTTTAAAGACATAAAACTTCCTATCTTATCAGAACTGTTAGGCAAAGCTTAATTGACTAGCTTGAGTTTTTTTTCCACTTCTTCCTTCCTCTGCCCACTCTCTATTGGAGAAACTAATGACCAGGGACATAGCCAGAGGCTATGCATATATGATGTCAAACATCAAGACAAAAAGTGAACAATTCAGTCAATCATCAGGATGATTCCAATCTATGTGAGAATCTATTTTTAAAGTCTCTGGAGAAGGACATTCCATCATCTCCCTTGGCAACTCATTCAAACATTTAATAATTCTCACTGTCAGGAAACTCCTCCTACAGTATGCTTAATCTCTTATGCCAAAGTTTAAGCCCATTTCTTTTGGTCTGTCCTGAGGAAAAATGAAAAAGAGCTGATTTCTGTCCCCTCTTTGTGACAGCCTTACCATACTAGAAGAGCTTTGTTAATTCTAAATGGCCTCTAAGTTCCCTTCTAACTCTGAGGGTCTATAATTTCTATGAAATCAGTTATAAAAGAAATCTTATCTTCACTTTGAATAATTCTAGGTTGCCTTTTTTTTAATCTTTCCCCTCCCCCTCTGTGGGTCTTCTCTTCTTAAATTCTCTTTGCAGCTTGTACTGGAATCCTCTCCAATTTCTATGTATCCTTCACTTGGGGATAAGAATAATAACTCATATTTATATAACATTTTTAAGATTTGCAAAGCATTATCCTCAGAACACCCCTGTGAGATAGGAAGTAAAAGTATGATCATCCCTATTTTACAGAGAAGGAAAGAGATACTCAGGGAATAAATGAATGAAAGAATTTTTTCAACCACTGATTATGTGCAAGGCACCGTGCTAAATGGCAATGCTACCAATACAAAAGCAAGACAGTCCTTGCTGTCAAGGACCTTACATTTTAATAGAGGAAGGTAATACATAATGGGAAATGATAGGGTGTGACATTTTGGTCAGCAAAGTTATAGGGATGTTGAATGGCATCATAAACCAATAGATTTACATATTCTTTCCAGGAATGGTAGTGTTAATTTCATTTCTGTTCCGAGAGTAAGAAGTGAAAAGTTGGTAGTGGACGGGGAGGAGATTGGAGAGAGAAAGGGAGGGGATGTACTAGGCAGCCTGACTTGAAGATGTCTAGAATTCAGTACATTGGTTCTGGGAGCATCGACAAAGTGAGCTCTCACTAGTGAGTAGTTGGAGGAAATAAAAGAAATATGGTCACTCAGCTAATAAGTGGAAAAGCTGAGATTCAGACCCATGTGATAGAACTTGGAGCTGAAAAGAGCCTTAAAGATCATCTAATTTCATCTCATTTTCCAAGTGAGTAAAATGAGGCCCAGAGAAGTGAGTTTGTTCAAGGTTACACAGGAAATAAGGGACAGAGTTGAGACCTGAACCCAAGTCCTCTGACTCCAGAACCAGTTTTCTTTCTACTATGAAAGTGTCTCCCCTGGCTCCAAATCCAGTGTCTTTTCTGCTATCACAATGCCTCTTCAATGAAATAGTATTCCTTTAGAAATCAGTGAGTGGCTGGCCTTTGAGAAAATGCTTGTCACTTGCCTATCTTATTGCATTTGGAGGTTCAACGACACCAATAATTTAAATTCACTTGAATTCAGTACCACAAACATTTATTAAGCAGCTTCTATTGCAAAGTGCCATGCTGGGCTCTGAGGAGAGAAACATGAGAAATATAGAATACCCTATTCTTAAGGACTCTGCAAAGGGGATTCCAGTCCAATAAAATCACATGATCATAGGATTTAGTGTTGGAAAGCACCTTAAGGATCATCTAGCCCAACTACGTTTTATAGGTGAGGAAACTGAAGCTTAGAATGAGGAAGAGACTTGACTGGATCTGGGAAAAGGGTGGAGACATGTCATCAATACAAATAAGCATGTGATGGGGAAAGAGACAGATTTTAGTGATGTTTTATTCAGAAGAGCATGGGTTCATGGATTGAGCTTTGGATTTGGAATTAGGAAGACCTGGGTTCCAATCCTGTCTCAGACACAACCAGCTCTGTGACCTTGGGAAGTCACTTAAACTCTTTTTGCATCAATTTGCTTAGCTGTAACATGGAGATCATGATACCTATAATACCTCACCAGGTTGAGAAATAATGATTTTGCAAGTCTTAAGACACGGATAAGGGGAGAGACTGGGCCCATGATTTCATTGATACAGGGAACTTTCAGATGAAGAAACTCCCATTGCCCATATCCATTGCATCTGCCCTACAATGTATATATAGTCTTAGCTGCTTAGGGCACTGAGACATTACATCAACAAGTACTTACTATGTGCCAGACATTGTGCTGACATGCTTAAGGGGGCACATGTCCAGTATGTGACCCAGTTGGAACTTAGATTCAGGTCTTCTTTACCCTGAAACTGGCTCTCTATCCTCTATGACATGCTACAGCTATACAAAACCCATAGAAATGTCACAGATTTATAAGAATCATCAAATTTGAGGGTAGAAAGACATTGCTTTGGCCACCTAGTCCAACCCGTACTCAAAAAGAATCTCTACAAGAACATTCTCAACGAGTAGTCATCGTTGATCCTCTGTTTGAAGACATACAATTAGAACAAACCCATTATCTCTCAGCGAAGTTATGATCATGATGCCAATGATGAAGAAAAGATGAATCTGAGAAAGGCACTATCACTTTCAGTTAGAATCCTTTAGAGACCCCTAGCTCAATAAACCCATGAAAGCCATTTTAATACTCTGGGAAACTTTCATAGTATCAGTGAATGTTGCCCAAGGTAGTGGTGCCCTATCACCCATCCTCTTTGCCATCTGCTATCCTTACCCAAGCCTTGTAAACTTGCACAAAGCTCTTACTTTACTTGTTTCAGAGCATAAAGTTAAGGAAGGGTTTATGTTGGGAGGGAGGACTAAGGAGGGAAGGGAAATTGGGCAGAACAAACACCAAAGAAAGTTGAAAAATCAGGTACATCCCCAAGGAGAATATTATTTTGTTAAGTATACTTTCTGTCCTTCTGTATTTGAAACCTGTTTCCTGCATTTTGGCAGACCTCGTCTAGCTCATGGTAAGGTTACTCCAACTATACTAAGTGAGTGGAGGGTGGCAGCCTGGATTGTATGTTTGTTTTCCTTCAATGCAGTCTGTTTCCTGTAAGCAGGGATTTTGCTGGTCTTAGTGGTTTGTATATTTATATAACAGTGATCTATTGTTTTAAAAGCATAAAGCGACCAAGGAAGAAGACAGTAAGTGGGAGCAAATGAAGCCTTGTAGAGTTTAAGCCTTGTAAGGTTAATAATGATAAACACCAACGCATGCAGATTGGCAGCTGGGGAAAAATTGAGATTATTACATCACAGTCATATATTGTAGAATAATTAGCCTGGACAGAACTTCTGAGATTATTGAGCCCATTTTCTAGCTTCCAGGCATGACTCTAACAGAGTGAATCTGAATTATTATGTCTCCTTTGTTCAGCATTATAATCTTTCTTACACAGAGATTTTGTTATACCATCACTCAACTCAAAAATATTCAGTGATTCCGTATTACCTACTCAGTACAAACCTCCTTTGCCTGACATTCTGCAAACATGTTACAGCCCTCCACTTCCAAATATCTCATATTACTATCTTCCTTTAGTCTCTTTTCAAAAAATTCCATGTACTTTTCTGCCTTCATGCCTTTAATACTGTTGTTCCTTTTACTTAGATTGGGCTTCCCTTCCCCCTCTTTGTCTAGTGAATTCCCACCAATCCTTTGAAGCCCAGCTCACATGCCACCTCCTCCAGGAATCCTTAGATGCTCTTCCCAGCCAGCCTTTTCCCCAGCCTTAACAGAGTAGTTTGTAGACTGTCGTGTCTTATAGGGTATATTTATGTGTTTTATTCCACTACCAGATTTATTCCACTACTTTATAAGGACAAGGATCTGGACATATTTAAACTTTGCATTTCCTCCACTACCTTTCACAGTTCTTTGTACACTGCAGGTGCTTGATAAATGTCTGTTGAATCAATGAATTAATGAGTAAATAATTGAAAAAAATATGAGGATTCTATCAATATGAAAACTTGTCTGTTTACCAATTATTTTTATAGTTTTAAAGCTTGATAGAAATCTTTCCAAAGTGAATCTTATGTTTTCGTGCCTTCTTTATTGGGAAAAGGTAGCTTGGGAGGAAGAATACTAGCAGTTGGGGGATCAGGGAAGGCTATTTGTAGAAGATGGTATTTTAGTACATCTTGAAGAAAAAAAATCTGTGGGATGAAGTTAAAGTGGGAATGTGTTTCAGAAAGATAGGATTGCCATTGCTAAGACACAGAGACAGGGGATGGAGAGGTCAGTGTCAGGGACAAAGAGAAGGCCAGTTTGGCTGGATCGCAGGATGTAGGAAGTGGAGTAATGTACACTGACTCTGGAAACATAGGTTAAGACCAGGTTGTAAAGAGCTTTTGAAACTAAATTTAAGAGATAGTGTTTCATCCTAGAGGTATCAGGGAGCCACTATTGAGTAGGTGAATGACATGGTTATAATTGTACTTAATGAAAATCATTTTGGTGGCAGTTTGTAGGATGGTAGAGTGGGAAGAGACGAGGTAGGTAGATCAATTAGGAGACTGTTGCAATACTCTAGGCAAGAGGTGATGAGGGTTTGAACTAAGGTGTTGGCTATATGAGTAGAGAAGAAATGGCAAGATGTGGCTTTGGATATGTTGGGCGAGGGAGAATGACGAATTAGGCTAACATTACTGGAAATTACAGGGAAAAAAATCATTCTTAGGGATCCAAGATTTATGAAATGGTAGAAACTATGCAACATATCACTGAAGGTCACAAAAATTTAGCATCTATCAGATACCTTAAAAATTGTCAGGAAGCTAGAATTACATGCCAGAAGACTGTTATCCTTCATAAATCAACAGACAACAAATTCCTGTAACTACAAATACAAATTCCCCCAAACCACTGAGAATTCAAAAAGTAAACTATATTGAAACTGGATGACTATTACAGATAGATCCTAGGCTCTGACACTGTGGATGACTCTGGATTCCAGAATCCTTTCATGTAATACAAATATGTTTCTCTTCTAAGCCAATGTTGCCTTTAGCTATAATTCTTGGCTAAATAGAGTATTTGCTGGCTGAGATAATTTTGGGGTTCTTTGGGGCCCCTCACTATAGCAACTGTTTTATGTGTTAGATTTTTGAACATTTATAAAGAAAGGCCCCATCTTGGACTTTCTTCACCTACTGTTTTTCAGGACTGAGAGTTTTAACAGATTAGGTTGTAGTTATTAGAGTTTTATGAAATATCTTCTCATCCTCAGCTTTTCTTCTAATTTAATGTTAATTTTTGACTTTTTCTCTGTCTTTCCAATGATCTGACTACACACAAACAGCTGATTCTGAAATTATTCCTTTTGCCAGTAACCAGTAGTTTCATGTCTGCTAAGATTAATTTCATTTTATATGATGTTAATCTGTGCTTGCCATGCCTACATCCTAAATCTCTTTTGGAAGAAAGTATTCATATAGTGTTTAAAATGTTGGATCTCGAGTCAGGGATACTTGAGTTCAAATCCTACCTAATACTTATTAGCTATGTGATGATGGGCAGGTCTTCTAACTTTTCTGAGCCTCAGTTTCCTCTAAGGAAATTTGAGGAGGTTGTACTTCTGACTCTAAATATGTAATCTTACATTTCCATATAGTTATGAGATTTCTGAATATGCTTCAAAACTTCAAACCTTCTTAACCCTAAACCATGTTTTAAAACTTATTTTTCACCCTCTTCTCCTATGCCAATTTTAGCATTAAAGTTACAAACATATGTATATCAAAGGATACATTGATTTGGTTGGAAAGATCCTATCAAATTCCTTGTAGCATTTCTCTCCCTCCTCCCCTCTGTAGCAGATGCTGGTATCCAGGTTGCATTTATCTGCATGGTTCTTCTTTTGCTTATTATGTGCATCATGAACAATGCAAGTTGATATCAACCAGGCTTCTCATAAAATGATGTTTCACATCGTCTTTGGATACACAATGAAATTAACTGCACTAACTTTTTTTTTCCCTCTCCAGAGCACACCTGTCAGCCATCTATCCATTTAGCTACAACTTCCTTTTGTTTCATTTATTGTAAGAACGTCGATAATGATATGGGTCACTTCTTCAAATAGTATGTCATTTCACTGATCATTGGACAAATACTCCACACATAATGTTCCAACAGTTAATGTTTAATTAATGTTAACCTCTACTCTCTTTTCTCTCACCACCAATATTGTAGAAGCAAAAAGAAGTTTCCTAAAAGTAATGGCCATTTTTCTCCTTTTCTCTTTGTTTAGTGGGTTGCTGTGGCCAAAGAATTTCTTTCTTTTTCTGTCTCTCTCTCTTTGTCTGTCTGTCTGTCTGTCTGTCTCTCTCTTCACAAGCAAACTCAGTCTGAATCAAATGCCTTTTATCATGGTAGGGCCTACTAGAACTTGTGGTCTGTAGCCTTCAACCTCCACATTTCACTTCTATGCTCTGATGAGACACTGGAGGAGGATTTGGGGGAGGTCTTAGAAAGATCCACGGAGACCATGTTCTCAGTGTAAGTCCTGTGTTTGTTTACCTAAGTCTTTCAATGCCTCTTATCAGGATAACATCTACTGAAAGGATAATGGGCTCTGAAAGAAAATATTTACCTGGCAAGAGATCTTCAATTAATGTTTTCTTTAAAAGAAACAGCAATGAAAACCATCAGTAAACCAGATGGCTTAATTCAACTACTTCACTTTAATAACTACTGCTTCTGTCCACTGACATCTCATGTCTTAAGAGTTGTAAGGAAACTTTCAAGTCCTCTAGTCCAGTATTATTCTTTGTTTCTTTGTTGTTTCTTGACACATCTATATTAAATCCCAATAAAAAGGTCAGAATAGTTTTACATACTGTCTCACCTAAACTGTTCCAATAGGGATGATGGAGGGGAGAAGAGGACAAGGGAGCAGAGGAAAGAGAAGAAAAGAGGAGAGGGAAGGAAGGGGAAGGGAAGAGGGTAGGGCAGGATAGGACAGGAAAGAAAAGGGATCTCAGTTTAGAGAATCATTCTTTTTTATATGTGGATTTTAAAAGGCAGAGAGAAGTAAATTGACTTGTTACAAGGAAGTTAATGAGGTAATCAGATAAGTGATCTAAGAATGCTAGTTCCACAACTTGTGTCTAAAGGATGGAAGAACAATCAGTTGAAAAGTTGGTCATTCATTAAGTTGTACTTCTGATAAACTTATGACTTCTGGCTATAATTATTAGGACTTATCATAATTGATTTTGATCTAGGAGTCAGTCCCAGATTTTAGGAATTAGGTGAATTTTTCAGCTTTTAGAATTATTAGACTATCATAATAGTATTCAAATTGGACTCCCTACCTCTAATCTCTTTTCTATCTTGTTTGTATTTCTCACAGCTACTAAAATAATCTTCCTAAGGCACATGTGACATCCCTCTCAAAAGTCTTCAGTAGCTTCCTAATGCCTATAGAATTGAATCAACTTCCTCACCTAGCATTTAGGCCCTTCACAGTCTGACTCCAGTCTACCTTCCCAGTGTTATTCCACAGTATTCCCTTTCATGGACTCTACGTTCCAGACAAACTACACTGTTAGCTGTTCTTCAGTTTCATCTTGCCACCTTCAGCCTCTTTGCATTCATTGTGAAAACTGTACATTCCTCCCTCCCCCATATCTGTAATGTACTCCTTGTTCCTCCTGACCCCATTTTAAATCCTCTTCCTCCATGATTCAGCTCAAGTTCTATTTCCCCAAGTCAGTCAACTAGCATTTCTTTAAATGCCTACTATGCATCAGACACTACCCCACCTTCCCCTGGTCCTAGAATTCTCTGGCTCCTTAGTTTTCTAGAGTACCTTGCTGGATTGCTCTGGTTCCCTTCTCCCATGCTTTGATTTAGACTTATTTTTACAACTGTTGTATCCCTTCCTGTTCCCCACTCAGTAGACTGTAAGTCTAAGGACGAGTGTGCTTTTTTTTTTATCTTCATGATAAAGACACCAACACACTGCCTTCTACGTAGTAGTTGCTTAGTAAGTGTTGAATTTCATGGTTGTTCAAGAAAAGAAAGTGTGTATGAGGCCAGGGTGAGGGGTAGTATGGGAAGAGAAGCCAAGTCCAGACTACCAAACAGTATTGATTCCTTTCCTCAGTTTGACACCCAAATTTAAGTCTCTTCAGGTCTCTAGATGGATTGGAAGTATCCCCTGCAAAGGCTCAAAAGGGAGCAAAACCTATCTAAGGTATTTTCTATGGTTTTGCCAGAGCACTAGTGACAACCAGCCTGTACCTATTCCCTTCCTGTATCCTCCCATTCATGAATATGAACTGATGCAAAGTGAAATGAGCAGAACCAGGAAAATGTTGTGCATAGTAACAATAATACTGTATGATGAAGAATTGTGAATCAATTAGCTATTCTTATCAATATAAGATACAAAACAATCCCAAAGAACTCATGAGGAAGCATGCTATCCACCTCCAGAGAAAGAACTGATATTGTCTGAATACAGACTGAAGCATGCTGTTTTTCACTTTCTCCCTTTATTTTTTTCATTTGAATACTCTTCAAAATGTCTAATATGGAAATGTTTTATATGATTGCACATGCATAACCTATATCTGATTGCTTACTATCTCAGGGAGGCAGGAGGGGAGGGAAGATGGAAAGGATAGAATTTGAAACTCAAAACTTTTTTTAAAATGTCAAAAATTGTTTAAACACATAATTGGGGAAAAATAAAATATCATATATAAAAATAATATTCATATTATCTACCTCACAGGACTGTTAAAAAAGAAAGTACATTTTAAACCCTAAAGTGCCAGGTAATGAGTTATTACAAACATTCCTGCCCTCCCTTTCCCTTAAAAAGTACTCTACAGAATGAACATGATTGGCATAAATAGTTGCAAAAGATGGTTTCCCATTCTGTTTCTGTTTGAGCCAAGGGAGTGCTTTGTGCCAAGCGCAGAACCCATTTCAGCCTCTGGGGCTCTACATTTCAAACCATACTTGACCCTTTTGAGGTTGAAGTCAACTTACTCTTGGCAAAGGGAAATGCATTGTTTGAAAAGGATTAGACTGTCATACCAAAGTCCTGTAACACTTCTTGGACATCACATGTGTCTTACAAAACAAAATTTTGATGAGCTAAGTGTAAATGAATCAGAAACATATGGATTAAATTTCCCTTAAAATACAAATGGATTTAAAAATTAGCAGAAAAAGGGGGCCTGGCAAAATGTGCTCTGAGTTTTGCCAACCTCCAAATGTTTGAAATCAAGTTTGAAAGACTTAACAAACCCACATGTAACTGTGGGGTTTGTTTGTTTGTTTGTTTCCTTTACTGGTTTGTTTAATAATCATAGTTAAGACGTAAGTGAAATGAGAAGCTCAAGGGAGGGAATGAATGGATGATAAGCAAGTAATACAGGTTTATTTCTTGTTTAAGAGTATATTGTCATTCTCTTTCCTAAGCCTCAATTTATGATCGGCTAACTAATGTTTTGCCTCAAATGCTTTTTTTTTTCAATTTAACCTTTGCTCCAGCCATCTTATGTTGCTTCCTATTTTTTCCAATTGTTTCCTTAGGTTTGCGCCTTCTGCTCCATCTCCCCACCATATCAGCCCCCGGAGAATGCCAGCCCCTCCTTCAGTCATGCAGAGACCACCACCTTCCCATGTTCAGCAGTCAGCAGGATCACACTTGAAGTCATACCAGCCAGTAACAAGTTCTTCCTTTCAACCAAATGGTATCCATGTCCATGGTAAGGAAAAAAGAAGTAGAAAATTACAGTGCCTAACTTTGAAAAAGCTTTATTGTGCTGGTAAGTTTGCCCCTGAATCCTCAGAATACATGAAGGTTCTGCTTCGGTTTCTTGTGGCCTTCCTCTGCAGTGATATGTATAAAAATAAAACAAGCCATGGAATCCCTCTGTATTTTGCAGACTTGAAAAATGAGGTGGCATTATTTTTGATCCTCACAAATAGTTCAGTCCATAGAATAGGGAGAATCCAGGCTGCAGGTTTAGAGTCCTCCAGCCCCCTTTTTCCTAGGTTTATCCATCACAATGTTATTTATGCATAATTATTCTCTGCTTCCAAAAGATGGTAGATTAGCCAGGAGAAAAACAAATATGCTACAAGAAGCTGGGATGGACCCTGTAGCCTAAGAAAGAGTAGTAGGTAAACCTGACTTGTCAGAAAGATGTTTGACTCTGCCAGCAGAACAAAGTTCATGGGCAAGTGGCTTCAGAAAGAGGGAGCAGGTAAGGATTCAGGCTGGGTCCTATCAGTACCTGCAGCACCATCTCTCCCCCAAGAAGAACCTTCTCCCACAAGGGAACCTCATTACTGCAGAACAGGGCAGAGGACTCCTTAATGGATTCCTCTCTGGACTGCCTCTGCAGATAACAGAGTCTGAGCCTGGCTAGCCTGTTTTATCTATTTCTCACCTTATCTTGGGTCAGGCAATGAGGTATGATGGAAAGAACACTAGATGACAAGTCTGATGGACTGGGTTCAGATCCCACCTCTGACACTGACTAAATGCGTGATCTTAGATAATCACTTAACCTCTCTGGCCCTCAGTTTCTTCAACTGTTAAATGGAGCTGTTGGACTAGAGGGCCTGAGATCATTTCCAACTTTTGATCTATAAACCTGTGATCCTTCTTCATGTCAAGTCCATTTTAATTTTGGTACCTTTGACTTGAATTGTCTGTCTTAAACCATAATGGAGGCTTACTAAGAGACATTCAAGTTTTCCTATAGAGCATCCATGATTTTTAATTAAATAATTAGACAATACTGGAATGTTAGTCAGGAAACCTGGATTCTAGCCAGCTCTAAACTGCTTTTGCGACTCAATTATTAAATTGTCAGTGTGAGAATTTACACTTCAGAAATTGGTAACCTTCATAAATCATGGCTTGACTTATTGCTCTGTGATTGTCTATACTTAAGAAAGTGTTAATAATAGAGTAAACTTAAAAGTGTGTGTGTGTGTGTGTGTGTATATATATATATATACACATATATATAATATGTATACATATATATGTGTATATATACATATGTATATGTATATATGTATGTATGTATACATATGCACACATATATGTGCAGAGTCTGTTAAACATTTAAAAGCACACCCTTGTATTACTCTATAATCATTGCTTAAGCCTCAAGAGTAGTATAGTAGAAAGTTCAGGGAATGAAATCATCATCAGACCAGCTGATAATAATTATAATAATATTAATAATAATAACTGGCATTTTATATAGTGCTTTAAGGTTTGCAAAGTACTTTACATTCATTATCTCATTTAAGCCTCAGGACACTCTTGGTTCTAGACCACTCTGGTGAATATCTTCCAGTCTTCATATGTCCAGCATGGGTGTCTTCATTGCCCTTTGAATTATTCTCAATTTTGATTCATTGAAATGGTGTTATTCTATGCTAGCATAAGCATCTCCTAAATATTGGTGTTAAAAATATGAGACTTTTTGTGCATCACACAGTAGTCGGGGATCATTGGATGTGTGATCTAAGGCAGTCTTCTCATTCCCTCCTTTCTGTTCAGTTATGACTGCAACTCATGTCTATTTGCAGTGCCCTTCTAAGATATATGTGTTCTGATGTTCTAAATCAATGGTTATATTAGGTCAGGAGTCAGTAAACTACAGCCCATGGGCCATATCTGGTCTACCACCTGTTTTTGTACAGCCCTCAAGCTAACTATTTTTAGCCCTGTTTTGGTCCAGGTACCATAGTTTCCTAACCTCTGGTGAGGCAATAAACAGTCTTCATCTTTCCTTTTTTCCTATGTAAATTGGTAGGTCACTCTTTTGAGTGTTTGTAGATTTCACTGAGGAAACCATTTTTTTCCTTCATATATTTAATTTTATTTTAGTTCTGACTTTTCTTTTTTTTTAATTTTAGACTTAAATACTAAAACTTAAATACACAATAAGAAAAGAAAAAGAAACATATTATTAACTTAAATATTGAAACCTAAATTGAGGAAGCCTTTTGATATCATGGGTCTGGATCACCCTTTCCTCTCCAGCCACGTCTTGCACTACCTTGTCACCAGCGCACAAGTATCCTTTCCTCTTCTCCCTGACCCTCCAGGTCTGGAGGCAAGGAACAATGATCATATCAACCCTGTCATTGCTCTTTAGCGGGGTATATCAGCTTCTGGCCCCATTCGCAATCCCAGTAACTTTCCAAGCTAATGTGCTCCTCCCTAGCCACCCTACACCTGTATGTTGTCTCCTCCATTAAAATGTAGGCCACTTGAGGACAGGAACTGTCTGCTTTTTTGTCTGTATCTCTAACATTTAGCCCACTATATGGCACATAATAAATGCATGATGAATATTTTCGTATTCATGCATTGATACTCCAAGACATTTATAAACAGGAACAACTGAATGACCTTATTATTTCTAGATAAGCTGTCATCCATTTGATCTCTGCATAGGACATCCTCCATGACAGTGGCAAATAATTTTGGCAAGCAGATATCACCATTTCATGCCTTGTTTGATATTAGTAATCCCAGGATCTGAAGATAGAAGGAATCTTAGAGATCCACTAGTCTGCTCCCTTCATTTAACAGACAAGGAAACTGAGACTCCAAAAGGATAAGTGACCAGCCCAAGGCTGTTTAGCAAGGTCATGAAAATAGCATGCAGCTATACCCTAATGAAAGACCTGCTGTGTTCAATCAGTGCCAATATTGCTATGTGAAAGTATCCTTGTGTTCTTGTTAAGCATGTCTTCCAAGGAGTTCATGACTTAATCAATCATCATCTCAGAGTTCTGATGGCATCTGACTCAGATGCCCTCAGAGTTCTCCATAGTAGATGGAGGTCGAGAAGAAATGTTATTAACATTTTTAATAGGGAGGAACCAAGGCAAAGGGCAGCACAAATTGTCGGGCTGTGTCTTAGGTATGGAGTCACCCTTTAAATAGCGTCATGTCTACATTACTGGTGACTGATTTAGAAACTAAGTCAAGCTGGTGTTCCATTAACAGCTTTTTAAAGAAGCGTTTGATGAAATGCACATTTCAGAAAGACTGACATACATACTATTAAGTTCCTCACCCAATGAGTTCTTCAAGACCAGAACTCAACTGTTGTTTTTCCCTTTAGCTGTATGTAATTATATAGAACGAAAATGTGAAAATGTGCAAAAGTGTACTAACTAGCTTGTGTGACCTTGAGAAACTCCCTTCCCTCAGCCTCAGGTTCCCCTTCTGTAGAATAAGGGGTTTGCACTAGATGCTCTTTAAGGTCTGTTCCAATTATATATGAAACAATGTGGTGAAGTCGAAAATGTATTTGATCTGTTGTTTGAAGACCTGGGTTCAAATTTGAATTCTGCTACTTAGTATTTTCTTTGTGGCACTTTGGGCAAATCATTGCACCTCTTCACCTTCCTGGACCTCAGTTTCTTTACCAGTAAAATGAAATTAAAGACTAATTTTAAAACTACATAGGCTCTTAGAAATTTGGCCCAACTTTCTCACTTTGCAGATATGGAAATTGAGGTCCAGAGAGCTGTGATTTTGTCCAGGGTCACAAAGTGAATGAGCATCGGAGTGAGGACTTGAACCCAGGCCTTCTGACTCCTAATCTGTCATGCCCCATTGCCCCTTTAGTTTCACCTTGCTCTACCTGAACATTATCTTCCCTAGGAAACCTTCTGAATTTCTGAAAAATCTACAGATCAGCTTAGCTTTGGTATATCCAGGTTTGAACTTGATACATTCTTTTTACTCACTTCAGTACATTTCTTAAAAAATATGATGTCCACACAGGACATGATTCATATTCTGTTTAAGTAGAGTACCAATCCCTGCACTAAAGCTCAATTACAGGAAGACCTTTTTTCTTCCTTTGTGCTTAAAAATGTTTTTAAAAGAAGACCCGGGTAAATGAGGAGGGAATATCTCCATGCAAAGACTGAAGGAGTATTCCTTTGGGTCATGTACAGATCAGAAGCTGGATAGATAAAGAACACATCCCTTCTCAGATCTCAGCTTCCTCTGTGCCATTTTAAACACATTCTTCCTCTCCTGGGACATCACTGGGAAACTTTCAATACTATTTTATGGCATAGGATTCAATTCTTTTTTTTTACTCTAAAAATAAAACTCTTTTCCAGAACATTTCCCCCTGATCTGCTATAATTCTGCAAGAAATAATAATAGCTGACAGTTATATAGCACTTCAAGGCTTGCAAAGCACTTTACATACGTTATCTCATTTTAGCTTCATAACAATTCCATGAGGCTGGTACATTTCTACATCATTTTACCAGTTAGGAAATTGTGGCTTGAAAAAAATGAAATGACTTTCCAATGATCGTACAGTTAATAAGTATCAGAGTGGGGATTTGAACCAAGGGCTTTTAAGTTTGTTGGGCCTCAGTTTCTTCATCTATAAAACTAAGGAATTGGACTAGATTATCTAGAACCTTTCTGGCTCCAGATCTATGATCCTGTGATTTTAGGATCTTTGAGTTCCTTCCCAGATGTAAATTCTAGGATCCCAGGCTCTACCAGATAGGACAAATAACTATCATGGCAAACTATTTTTCGAAGACCCTCATTTTTTTCCTCTTTAATTTTATAGTGATTAAATACAGTGAGTACTTTTGTGTAGCAGTTTGAGACAGTAGGAAGTATGCTGGTGTTGAAGTCAGGACCTGGGTTCAAATCCTAGGTTTGTAACTTACAAGCTGTGTAATCGTGGACAAGCCACTTAACCTCTTTAGGTCTCAGTTTTTTCATCTGTAAAATGAGAGAGTTGGAATGGATGACCACTAAGGTGCCTTCTAGCTCTAAATTTATGCCCCTATGATCTATGATCCTACAGATCTCTGTGAATCCATTTGACTCTGAGCTCCATAAAGGCAGAGACTCTAACTTTTTATTATCCCTAGTGCTTAGCATAGTGCCAGGTGTATAGTAGGCACTTAATAAACATTACTTAACTTGAGATCTTGAAAGATCATCCTTCCTGCTTAAGGGACAATAATGTTCTACATCCTCACCATTCCTAGTAAAAGTCTGTTACGCATGATCTCAGTTTACCCCCATACAACTGAAATCCTTCCTCTGGAAACTACTCCTTCACTGCTTACTCTTACTTTTTTTTTCTACTTCTCTAAACTTTCCCAGTAGCCAACACAAAGATTTCAATCAGGCAAGGTCGAGTCATTAGATTTCATTAAGGAGAATACCATGGAGTGCTTTCTCCAGCCTGAGCCATTTGATATATATCATGTAGCTATGGGGAGCAGGAGCCATCCCCGTTAGTCTCTGTCTCCTGCAGTTCATAACCTGCCTTCTCATGATTTAAAGAGCTGTAGCTACAGCCACTGAACCCTCCATTCAATCTACTACCAAAACAATGGTGACATTTTTCTGTCTCGATGTGTAGTCTTAAACTTGTCAGCTCAGTTTAAATTGGCTCCATCAAGAAAGAAAGGATTTCATGGCCAACATCCTTTTGAACAGAATGATTTGTAAATGGTTTCTCTGGCTTTTAACAGAAGCATCTTTCAAGTTCATGTAAATCAACCAACATTAATATTTAAATAGGAATGAAGTAGCAGGTATGACTTTAACTAACTTCATGCTGCATCAGCTGCTTACATCAGGTTTTGATTTCTGATTTCCAGGAAAGAGACATTTTGGAAGCAGGAGTGATGACCTGTCTTGTTTCTCAAAATGTATCATGAATTGAATGTTGGAATGTGAATTTTTTTTTAAGCAAGTTATGGAGTTAATAAACAGAATCTTCTCCCAAGGGAAACTTAGTCACAACTACAGATGCTTTGTTGTGAAATGTCAGTAAGCTCAAAAGAAAAACTACTGCTAAGAATTTGGGGCCTATGTGGAAAATGGGCTAAGCCCATGTTTAAACTCCTGTTTGTAATCACAGTAACAATATAATGGTGTGGGAAGATTTATTTCTTCACCAGAAAGGAAATAGTTAGATAGCAGAAGCCCTGGTAAAATGAGGAGTCACCAAGTGAGTGAGCCAATCAATATGTGCTAGGATGTTTCTCTTACTGTTATCATTGTTAATCATCATTTACATGAATAATTATATTAAGCTCAGTAATGCTGTTCTAAATGCTCACAGAGGACTAAGGATTAATTTGCCTGCTCCAAGGAAATTATAAATGAGTGTATGAAATCAGTACAGATCACTGTACAAAATCATTCTAAGAATAACTTACTTATCTAAATCTTAATAAATCTCAGCAATTCTACAGAACTAGGGCAGCACCTAGATGCATGCACACGTGCGCACGCACACACACACACACACACACACACACACACACACACACATCCACACAACAGTAGAAACTATCCAATGTACTCTTAACAATCAAACATGTAGATGGCAAGGTAGGGTAGATAGAATGCTTCCCTGAGGAAGACCTGGATTCAAATCCAACCTCTGACACTTGTGTGGAAAAGGTGAATGGGTGGCCTCCAAAGAGAGTGGGCTCCTCCTCTGAAAAGCTCTTCAAGCAAACACCATTTTTGAGGTGTGTTGAAGGGAGGATTCTTTGAGGGGAATAGGAAGGAAATAGATGACAACTAGGATTCTTCTCAAAGCTGAAATTGTGCCATTCTTTGTATCTCTGGGTTTAGTCCTTCAATCTGTATTACCTTTGGAAACTTGCTAGAACTAATAATATGAATTAAGTCCTAAGTGGGTTGCAATCTGCCTAGGTAGAGTTCCTGCACTCAGAGTTTTCTCTATTAATGAAATCACAGATCCTTCACACATTCATTTCCTATAATGATTAAATAGGCTATTTAAATAAGCAATTATTGAAAAGGCCCCAATACTGAATTGACTGGGCTACAGCCCACCCAGGCACATCATTTAAATATATCTAATAAATATGCCTATTGAATGAGAGGATCTCCTGGTACATACCGGTTGGTCTACTCACTTTATAATGATTTGCTTCACCATAATTTTCTGCCTTTGAGCAACACTGTAAAGTCAAAGACATTTATTCTCCAGCACCCCTCTTCTCCCCAATTCAGGCTGTTTCCTCTTCTCAGCACCCCAATCCCCACACAGATGGCAAATTTGCAACTCGCTACAGTACTTCCCCATGACAGGAAAAAAAAAACTGTTCTAACAAGTCACTAACATTTTCAGTGATTTTTTTCTTAATTAATCAATCAACATTCATTTGGCATCTACTACAGTCAAGGCACTATGCTAACTACTTGTGAACAATAAATTAATCAATTAGCATTTGTTAAGTGCCTACTATGTGCCAGGTTCTGTGACAGTCACTGGGGGATACAAGATAAAAGTGAAATATTTCCCTCCCTGGAAGAATTTATAATCTAACTAGGGCAAACAATACATGTACATGTGTGTGATTCAAAATATTTGTTTACAAGAAAGAGTAAACTGGACTTGCCATCAGAGGACCAAATTTCAGTCCTGGCTTTGATATTTAGTACTGGGTGATTTTGGACAGGTCATCTATAAAATAAGGGGGCTAGACAAGACAGGTTCTGTAGAGCCTCTTCCAGCTCTAAACCTCTAATCTGATGACAATTTTTTTGGGAGGAGGGCACTGGTAGCTGAGGAGTCTCCCAAAAGTGTTCATGTAGAAGGTAGCACAGACAATAAAGGATTCTAAGAGGAAGCAGAGCATTGTAGTCATAGGAGGTAGTCAGGAAAAGGCACCAAAACAGGAGACAGGACATAGAGTGGCATTAAGAAGGTCAATTACTTTGGACCATAGAGTACATGAAGAGGAATCATGAATAAAAAAAAAAAAAGAAAGAAAAATTCAGAAAAGTAGGTTGGGAACAGGTTGCAAAGGGCTTTAAAGATCAACCTGAGGAGTCCCTATTTGTTTCTAAAGGTATAAGGGAAGCAACCTGGATCAGACCTTCACTTTGGGAAATTCACTTTGGCAGCCTAATGGAAGATGGAGTCAGAGCCAAGTTAGGAAGCTATTACAATTCAGTACAGAGAAGTTATGAGGATCTGAAGTAAGATGGTGGCTGTATGAATAGAGAGATGACAAGATTTGGCAATTGACTAGATAGGTGAGATAAGTGAAAGTAAAGAATAGAAGATCATAGTGAGGTTGTGAACCTGGGTGGCCAGAAGGGTAGTGGTATCCCTGAGAGAAATATCAGAATTTGGAAGAGGGGTATGTGAGAAGGCAGTGATGATGAGATTTGTTTTGGATCTGTTGAGCTTGACATGTCTGCTGAACATTGAGCTGAAAGTTTACAAAAGGCGATGGTTGACATGGAGACCAAAGCTCAGGTGACAGAATGAGACTTTGTCAGGTTCTTGTTGTTTGTTGTTGTTTGCTCATTTTTCCCAGCCTATGTCTTGACTTTTAACTTTTTGTTAAAGTCGGGCTCAGCTCCCAAGGTAGAAGGGTCATTGTCTGAAGCTTCATGGTTTTTCTTTTGTTCTGTTCGGGGTTTTTTTCAGAGCTAGTTCATGGAGTCTGTAAGTTTTCAATTCTTCTGAGGCAGTATGATCGAAGTAGAAGTGTGGTCATTGCTCTTCTGGCCTGCACTCTGGGTTATGAGCAACCACAGTACTGTTTTCTGCCCTGGAACTGTGATTAGGGATTCTGCTCCCCAACAGCTGGGATCTCTAGAGTTCTAGTCTACCTCCTCACCCTGGAACTGAGAACCACAACCAAGTATGGTCTATACAACAGAATCCTGCACCCAGTGTAAGAGGCCCTTATAATTTCCTTCTGAACAGTTGTCCAACACCCCTTACCATCTGTATGGTGAGAGCTCTAGAATTCACTGCCATAAATTCAATTGCCTCCAAGTCCTGCTGCTGGCTTGGCCTTGTGGGGCATGACCTGTGACAGGCTGCCTTGTGCGGGGGCCTTGCTGTTGGCTTGTCAGGTGGACATGCTCTGAACTGCACCCTCCTTTTAATCCAGTGATATAGACCTTTCCTACTGACCTACTAAATTGTCTTGCGCTAAAATATTTTCACCATGTCTTTTTATGATTTTGCCACTCAAGAATTCATTTCAAGGCATTATTTTAAAGTTATTTGGGGGGTGGAATTTGGAGAGGTTGGGTCAGTTCCTGCCTTTGCTCCACCATGTTGGCTCTGCCTTCAGTCCTTTACATTTCTGAAAATTTGTTAAGAGACTTAAAGCTAATGTTTTTCCTGGAGGTCTTGAAAGTTCAGTTCAAGGTTTGTTTGGTTTTTTCCTTTTGATGTTTTGTTATTTTTCCTTTTCTTTTTTTCCTGATTTGTGGCCAGATACTGAAATGGAAAATAAGTGTGTGTCACTCTAAGTGGCCAGGGTACAGGCCCATCCCCCTATATACTCCATATGATGGTCACTGTTACATAAGAAATTCAGATTTCCTAGAGCAAGCCTAGAGCAAGTGATCTCTTAACCTTGAGCCATCCTATCCTGCCTCTAGACTTGAATCTTTGGTTTCTAGTCCAAAGAACAAGAGAGTTCAGTTTCTAAATGCCCAGTAAAAATGCTTGAGTTCTAATCCCAGTTCTTCCACACTGTATGACCTTAGACAAGTCAATCCGGACTTCAGTTTTCTCATCTGAATCACAGTGAAATTGAATTAGATTATTTTAAAGTGGCTTCCCAGCTCTAACCTCCCATAGCATATTGACTCATTTTCTCTGTTGTGATGGATTCTTGCATTACATAAAAGTGTTTAGAAGAAAACTTCCTAGGTAGAGCAGCAGTGCAGCGCTCTGGATTTGCAGACAAAAGACTCTCAAAGACAGGGACTGTTTGGGAATTTGTCTCTGTACCCCTAGCACCTAGGATAGTGCTTTATACATTTTTTTCTAAATGTTCCTATGATTTCATCCATCTGTGAAGAAGATCTCCCAGTGCCTATTGGCACCTTCCCTGCAACTTAGCTTTAGAGAGTTACTTGGAGCTCTGAGAAATGACCTTCCTAAGGCCATACAGTAAAATGTGGTAGAGCTGGGACTTGATCAGGGGTCTTCCAGACTCCAAGGCCAAGTCTGATTGCTATGTCCCTTTGCCTCACCCCTAGTGGGTTCTTAATAATTTCTTAATGGATTGAATTGGAGTCAGATTCTGGCTCTACCACTTATTAGCAATCCCCTTCACCTCTCTAGGCTTCAATTTCCTATAAATTTATGATACTATTATAGTAGGTACGAAACATCTCCACCCACCCCAGTCCTTCCATGGAGCATCCTGAGAATCACCATTCCTAGTTCCAAGCAACCATATGGAAGCAATGGGTATAGTTTAGCTGCAATGTTCCCACAGCCATATGGAGTCTGGGTGGGGAGTGAGACCAGTCACCTCTCTGCTACCTACCTCTCCAGAGAAGTTCAATAGCCCTACACAATTCACAACAATAAAGGATGGGAAAAGGTATGATGCAGGCTGCTCCCTAATTGATTAATAAGCTCCTAGCCAGTAAGGGCACCTTTCATTATTTCACAGTGTTAGGCCCTGGATGACAAGTCACATCACCAGGAAACCCTCATTTATAGCAAGGTGCCTCCGTGGGATCACCCACAACCAGGAATAGTAACTCTAATGACCATTGGTGGGGTGATAGCCTTTACAATGCTCTGTTCCTAAATATAAGAATGTATGTTCTCTGTGTATCCAATTTTAGCAAAATGGAGATTAATAAGTCACAGGAAAAGAATACTTACATTTCACATGTTTGTGTTTGCCTGATTTTCTCAAAGCCTGTCCTCCTCAGTCTTTATGACCCTTCACTGGGTTTTCTTAGTGGGAATCAAACTAAGTTCTGCTAACTAGAAAAGGGAGTTTCTACTGGTTTGTGAAAAGGATAATCAGGCCTTGTGCTACTAATTATGTTAGGTAAGAGCCAGCTCCGGAAAGGAAAGTATTCTGACCCCACAGTTAGAACTTTTATTGTGTTTTGTAAACATTTCTTTTCATTTGGGAAGTTGGTGTCATCACTCTAGAAAACTGCCTGCCTGCCTCATGTCCAGAACTCATAAATCTCTGACTCTAAAGATTGGTGTTCTTAAAAGCAAATAAACAGAATTATTTCAAAAGCAGTTAAAGTGGGTGCTTCATTTGAATTTTATGGGTTGATCATGTCCATGTCAAACTAGATTTTGTAATCCCTATATTTGCAACTGTGATTTTTCTTGTAAACACAAGGGCTTGTTGGTTCAGTGATAGAGGAGGAATAGGAGGAGTAATGGGTGGAGGGAGTGTCAACATGAGACATCAGCAATACGTGGTTTACTGGTAATGAGGCCATTGTATCAAATCATTTTAATAGAATAAAGGTCAGGCCTTGGCTTGGACTGGCTGGCCACCCTCAGATAAAAGGTCTGGGCTCAAGCTTGTGTAGCAAAAAACACACCCTGGGCATATAAGATCTTAGAGTTCTTTCTCTTACCAACTGATCACTGGATATTTGCTTCTTTCTTGGTTGACTCTGATTCTCCTTCCCCCACTCCTAACCCCATCTCCTCATGTGGTTTTATGGTCACTGATATTTTGTACAAGACCCATTATACTTAGTCTCAGGCCATATGAATCCACTGAATGAAGAATTAGGAAGATTATCTGGATAATCCATGGGGCAGGAAAGTCCCTACACACACAAACCCATTGCATATAGAAGCAATCAAATAACAAAAAGCTCATTTATTAAGGGCCTCATGTTCTGGACATAATATTAGGCACTGGAGATACAAAGACAAAAAAAAATCTTTGTCCTCAAAGACCTTATGTTGTACTGGAGTGGGGGGAGTAACAAGGTAACTAGGGGGAGTTTCCAAGCAGGTAAGGGGATCTGGAATGTAAGAAATGACCTTCTAGCTGAACTTTGAAAGAAGCTGGGGATTCTAAGAGGTAGAAGTGAGCAGGTCCTGAGCACTGCATTCTAGGCATGAAGGACAACTGGCAATCAAAGAATCACAGATCTGAAGGTGAAATGGACCTTAGACATCCATTAGTCAAGCCCCCTAGTTTTACAGATCAGGGGGCTTGGGTTCAGAGAGGGTACATGATTTGTCCCAGACACAGTAAGGAGAAGAGATAGAATTCAAACTCTGGTCCTGAGATGCCCAGCTCTCTAAATTCAACACTCTCTCCCTTGCACCATAAAATATAACGTATGAGAAACAGTAAGTAAGCCAGTTTGGCTAGAACATAAAATGCTTGAAGCAGATTAAAATGTAATGATCTTGGAAGGACATGATGGAACCAAAGACTTCAAATGCCAAAGAAGTTTGTTTTGGCCCCTAGAGGCAAGAGGGAACCACTGGAGCTTTGGAACTGGGAGTGGCATGGTCAGAAATCGGCATGTGAATGATTGATTGGAAAAGGAGAAAACTGGAAACCAAAAAAACAAACTATAGGCCATTGTAATAATAGTCCAAAGGAAAGGTAATAAGGGCCTGAACTAAGTTGATTGTGATGTGAGTGGACAGAAAGCTGTGGATGAGAAAGACGTTGTGGTGGTCAGAGCAACAAAATTTGGAGGACAAGAGGAAGGAGAAAAAAGGAGAAGATAACTCTTGAGGTCACAAACCTGGGTGACTGGGTTATATTTCATTCATCTTTGTATTTCCAAGGTCCTTCCTCCTCTAGGTTTAATAAGTGATTACTCAACCAAAAGGCATTTGTTAAATGTCTACTATGTACAAAATATTAAGGGAGACAGAAAATTAGATGACCCAGATGTTAATTGTCCTGTTCTTTGATGCTTATGTGCAGGTGTGGGGAGAGTACCTGAGGTTCAGGGCCAGCTCTGGTGTCCTGCAGAAAGGTGGCCCAGCATTTGGGTCATGAATGTTACTTTCCCAACCCTTACTCCCTACTTTTGAGTCTGCTAAGATGGCCACTCAGCTCTGCCCAATAGTTTATTGTCCTGTAGGGGAACTCAGGTAAAAAAAGCATCATCCCACCCAGAGATGGCTTGAACAAACTTTATTGCTACTCACAAGGGAACAGTCTATGGTCTGACTCTTTTTTTTCAAGGTTTGCTTATGATCCCAGCCAATTACTTGAGTATAAACTCTTTGTCAAGGTAAGGGGTCTACTTCCAGTATGGAGAATATACTGTCCCAAGCTTCGAGGTTTTGTGCAGCTGCTTTCTAGGAATCTATAAATTTTCAGTTCTTCTAAGGTGCTATGATCAAGGGTGAGGTGTTTTACTCCTTTCCTGTCTCTGGTCTATGAGTGACCACAAGCAGTCTTTTCTGCCTTGAAACTGTGAGGAGGATTCTCTCTCCTCCACCACTACGAGCTCCAACATGCCAGCTCTCCCCCCTCACCCCAGGACCACCACCCAGAACTGGGACCCAGATCCAAGCATAGGCAAAGCAAGAGAATCCTGCCTCAGCACCAGCAAAGAGATCCCTGCAATCCCTCTCTGATCAGTCACTCAATTCCCCTTCAGTCTGTGGGCCAGAAGCTCTGGAAGCAGCCGCTGTCCCCAGGGCTGTGCCAGGACTGGGGCTGTGACTGAGCTTCTTTCTCACTGCAGTCACAGACTTTTCCTACTGACCTTCTAAGTTGTCTTTAGTGTTCATGGGTTGAGAAGTCTGGAAACCACCACAGCTGCCTGTGATTCAGTGCCCTGAGGCCTGCTCCAGTTCACTGAGGCCTGTTTTGCCTGCATGCCCATGCTGAACTGCTTTTCTCTCCCAGCCTGGCATGATAGACCTTTCTAATCAACCATTCAGGTTGTCTTAGGCTGGAAATTTTTTTCACTCTGTCTTTTTGTGGGTTCTGCTGCTCTAGAATTTGTTTAGAGCCATTTTTACAGGTATTTGG
Source organism: Phascolarctos cinereus (assembly GCF_003287225.1). Taxonomy (NCBI): domain Eukaryota; kingdom Metazoa; phylum Chordata; class Mammalia; order Diprotodontia; family Phascolarctidae; genus Phascolarctos; species Phascolarctos cinereus. Next base: position 121,441,924 of record NW_027555847.1, read on the forward strand.
AGGGGTCTGCAGGAGAGCTCAAGCAAGTCACTGCTTTTATTCCGCCATCTTGGCTCCACCCCCCCCCCAAAAAAATTGACTGCTTCCTTTGGAACCTTTAGCCTACTCCTGATGACTTGGTATTCTCTTAATCTGCTTTTGAACAGCTCAATTGTTAGGAAGTTAGCTTTGCAAAGTATCCTTAAGAAGAGGCCCACCAGGGAAAGTTTTCCACTCTTCCTATAAGATACTTTCTAGAATAAACTTTCTTAATAATTGAATGAAATTCTTCATTTTTGTCAAAATTTCATGAAAATAAAGAAGTAATTTTGTTCCCATTCTACTTTATGGACCCCTGGTTAAGAACCATTAGATCAGAAGATCTTAAAAGTCTCTTCCAGCTCTGGGTCCTAGTTTCCATGATGCTATATAATAGACTATCTGAAATTCCTTTTCCCAGCCAAAGGCCCGTGGGACAAGGCCTGGGAAAAAAAAATATTTGTACATAATAATAGAAGGATTTGTGATAATTACTGAGCTTGTCATGAGAAAACTCGAAGTATATATATATATATATATACACACACACACACACACACGTGTGTGTGTGTGTGTGTATGTGTATGAAATTACTTTAAAATGTATATGCACTAGGTCATTTTGCAGGTTGGGACTATCTTTCTCCATGTTATATAAGTTCCAAAAGTATATTAGCACAATCTGAGTTCACCTAAGTAATCTGCCTATTTATTTATTTATAAATCTAGAGATATGTAGTAGGAAAAGTGGTTGGAGTCAAAATATTGCAGTTAGAAAATTTGGGTTTGATTCCAAATCTACCATTTATTAGGTGTTTAACCCTGGACAAGCCCCTTTTATCTAGGCCTAAGTTTTCCTGTCTATAAAACAAGTGAAAGATATGTTACAGAGGTATGGTAAGTTAAAGGTGTTTTAAACCCTAAAGCCCTATAGAAATGTTCTTACTATTATTAATAGCCAGAACACATTGGATTAATTATCCCCATTTTGAATATTCATAACTTGGAATTTTTAAGTTGTCAACAACTGTATTTTTTTTCTTTTGGTCTTTCAAATGAAAACAAAATCCATCTATTGTAATTTTCGTTCATCAGCCATGTCTCCCTTTGGACAAGGATCTAGGAACTAGGTGAGGCCACTGATGGGTTTACATGATTAGTGGAAAGAACACTGGAGTTGGAGTCAGAAGACTTAGAATCCCTTGCTCAGACACTATCAGCATGATCCCAGAGGTCTCTTGCAGCTCAAAATTCTGGGCCCAGATGATCTTTCTGTCTTTGTCTTAAATGGTCCAAGAATGATAGGTAGATCAGTGGGAAGAATAGGCTGGCAGTCTTAAGATTTATAGCAACGTCATATATACAGATGTAGGTCTTCTTTTAAGTACCTTGATTTCAATCTATCTATAGACATACATCATGTATGTGTGTATATGTATGTATGCATTCATTTTGATTTAGAATAGGCTGGCAGTCTTAAGATTTACAGCAACGTCATATACACAGATGTAGGTCTTCTTTTAAGTACCTTGATTTCAAACTATCTACAGACATACATCATGTATGTGTGTATATGTATGTATGCAATTCATTTTGATTGGCTTGTTCAATTGTTTCAGTCGTGTCCACCTCTTTGTGACCCCATTTGAGGGTTTTCTTGGCAAATATAATGGAGTGGTTTGCCATTTCATTCTCCAGCTCATTTTACAGATGAGAAAACTGAGGCAAATAGGGTTAAGTGACCTGCCCAGGTTCATACACCTAGTAAGTATCTGAAGCTGGAACTGAGCTCAGGTCTTTCGGACTATAGACCCAGCACTTTCTCCTGTGCCAATTAGCTGCACCCTTAGTGTTGCTTAGAAAGATGTTATTAGTAGACTTCATTCATCCGTAATTTGGTGATTACTGCCTAGTCAGCTTATCCTAGTTGTGAAATGTTTTATTTCTCTTATTTGTCATATTGTATACATAGGTGAGAGAGAGCTGTTCTTGAAGCCAGGAAAACCTGGGTTCAAGTCTTATCATCTCTTTTATACAAAGGTCCTGTAATTGTGGACAAGTCATTTCCCATCTCATTGTTCTAGGCAACTCTTGCGGTCTCCAAGTTGCAGAGAAGATGGCAGCCTGCATTGGTGGAGGGAGTTTCCTCATTTGAGAATTCCTCTTACCAGTAAAATCACAAGTCCAGTCCCTATCTTATCCCTTCTACATGTAAAAGTGTTTGGTTTTTATTTTCTTTCTTATTTAATGGAAATTACACAGAGAAAACGTTTTCTAATTCTGGTGCTGCTATTTAGGATCATAGAATTGAAGAATCAGAAACTCATCTAGAAGGAACCTCAGGAGTCATTTAGTCAAACCTTCTCACTTTATAGATGAGGAAACTAAGTCCCTGAGATGTTTTGTCACTCACCCAAGGTCACAGGTTATAGAAGGGGTAGATAGAGCTGGGATCTGAACCCAAGTCCTTGGACTCCAAATCCCCCTTTCTTTCCTACCACAATTCTTTGGAAAAGTCACTTAGTCTCTTCTGATTCTTAGTTTCTTTTTCTGTAAATTGAAAGGGCTGTATCTGTGATCACCAGAGTCTTTTTCAACTCCTATGATCCTGTATAAGACAAATACTCCTTCCTAGTCTGGTTTGCCATTTTCCCTTCAGTCCCCTTACCGCACCCCATGAAAAGTGAAGAAAACCTTGAATTTGGGAGTTAGGAAGACCGAGTTTGAATCCTGCCTAGGACATTTGCTAGTTGTGAGACCATAGGCAAGTCACTTAAGCTTTCAGCCTGAGTTTCATCTGTAAAATGGTGAAGATAATTTACGTAGAGCACTTTGCCAACCTTAATGTCCTACATCTATATGAATAACCATATTATTTTTTTTTTAGGCAATTGCAATTAAGTGACTTGCCCAGGGTCACACAGCTAATAAATGTCAAGTGTTTGGTCTGAGGGCAGATTCAAAGTCAAGTCCCCCTAACTTCAGGGCCAGTGCTCTATCCACTGTGCCACTTAGCTGCCCTTTATATGAATAACTATAAATGACTATTATTATTACAACCTGCACAAATAAATATCTTTACTTATTGTAAGGGTAGTCAATGGACAAATTGGGAAGCTATGCTGTGGCTTGTTAACATAAACCCCAGTAGCACATTTTAGTTATAGGGAGGAAAAAAAGCACCAGACCAGGACTCCAGAGGCCTGGGTTCTAATTCTAGCTCTAGCTACTAACTACCTATTTACAAGCCCATTCACTTCTTTGGGGGGGTCATAATTTCCTCATCTGTAAAATGAGGTTTTAAGACAGGGATTCTTAACCTTTTTATCTGTCATGGACCCCTTCTTGCAATACTGTTATATTGAGACATAGTTATCTGTATGTGTGTGTGTGTGTGTGTGTGTGTGTGTGTGTGTGTGTGTGATATGAAAAAAAAATCCTAGATTCCAGATTAAGAACCCATGGATTAGAGCAAAATGATCTCAGAGCCTTCTTCCAGCTCTAAATATGATCCTATTACCAGATTACAATGAAATGAAGAGGCCCAAATGGAGGAGAGTGAGGCAGTATTCCCAGTATGTGTCCAAGAGCTCCCAGCCAGCTGGCTCTGAAGGCTAGAGATGGAGACAGTGATTCTCTCCCTGACCACCTTCCCTGTGCTGTGCACCATGGGGGACTCAGCCCCGGTGTCCTTTGGGAAAAGCCAGCACAAGGTGCTCTTGGCAATCTTAATTGGGCTTATTAGAATTTAAAAGGCTATTGTCTTCCTAATTGAGCTCAGAGTTGCTTAAATGTCAGTTGTAAATAGCTCAAGTGTTTTGCAAGCTGGTTCAATTCTGGGAGAAAAAAATCTGTCTTCCAACCACACAGCCTGTGAACCATTCTCACAATTTCCACATTTATAAACTCAGACAAGAGGTATTGTCACTGTTTCTAGCAGACAGGAAGCCCTACCTCAAATGAGGACCAGTGTGATGAGGTTGTACAGGCAAGGGAGCTCCCTTAAAATTACTTTTAAACCAGGAAAACTTCCACTTTCTAGGCCAGTCACATTTTTCTATTGGATTAATTAATGAAAAATCATTTAATAAATGCTCACTACATTATAAGCACTGGGGACATAAATTCATTGAATGACTTTTTGTGTAGAAGACAGAATATAAGTTCCATAAAGTAGAATGGAAGGCTCTTGATGGAAGAGATGGCCTCAATTTTGTTTTGAAACCCTAGTTTTACCACAATGCCAGGCCCATAGTAGGCATTTAAATACTTACTAAATCAAAACGATAGTGATCGTTTGTGTGACTAGAAAATATAATTAACTTAAAATTTTAGGGCTGGATGGGACAGTAGATAAAATCTAGTCCAGGGGTTATTAACCTATTTTGAGTCAGGGAACCCCTTTTGCAGCCTATGGATCCCCTTCTCAGAATAACAAATGTGTGTGTATACATGTATGAATATAGAAAATACATACATATATATGTATTTTCTATATTCATACATGTACATATATATGTACTTGTGTGTGTGTATACACACACACACACACATGTATAATTGCATTTCAATTAAATTCATTTCATATATGTGCAATTGTAAATGTTATTTTTTTAAACCCAGTTCCCAGTCCCCTGGTTAAGAACCTATCCCTAGCCCCTGTGGAGCACTGGACCTGAAAGAACAGGATTCCAAGCTAGGCTCTGCCCCCAGCACTACTCTGAACAAGTCACATCACTACTCCTGGTCTCAGTTTCCTTATCTGTAACAAGATGGGGTGGGACTAGATGACCTCTAAAAGACCTAAATATTAACCTTCTATTATTCAAAGATTCTACTACTCACAGAGAGTCATCCCTGAGGATGGAGAATATGGGTGGGCACAGCAAATGTGAGAAATAGGGAATAGAGAATCTTTGGTCTTCAGAGGGCTGTTTCCTTCTAGCTCTATGAGCTTAAGATGGTACGGGAAGAGGCCCTGGGAGAGAATGCTCCCTTCAAAGGAGCCAATGACAGAATATGACAAAGGTCTCTAGTAAAAGTGGCACATACTAATTTATTTCTTCTTAAAGATCAATTAACAATACCCCAAGCAGCCCAAGCATAAAGTTCTTCAGCTTCTGTGGCAATGAAATAATTAAACAAATTGGCAAAGAGGAATGACATTAATTAAGCACTTAGCACCCCTCAATTCTCACCTGGCTACACTACCTTGGGGCAGCCTCATTAACCTGTAAGGTCTCTTCTGCCCTGGTTCTCCACCTCATCACTACCCTCTGCCCTGTGATTAGAGGGTGGAGCCATGAACTCCAGACCTCAACTCAGGCATCTCCTCATTTCTCACTTGGATGCACTACCTTGGGTTTTCCCCTGCTCCCATATTTGGTGCCAACCCCCTCCCCTTTCAATTCTCTTTGTGTTTAGTCTTTCTCTATTAGATTGTAAGCTCTTGAGGGCAAAGATGTTCTTTTTCCATATTTGTATCCTCAGCATTTTCCTAGTGCCTGGCATATAGTAGTAGGTGCTTAACAAAAGTTCATTGTCTATTGAATACTATGTGCTAAGCACTGTGGAAACAAAGAGGAAAGTAAGACAGCCCCAGCTCTAAAAAAGCTATAGGCTAATGGGAGAAATGGCACACGTAGAAAGTTTCAGTGGCAAGCAGATGGCAATGACTCTTCTCTAATGTCCTTTCCATCAATTAAATTATTTCAGTCTCTGATGTCGAACCATTTGACAGTGCCAAAGAGTTCAGTGGCAAGAACTTTTTTGGGAGAGGGGTCATCAGTAACTGTGGCTTTAGTACCTGCAGGAACAATTGTCAGGCAGTATCTACACTGGGCTGGAAGCATTGCCATGTCCAAGGCTCGCTCCATCAGGATCTGGGGGAAGATGATGGTCAATTTGTAAGCATTTATTAAGTACCTTCTATGTGACAGGCACTGTGCTAAGTGCTACAAATACAAAGAAAGGCAAAACACAATCCCTGCCTTTGAGGAGATCATAATCTAATGGGGAGTACAAACAGTCTATATACAGGATACATAGAAGTTGATTAATAGAGGGAAGGCAGTAGAATTAAGGGATTGGGAATGTCTTCCTTAAAAAGTAGCATTTTACTTAATTTTTTTAAAATAGTATTTTAGCTGGGATTTGAGGGAAGCCAGGAGGCAGAGATGAGAAGACAGAACATTCTATGCATGGAGGACAGTTTATCAATGGCCTTGAAGGCCATTTTTTGTGTCAGCCAGTATTTTGGATTTGATTCTGAAGATGACAGGGAGTCACTGGAGTTTATTAAATAGGTAGGGGGAGAGATGTAGTTGTACCTGTGCTTTAGGAAAATCATTTTGATGAGTGAATGAAGAATGTACTGTAGTGGAGAAAACCTATTGGTTAAGAGGTTATTGCAATATTCATGAAGGTATTGCAACAGGTGTGAGAAGATAAGGGACTGTGCATCAGGGTAATAGGTATCAGGAGAGAAGAGGACATATTTTTGAGATATGAAAATGGTGGGCCTCGGCAATAGATTGGATATGGGGAATGGGAGAGACTGAGGAGTGGAGGATGGTGGTGCCATTAACAGTAATAGGGAAGTTTGGAAGTGGGGAAGGTTTGGGGAGAAAGATAGTGAGCTCAGTTTTGGACATGTGGAGTTTAAGATGTCCAAAGGGCAGCTGGTGATACAAATCTGGAGGTTAGCAGAAAGGTTAAATCTGGATAAGTAGGTTTGAGAATCATCAGCACAGAGATGATAAATAAATCCATAAGAGCTAATGAGATCACCAAGTGAAGTGGTATAGAAAAAGAAGAGAAAAGGACCCAGGATGAAGATCCAGAGGAGAACTGACATGTGGTTAGATAAACAGGAGGAAAAAACCTAGAGGAAAGAAAATATCAAGGAGAAGAGGGTGATCAACAGTGTCAAAAGTTACAAAGAAGTCAAGAAAGATGAGGATTGAGGAACGGCCATTGGATTTGGCAATTAAGAGATTGGTAACTTGGAGAGAGCAGTTTAGGTTAAATGATGAGATTATAAAGTGTTAAAAATAGAGTGAGAGGAAGTGCAGACATCTATCATAGATAGCTCTTCCATGGAATTTAACTATAAAGGGCAGAAAAGATATAGTTAGCAGGGATGGAAGGATCAAGGGAGAGTTTTTGGATGATGGAGGAGACATGGGCACATTTGTAGACAGCAAGGAAGCAGCCAGTAGAGAGGGGTAAAGGAAGAAATAGTGACAGAAGGCTTCTGATTTGTATGAGAAAAAGGATTGGGGACAAGAGGGAGTTTGTCAGCAAATGGCCTCATTTTTTTCAGTTCTCAGCTGAGAGGGTGGGGGGAATAATGGAGATGTGAGGAAGGATAAAAAGGTTTAAAAGAACTGCTGTGAAGTATGGGATAGTGAATTGATAACAGAAGGGTAGAAGTCATGCCTCCCATCAATGAGGGCCCAGTTGAGGTTCTGCAACATAAATTTGTAGTGGATGCAATCAGAACAGTTGCATGATTTTCTCCACCCTTGTTCAGCAACACATGTGTAGAGCAGATGGTGGGCTACAGCTTGACAGGACATAATTGGTGATATGACACGGAGGCCAGGAATTCTACCAGTGTAGAATCAAACTGGTTTACCAAGATGTCAAGTTGGGAAAAGGGAGAAAGAGTGGTTAGTGAAAGCATGATAGCCTGGCCTGGGGAAGAGGTAGAAAGTCAATAGATTGTGATCAGTTAAGGAAATTTTGGCGTTCTTGATCATGGAGATGGTACATGTGTCAATGATGGCAAGATTTGGGTTCACCATCTTTGTATGTGAAAGTGGTATGGAGGAATGGGTTGATGAAATGGGAGCTGTGTTTGGGGGAGTGGCAATATGTATGTTGGAGTGCCCTAGTATGAGAACAGGAATTGGGAAGGAGAAAAAGATTGTGAGCCAGACACTGAATTCATTGGGAGGGAAAGAGCAATGTTCTGGAGGTCTGTGGACAATAGCTACCAGGATTTTGATTGGGTAGAACACATGAACTATATGGACCTCAAAGGACAAGAGGTTATTGAGTGAAGAATATAGGGAACATCCTGCAAGTGACAGTGGGTAGCAAGGAGTATTCTAACTCCTTTACCTCAGTCAGTCAGTCAAGGTGAATGAGGGAATGTGCAGCCAGTTGGAAAGCACAGCCAGATCTCACTGATAACCACAAGATGGAAGGAGGGGGAAAGGAAAAGATTTAAGATGAAAATAAATTTTCTCTGGAGTAGGTATTAAATAGAGCACAATAAAGGGGTGTGTGTTGAAGAAGATGGGGAATAAGGTTTGGAAGATGACCTACAGGAATTCAGAATCTCTGGGAGGTATAGGGTATGATCAGGTTAAGGAGGTAGTGATGGCTTGCCTTACCTGGCACATGGTGCCTTGCTGCTTTAGCCAGGCTGACTAGCCTGTCCTGTATGTGTCAGCTGATTTTTCAAGAATTGTCATAGGTCAGGGCTGACCAGAAAAAAATTGACATATTTCTTGGACCAATTCTGAATCTACACACTGGCTTTGACATAATCCAACTGGATTTGAAGTTGGAATACCTGAAAATTACACCAAGACTGCCTAAAAGTCATCAGTAAGTGGGGCACCCATTCCACTTTTGCATATTTCTAATTGTTAGGAAATGATTCCTCATATCTACCCTAACCCTACATTTCTTTAATGGATCCTCATGTAGGGGTATCACAAAGCTCTCGCAAACTAGCCACCGTCCTCTGGATGTGTTCTAGGTTATTGACATTATTCCTGAACTGTGTTATCCAGTACAAAATGCAATATACTTGATGGAAACTGAACAATACATTATACAAACAGAAGATTGCCTCTCTTTCTGGACCTTGTGCCTTTCAGTGCAACCCTACACTCTCATTAGTTTTTCTAGCAACCACATCATACCAGGCACAGGGTGTCATGAGATTGCAGACAACTGACACATCAAGATCTCTTTTTCATAGCAATTGCCTTCTAGCCATGCTCTACCCATCATATATTTGTGAAATTGATTTTTTGAACCCAAGTAGAAGACTTTACATTTGTTCTTTGTAAATGCCATTTTATTAGATTAGGCCCAATATTGTGACTTATCAAGACCCTTTGGGATCCTGAGTCTGGCATCCAACATGTTAAGTATGCTATGTACATTTGTGTCATTAATAAATAAGACTCCTTTAAAGTTGAAGCTGACCTATTCATAACTATTCTGCAGGTCTAGCCATTCAGATCCACTTTATCTGTATTATTGTCTGGCCTACAATCTTTTAACAAAAATAACATGAGAGACTTTAGGAAAAGATTTGCTGGAAATCCAGGTAAATATTTATCTACACAATTCCCCTGATCTACAGTTAATAGTTAGTCCAGTTAACTTGTCAAAAAATTAGATGAGGTTAGTCTGACACGACCTGTTCTTGCTAACACCATGCTGACTTTGAGATCATCATTTCTGGGCTTAATAAACATTCCTCTAATAATATATTGCAGCATTTTGCCAGGAATTAAGGTCAACATCACTAGCCATTAGCTTTCAGGGTCTGTTCCCTTTCTCTTTTGTGAAAATAAAGACAATATCTGCAGGTCTCTAGTCCTATACCACCTCTCCAAAAACCATTGACAATAATTCAGTAATTAAATCTGCCAGGTTTTTTTTTTTCCTAGTACCCTAGCTGGAAGTTTGACAGGGCTTGGTAACTTGAACTCAGTAAGAGAATGCCTCCTGTGCTCTTGTACTCTCTTTACTTTTCTGGGGTATTGACTCCCTATTAGCCACTCTGGTTCAGGTCTTCCCAGGCCAAAGGTCTTCCTCCTATGTAGAGAAATAGAAACAAAAGAATTGATCAGTCCTATCTTCTCTCTGTTATCAATAATCATTATCCTTTCCTTCACCCCTTCTTCCCCTTAACAGAGCTGTTGCAAAAAAAAAAAATCACAAAATGTTAGAGTTGAAAAAGACCTCAACCACTATCTAAATGAACCCAAACAAGGACATGAATTGCCACTGTCAACTGGTTTCACCTGAAAACCTCCAAGGGATTTGGAGAACCCACCTCCTCCCAGGACAGCCTATTCTACTTATGAGTAGCTTTAATTGTTAAGAAATTTCCTGTAACATCTAGCCTAAACTTAGATATTTGCAGCATCTACATATTGCTCCTAGTTGTGCCCACAACATCCAGATACTTGAAGATACCTATTATATTCCTCCTCCTGTGGTTTTCTCTTCTCCAAGTTAAATAGCTACCTTTAAAATGAGAAGTTATTCTGTTTCTCTGGATTTGGGGTGAAGACCTGGGTTCAAATCCCATCTCAGACACTTACTAGTTGTGTGACACTGATCAGGTCTTTAAACTCCATGTGTCTTCAATTACTCATCTGTAAAAGGAGAGTTGGACTCAGTGGCCTCTTAGACACCTTTTCTTCTGATCCTCATATGACATAGACTTAAGGCCTTTCACCATCCAGTTGATCTCCACTGGACCTCCAACTTCACAAAAACTCTTCCTGAAATATGGTATCTAGAACTGAAAACAATACTCTAGAAAAGGTCTAACCAGGACAGAATACAGAGGAACTAACACCTCGTTATTGCTGGAAACCATGCTTCTCTTAATAGAGCCTAAGATTATATTACTGTTTTGGCTGCCACATCATATTCTTTCTCATATGGAGCTTACAGCCTACCAAGAACTCCAGATGTTTTTTCAAACATTTATTGTCTAACCCCACAATTCTTATCTTCTACTTGAGAATTTATTTTTAGAAATTTTGTGTTTATTCCTATTGAAGTTAACCTTTATAAATTCATCCCAATGGCAAGATCTTTTTTGAATCCTGTCCCTACCATCTGATGTTTTTAACTTTCCCTCTCATCTTTCTGTCCTCAGAAGATTTGATGAGCATGTCATACAGCTTAGGGCCAAGCACAGACCCCTGGGGCATCCTAGTAGAGACAAGATAACATTGAATCACAGCTACTCTGAGTCCAGCCATTCAAATAGTTCTGAATTCCTCCAAATCTCTTACCATCTGTTCTGTGTCTATCTTTTCCACAAGAATAATATGCATGAGATAGTTTATCAGAGGGCTTGCCAAAATCTAGGTAAATATATCAACATCTTTCCCCTAATCCACCAGTTTAATAACCTTGTTGAAAAGGAAAATTAGTCTGATATGACCTGTTCTTGAGGAAGTTATGCTTGCTCTTTCTAGCAGCTACTTGTACTAGACATTCTCTATCCATCTTTGTAATGATTCAGTCTTACATTCTTCCAAAAATCAAAATCAAATTCACAGGCAAACTTGTGTTTTCCTTCTTTTTTCAATAGGTCCAAAATTTGCCCTTCATTAGTCCTTCCCTTTACCACAATCTTTCTGATGTCACTGGTCATGTTTTGGCAATTATATCAAGCAATTTTTTTTATTACCTGAGGATATAGTCCATTTGCTCCAGGTGATGACTTTGTCAAGTGGAGGTAGGTGCTGTTTCAATATCTCCTTCATTTTCTAAAGAATCAATTATCCATCAGCCATTTCTGTTCTATTATTTCCAGTTCCAGGGTAATTCTCCTTAGCAGAGAAAACCAAAGTAAAGTAGAGCTTGAGCCACTCTGCTTCTCTGTGCTGGTAGTTGTTGTCATCCCATCTATCCCAAGCTGTAGTCCTTTTTTGATTTTCCTCTTTCTTTTAACATAGCTAAAAGTAAAACCCCCTTTTTGATGACCTCAGGACTTGGTTCAACGTTCCCAAATAAGAAGCACAATTTCCCAAGTTGTTCAAGTCTATAACATTTGAGTTTGACTTTTAACTCTCCCTCATCTGCCATAACCATAAGAATAGTAATAATAATTCATTGCCAAGCATTGCTTCTTCTTCCATATCTCTTGTATCCATCTTCTTTCTCCATTCACAAGGCCACTACCTTAATGCAGGCCCTTATTGCCTCTTGCCTAGACTACTGTAATAGCCTCTTAAATGGTCTTCTGGTTTCCAATCCCTCTCTTCTCAAATCCAACCTCCATGAAGCTGCCATAATTATCTTCCTAAGGCACAAGTATGACCCAACATCAGTCTCTTGCTCAAGAAAGTCTTAGTGGTTCTCAACTACTGATGAAATACATATTTTCAGTTTGACATTTAAGGACCTAAACAATCTAACTCCAACCCAACTTTATTACATATTAATACCCTTCATACACTGACACTCCATGTTTGAACCAAACTGGATTATTATTATTCCCCAGTTTACCATTCTAATTTCCACTTCTGTGCAATTTCCCAAGTTATACACTTTCCCCAGTATGTAGAGTTCACTTTCTCTTCTTATCCAGTTCTCTGGATCTTTAGATTCCTTCAAAATTCCACTCAGGGACCGACCACCTCCTCCACCATGAATCACCCCAGTTGCTAATGCTCTTTCCCCTCCTCAAATTACCTTATTTTATCTGCATTCCCATTGTGCATTACATCATCTAATAGATGCAAGTTCCTTGAGGACAGCGACTACTGGGTTTTTGCCTTCATACCTCCACTGCCTGGCACAGTGACTTGCATATTGTAGGTACATGGAAAATGTTGATGTGAATGGGAAAACTCGAGCCCAAGTTACTTGATGAGATTTCTAGTCACTGCTGAGTTGTCTAGTTATGAAAGCCCTGGAAGGGTATGCCAGGAATGTTTCTTCTCCATGTTGGAGTAGGATGAGTGAAGACTGACAAAGGGGGTGGCCTCACTCCTGTAAAGATCAGCTTCCAGGGCTGAAGTTTGTTTAGAGTTTGGGTTTACTGCTTTCCCATTCTGTCACCAGGTTGCATGCATATTCACTCAATAAGCACCAAATTTTCCTTTTCAGCTTGTGTATCAGTGGCACAGCCCCAAATGCTATACTTCCTCAAGGAGCCCACAAAATTATAGTCTCTGAGGAAAAATAATTAGAATCATAAAGCTGAGAAGTACACATCCTTTCTTCTACTTGGCAAGAAAACTGCCATGCCACAAAGAAGAAATGGCTTTGCCAGCTCTGCCTCTAACCACTAACATTTACTTATTCCACTCTCCAGGCCTAGATGGTTTAGCACCATTGGTAAGAAAAACAGTACCAGCCATGCCTGTGCTCAACAGAGTGACTGGCACAGTGTGTGGCTTATACCAGCTGCCCTAGGACAGTTTCACTCAAATTATCACTAGAATAACACAGCTAATACCTTATATTTTTGCAGGTAACAGCCAATTGACTTCTTCTTCACAACTTAAATGCAATCTAGCGAAGATAATTTCTCCTTCGTACATGTGTCTCAAAACATCTTTTAAATGAAGTTCATTTATATTCCTCTGTATTCCACAACTCCATTAATAGTTCATTCCTTGAGCTATTGCAATTGACCAGCTGCTGCTAATGATAATAATAATAATAATAATGATGATGATGATAAATAATAAGCATTTATGTAGCTCTCCAATGGATATCCAACAGATAAAGTGAAAAGCACTTTAAATATGTTATCTCATTTGATTTTTCACAAAAGCTTTCTAGAAGTTGAGCTCTTAAATGTACAATACAACAAAAGTCATTCCAGTTCATACGATAGCTTTCGGTATTTGTTCACATTTTTTCCTTCATTCACTTCAATTCCAATTCTACAAGCATTTATTAAATATATAACTGTTAAACATAATAAGGCCTACTGTATATTCACCTCCACCTTCCCACACATGCCTGTTGATCCAGTCATACCAGCTTCCTTGCTGCTCTTCACACAAGACACTCCATTTCTTAGCTCGAATCATTCTCTCTGACCGTCTCCCATGCCTGGAAGGCTCCCCCTCCTCGTTGCTGCCTCCTGGCTTCCTTTAAGTCCCAGCTAAAGTCCTACCTTCTACAGGCAGCAGCGTCTAATCTTTAATTCTAGTGTCTTCTCTCTCTTGATTATTTCCTACTTATCTTGTAGAGAGCTGGTTAATACTTAGTTGTTGGTATGTCATCTCCCTCATTAGATTGTGAGCTCCTTGAAGGCATGGACCGCCTTTTGCCTTTCTCTGTATCCCCGTGGCTTAGCACAGTGCCTAGCACATAGTAGGTGCTCAATAAACGTTCACCGATGGACTACCAGGCACTGTGCTAGGCCAAGGGGACGTGAAGGTAGAAATGAAACTTCCTGCCTTCAAGAAACTTACGTTCCATTGGGAATTTACACTCTACTGAAGGATGCAGCATTGGACAAAGAGGGAGCATGATTCAAGGATCACTGTAGGTACATATTGACTTAGAAAACCGCACATTAAAATTATCTATGTTCTATTGTATTTTTATTTGTTTTGTCAAATATTTCCCAGTTATATTTAATCTGGTTCAGGTCATATTGGGGAGTGTTGTGGCTACCTTCAGGCCATATGTTTTACCTCTCTGTTTCATTATTGTATTTGGAGGTAAAGCCAAAAAAAAAGGCTTTGAAGAAAATCTAGCCCAAACCTGCAATTTCACCAATGATCAAACTGAGGCTCAAAAACAGAAAAGCAAGTTGCCATAATTACACAGCTGCTGTATAAGCCAGAGCCAGGATTCTAGCTCCAGCCTTGCAACTATATCTGTCTGATGCTTTTTCCACTATGCCACATAAATACATAATGGGGCCTGGGTTCAAAACCCCTGTTCTCTTACTCTGAATCTCTATTATTACTGTCCTTTTCAGAGTAGGCTTTAAAGGGTTTTTGTTTATTACCTTAAGCTGCCCTTATACTGATTGTTTGACCTTTTCCCTCCTTTTTAAATATGCCACTTGCTATTCTATGGTTCTCTGTAGTCAAGCCCTTATTTAATTTTAAGTTTAAAAAAAAAAGACCACCAGCATTTCTGATAAATACTGAAATCAAGAAGGTGATTTTTAAAAAGTGCTTTCTGTGCCTTTTGGAAAACAATAGAAAAGCCTAATAAATTTGGGAAGAGGGGGGAAGGCCACTGGTTTTACTTTTTTCAAAGTTTATTATTTTTATTTTTCAACTACCAATTTTTAAAAAATCATTCTGTCTATTCCACTAATCCCTCCCCACTGAGACTGAGGATTACTGACCTTGGCTGTGTTTGAATTGAAGCAAGAGCTTCTCTGATGGCTTGGACAAGGCAACTACATAGGCTGGAATAATTATATGATTTCTAAGTTCTCTTCCAGTTCCAGGAGTTCATAAGCTCTGGCCACATGTGCTGAAAATAAGGGAACTCAAGTAGGTATTCAGTTACTGATTGCTCTGACCACACCTTTGGAATGGACCAGTATAGTGGAAATTTCACTACTGGCTGTGATGATTAGTGCACCAATTTCACTTGAGCTGGAAGCCTATGACCTATTAAAGTTATTTATTTGCATGGCTTTTCATCCCCATCCCTTTCTGGAAGCAAAAATATCTGCTGAAATTGGAGAAATTTTGTGACTAAATCCTTCAGTGAAATCTTTCTCTGATGCTGTGTGGAACTGTCAAAATGACCCTAGGCCTTTGAAGGTTAAGCCAGTAGAGTTATGACAGATATCAACATGGAGAGGCTTTGTGTCAGAGCCCAGTGAGTGACTGACTACTTTCCAAGTACCAGTCAAGCTAAGTGAAAGTCACTAGGTGATTTGGTTTTTTTTAAGCCATGGCAGATAACGAAACCATTTACTAAGGTGAGAACTTTTGGTCTATATCAGTGGATAATCATTTATGAGAGTGGTTTTGTCAAAGAATCAACAATTTCCAGAAGATGGTGAGTCTGCTTAGATTTTTATAATTTACTTGAATAGAGACTTAGATTCTGTTGCACTGTGAGGATGATGAGGAAGAGCTGTGAGTAAATACCTGATAACAGATATCATGATCTAAAAAGATCATGAGAGTTCAGAACTTTGGGAATAGCTATTATATTCCCAAGTCTTTTCTTCAGGCTAACCATCTCTATTCCATTCAATCAATCCTCATAAGGCATGATCTAGAGTTCCTTCATCATCCTGCTTGTCTTCTTCTGGACAGGTTATTAATATCCTTCTCAAAATGTGATATGCAGAACTGAAGATATTACTCCAAGATGTGAACTGACCAGGGCAAACTACATCTCCTTATTTCTGGCCAATATGCTTCTCTTGGTTAAACCTAATATCTCCCTAGCTTTCTTGGATGCCATAACCCATTCATACTGAGCTTGCAGTCCACTAAAACCTCTAGATCTTTTCCCTATGAGTTGTTATCTAGCTATGCCTTTCCTATATTGTATTTGTGAGGTTTATTTTTTTCCAACTCAAATCTATATAATAAGGAAGGAATAATACTTGAATCTTAAGCTCATCTTAACTGGTCAAATGAAGGAATATACATATACACACACAGAGTTGGGTAAGGAAATACTTTTCAACCACCAGAGAAATAAACAGAAGAATAAAAGCAGATAGATTAAGAGTGACTATTCAAAAGCAAAACAAACCCTTAAAGATGGGGTAGGAAAAAAGAGCAGGAAAAGTATAAGAGAATAAGAGGGAGAGAAATACACAATTAGTTATCAGGACTGTGAATGAGATGAACTCATCCATGAAACAAAACTGGCAAACAGGATGGATTTGAAACCAGAATGCAACAATGTGTTGTTTAAAAAAAAAAAAAGCAACTTGAAACCAAAAGATAAGAGTTTAAAAAAAGGGCTTAATTTACTATGCTTCATCTGAAGTAAAATAGGCAATGGTATCCATCATAATCTAAGAGAAGACAACATCAGAAACAAAGCTAACTAAAAGAGATAAACAGGGAAACTACATTTTGCTACAGGGTATGATAGAAAGAATTACTGTCAATGCTAAATGTATATGCACCAAAAGCATCTAAATTCTTTAAGGAAAAGATAAATGAGTTATAGGGGGAAATCAACAGTACAACAATAATGGTAGGATCTCAGTTTACCCCTCTAAAACCTAAAAATATCTAAGCAAAGAAGAACCTGAATAGAATTCCAGAAAGTTAGATATAATGGGGATCTGGAAAATATATCTCAGCTCTGGACGCATGACACCTTCACAAAAACTGATCATGTATCAGGGCATAAAACCTGACAAACAAATACAGAAATACTAACTGCATCTTTTACTGACCAACCACAACACAGTAACAATTAGATTCAATAAGCTGCCTTTGAAACAACGGTTAAAAATCAATTAGAAATTAAAGAACCCCAAAGAATGGGAGGGGTCAAAAAACAATTCATAGGAACATTTAATAATTTCATTAAAATAGCAACAATAGGACAGCATATCAACAATTTGAGGATGCAGCCAAAGCGCTACTTAGGGGAAATTTTATATCCCTGAATTGTTTTCATCAATAAAAGAGAGGAAGAACAGAATGATGAATTGGAAATTCAATTAAAACAACTAGAAAACCAACAAATTAACCTCCCTCAATTAAGTACCAACATGGAAATCCTGAAAATCAAAGGAATGATTAATGAAATGGAAAGAAAGAAAATTGAACTAATAAATAAAACTAGGATCTGTTTAAAAACAAACAAAAAACATAGAATAGATAAGCCACCAGCTAGCTTGATTTAAAAAGAAAAAAATTTCCATTATCAAAAATGAAAAGGGTGAATTCATAACCAATGAAGAAATACAGCAATTTTATGTACTATTTTGTCCAAGTATATGACAATAAAACTGACACTCTAAGTGAAATGAATCAATGTTTACAAACATCCAAACTATTCAGATAAACAGAACAAGAAATACAATACTTAAATAACTCCATCATGGAAAAAGAATTGAGCAGGCCATAAACGAATTCCCAAGGAAAAACTTCCCAGGATCAGATGGATTTACAAGTTAATTCTACCCAACATTTAAAGAAAAAGAAATTCCAAAAATAAACTGTTTGGGGGAAAAAAAAATAAAGGAATCCTACCAAATTCCTACATCATCTGATAAGTAATTATACTTAGCATCAAATGCTAAGTTTATCAATAAGCAAAAGGAAATTAAGGAATAAGCATAGGCAAAGAGGAAATAAAATTATCACTTTTATAAATTATATTTAATAAATAAATGATATGATAATTAGCGAACTCAAGAAAGTCAACTAAAAAAACTAAAATAATCTCAGCAAAGGTGAAGGATATGAGAAAAAAACTACAAATCACCTATATTTCTGTATATTAACAACAAAATCCAGCAGGAAGAGATAGAAAGAGAAATTCCACTTAAAATAACTACAGACAAAATAAAGTAGTTGAGAATCTACCTGTGCCATGACATACACGGGAACTATATAAACACATTTACAAACTACTCTTTGCACAAATATTAATCTAGATAACTGGAGAAGTATTAATTCTTTATGGGTAGGCTAAGCCAATGTAACAAAAATTACATGATCTAAATTAAATTCCTTATTGCCAAACTACCAAAATATAACTTTATAAATCTAGAAAAAATAGTAACCAAACATCTGGAGGAACAAAGATCAAGAATATAAGGAGAATTAAGGAAAAAAGGCAAGAAGGAAGGGAGTTTTAGAACAAACTATACTACAAAGACATAATCATCAAAACAATTTGTTCCTGGGTAAGAAACAGGTTGATCAGTGAAATTAATTAGATATACAATATATAAAAGCAAATAAGCACAGTAGTCTAGTGTTTGTTAAACCCCTAATCCCAGTTGTTGAGTCAAGAACTCACTATTCAACAAAAAGTATTGGGAATGCTGGAAAGTAATCTCGCAGAAACTAGGGATAAACAAAGTCCAAATAAAGGACTCATTTATAAGTTATGCAGGGAATTGAGTAAAATTTATAAAGATGGTGGAGGAATATGAAACAGAGGAAGAAGTCTAAGCTATCAAAAGCAACATGAAAAATGCTGTAAATCACTAATAATTAGATAGATGAAAATTAAAACAACTCAGGGTACCACTTCACATACAAAAAGGCAAATGACAAATGCTGTGGGGAAACAGGTGCATTAACGTATTGTTGATGGAGTCGTGAACTGTTCCAGCCATTCTGGAAAGCAATTTGCAACTATGTGTAAAAATTAAGAAAAAACTGTTAAAAATGGATATATCCTTTTGACCCAGTAATACCTCTGCTAGGTTTATTACCTTCAAGAGATCAAAGAAAAGGAACTCTCTGAACAAAGATATTTATAACAGATCTTTTTGAAGTGGCAAAGAACTGGAAACTAAGGAATTGTTCATTAGCTGTGGAATGGCTGAAGAAGTTGAGATGGAATACTAATATGCTTTAAGAAATGATTAAGGGAGGGGCGGCTAGGTGGCGCAGTGGATAGAGCACCAGCCCTGGATTCAGGAGGACCTGAGTTCAAATCTGGCCTCAGACACAACATTTAATAGCTGTGCGACCCTGGGCAAGTCACTTAACCCCCATTGCCCAACCAAAAAATTAAAAAATAACAAACAACAAGAAATGATTAAGGCGATAGTTTCAGAGAAATCTGGTAAGACTTCCATATACTGCTGCAAAGTGAAGTCAAACAGAACTAGGAGAACAATTTATACAAACAACTTTTAATGACTTCCAGTTATCTGTGGTAATTCACCTGCAGTATGACCTTCCTGGGCTACTTTAGTTATCAGGATTAAACCTATAACAGAGCTTAGATATCTAGATAAATCCCTTATTTTTATAGATGGGGAAACTGAAGCTCAAAGAAAATGACTTGTATGAAGTCATACACAGAGAAAGTAGAAGAGTTGGGATTCAAATCTAGTCTTTCCACTATACAATATCGCACCCATATTGTAGTAAATACCAGTGGTGTCACTGAAATGGCTCATTTTAAAGGACAGCCTTCTTCTAAATACTAAGTGAGTCTACAAGGGTCTTTGGGGCCCTTTCTCTAATGTTTTGTTGCTCCCTTCATGCTTTGCAGGAAACTCAAGGTTATTTCTTTGTTTCAGGGTTCTACGGGCAGCTGCAGACATTTTGTCCCCCCCATTACAGTGATCCTCAGAGAAACATGGCCCATGGCAACTCCTGCAATATGGTGCCTTCCTTTGAAGACTGCCTTGTCCCTGCACCCATGGGCCAGGCAGGGTTCGATGTTTTCCACAGAGCTTTTTCAGCTCATTCAGGCATTACAGGTCTGTTTGATATTGGTGGCTTAGAAACCATGGGCAAAATATCAGAAGGGGGTGATTTCCCTTTGTTTTCCCAGTATTTGTATCTTACCAGGGACTCCTCACTTCTCTCTGGTCTACCCTAAACTTGCCCTGCAGGCTAATGTTGTTTAGGGGTATTGTTGGCTGGGCGGACTCCATTGTAAAGTGACCCATCACCAACAGCTTCCTCTTCTCTCTTGCAGTGTATGATCTGCCATCAGGCCCCACAGGTATCTTTGGAGAGTCTCTACGAAATGGACCTGAAGATGCCACCTTCCTACAGATCAGTGCTGTGGATCGCTGCCCCAGCCAGCTCTCTTCTGTCTATACTGAAGGCTAAAAGCCACCCAGGCATCTAATGCTCATCCCCAAATCCTCTGCTTCGAAACCCCTTCACTTCATCCCAGTCAGGACTCCAAGTGCCAGGGTTTGCAAAGCCCAGGGGCACAGAAGGATCCTTGCAGAAGAGGAATGGGAGATATGAGTCCTCATCAAGCCTTCAGAAGCTCAGCAGTCATGTCTCTTTCTCCTTCTGTTTGCTAAGTTATGTGTCAACCGCAACTATCTATTCAAAGGGAATTCAAAGACTGAATGAGAAAGTGGCTGTTGTTGGGAGACTTTTCACATGCAACCACTGAAATCATGAAAGAAAAAATAGAGGCTTGGTTTGGGGACAATCCTCTTTTCATGCAAGGACACTGAGGCACAGTACAAGCTTCTTAAGGCACAGGGCTATGCCAGGCACGTGGCTCTGTGGTGCTTCTGCAGCTAAGTAAAGCCAAACATAAAAGGGGAAAAAAAAAAGTAAGAGCTTCTGACAGATGCCTCTGGTGGCACCACCTTCCAGAGGCCCTCCAGGGATGCCCCCTGTCCCCAGGATCTCCAGCAAGCTTGGTTCAGCTCTCCCACTTTATACCCACAGGCTTACCAGTAGATTGCTTTTTGATATTTCTCTAATTATTTTATGCAGTGAATAAAAATAATCTGCCAAGTACAGCGACTCAAAAGACAACTTACTTTTATCCTAGCCAATTCTTCCACTTGTAAGAATTAGGGTACCTTTTCCGCACTTAAAAGAAGAAGAAAAAACAAACAAAAGAACTCAACAACTTTCCTGTGGCCTGTTTCTGGCATGGCCAAGTAAATAAAGACCCCTACTTGTATTTCCCCAGCCTTTAAAATCCTGCCCACACAGACCCAGCAGTGCTTGGGAGTACTTTGATCTTTCAGTTTTGTAGTTAGCAGATGAGTGGCTGAATTATATCAGCTGTGTTCCTCCAGCACTGAATGCAAAGTCTTAGAGCCGATTTAATTCAGTAAGATTTGGGCCTTCCATTCCAAGGAGCCTGTGCCAAGAGAAGGGCTACAAACTGATACATTAAATCCCATTTTGGTGCTCTGGCCAGGTGAGACATTGGCAGGCCTTTGGCTGGATGAGGCAGAGTCTGGGGGAGCTGGGAGGGAGGTTCCAGACATCGCATCTGTATAGGAGGAAATGAATGGGGGACTAAGGTGAACAGTTACTATGTAAATACTGTCCTCCCTCTTCTCCCAGCCTGGTACTGTTCTCTTTGCTCTTCCTTTTCCCCTTCTCTCTCTCTCTCTCTCTTCCCCACCTATTGGTCTCCTCCTCCTGCACAACTCCAGCTCGGGCCCAGGCCATTCCACTCATAACACCCAGTTACCAGCTTTGGAGAGAATTCGTAAGAAACCAGTTGAAAGTGATAATGGAGGAAGTTTGAGACAAGGGATACAGAATAGGGGATGGAAGAGAGATGGGAAGTCACCATTTTTGAAATGCTAGCTCGGAAGCCCAGAATTTAAATTTTGCCCTATTTTGGTTCATAAATTTCAAGATGAGGTAGAAAGCTACTATTTCTGATATCTTTTTAAAAGTAAGAAATTCTGGGGCAGCTAGGGGGCATAGTGGATAGAGCACTGGCCCAGGAGTCAAGAGGACCTCAATTAAAATCCAGCCTCAGGCATTTGACACTCAGTAGCTGTGTGACCCTAGCCAAGTCATTTAACCCTATTGCCCAGCCAAATAAATAAATAAATAAAACTAACAAGTTCTGGGGCATGAGACTATCAAAATGTTCAAAACATGTTTTGATGCCATTATATTTAAAGACTAAAGCTACCTTTTTATTTGTAATAGCGGATGGGAAATAACCTCATTAGGAAAACTATTAATAGGCCAATAAAGAAATCTGGTGTTGTGCCTAAAATAATAGGTAATTTCAAATACTGCTGAGTGATTTCTGAGCTTCAGTGGTAAATCTTTTCCTACAGGATTCTGAAGTTCAGTCCCAACATTAGGTCTAATGATGAGTTGAGAGAAGAACACGTGTGTCAGTCAGGGATGTCAAACACACAGCCAACAGGCTCCATTGCAGCAGTACCCCCAAGTGGACCTGAACCAGATTAAACTATAATTGGGAAATATTTAACAAAATGAATAAAATTACAATATAATATAGATTATTTTAATATGTGGTTTTCTAAGTCAACATGTGGCCTAAAGGAATCCTTATGCATGGTTTAGTGGCCTGTTTCAGTTTGAGTTTGATACCACTGCTCTATACTATGGACCCAGGTGAAAATAGGCTAACTTCTCTGTATGCAAATGGGCCCTACTACAGGAAAAACCAGTAAAGAAAGATTCAAACTTAAAAGTGCTTAATTGGGGAGCAGTTATTTTGTTTTACATAAAGTTATTCTAATACATTTTAAATATAATTTAAAAACAAAAATTGAACTGTTTTGCACATTTTCAGGAGCCTATAAATCAGTACGTCAGCAAACATTAAGCACCTACTAGGTTCCAGGTACTATGTTAGGTGCTGAGAATTCAGACAAAAATGAAGCATTCCATGCCCTCAAGACACTTATATTCTTTCAGGTGCAGATAAAATGTACAAACACATTTTGTACACTTGTATGGTAAAATCTCTTTTGTCTAAATCATCCTGCTATTTGACCTTTGTCAAACTCAGGCTAAGAAAAGAAAATGGCTTTAGACTCTTCAGAGATAATCAATTAATTCTGAACTCTGAAGCAATTATGACTTATTCAAAGTACATACAATTTATTCATATAGAGAAAGGAAGAAAAGGGCTGTGTTGGGTGAGACAGTTCATAGATTGGTGATGTTACCAATTAATCTCACTGTCATATCATGTGACTATGATATTAATCCTAACATGGAAAAGGGGCTATTAGGGTGAAGCAGAAAAATTCAAGAATGACGATCAGCAATCTATTCTAAAAGATGGCAACCATTCCCAGTAACAGTCTGCCTTCCTATGAAGACATACTTGGTTCTCTGACCACCAATGTTATTTCTAGCTCTTCCTTAGGCACTGTCACCCCATCACTGGCATCTGCCTGGAGTGAAAGTGCAGAGAGGCTCTGTAGGCATCGCCCACCTCTCCTGACTTCCACAGCATTTATAGCATGAAAGCCACCATATAGGTACTGCAGGAGGGGCCATCGGCAATGAAATCAGGGATTTCTCCTCGGTAACTTGGTGGTTAGAGTGCCTGGCATGGAGTCAGGAAGACATGAGTTCAAATGTGAATCCAGACATTTGCTAGCTGTGTGACACTAGACAAAACATTTAGATTCTGCTTCGGTTTTTCTTCATGTGTAAAATGGAGGTAAAGCTAGTAACCTCCCTGTCAGGGTCGTGAAGAGAAAAATGAGATATTTTTGCAGCACTTTATAAACTTTGAAGTGTTTCATAATGCTATTACTATTATGATATTCATAAAATCTTAGAAGACCATCTTTTGGAAAAGATTTTTGAGGTCATCTAGTTCAATTTCATTTGTAGATGAGCACGTTGAGGCCCAGAGACATAAAGTGACTTGCCCAAGGCCACACGAGGAATTAGTGGCAACGTCAAGACTTGAACCAAAGTCTTCTAACTCCTGGGCCAGTGTTCTTTCCACTACACCACAGATGGAAAGCCCAACCTGTAAAACCTCCTTCTTTCCCTGTCCCTGTTCTTGTTTCAGCCCCATAATACATAATTGGATAAATGGGAAGAAAGAGTGGCTAAAGTATAAAAATCTCACCCCTACACAACTCTCTATGTCATCGCTTACCAGGGATCCAAGGTTCAGCCCTGTCTTAGATGGACCTAATACCTGCAGGAAGTGTGTATGTGCTTTCATTATTATTCTGGCACTATTGTAAGCCTACTTTTAGAAATTGTTCCCTATCCATTTTTAGCTTATTATGTAACTTTTGTGAACTATCTGAACAGGAATTGTCTATCTCGTTTTTTTTTCCTTTTCTATCTTTTTTTTTAAAGAGGTGCTTGTGAAAATACCACATACACATAGTCCAATGCCAGTTATCTGATGGTATTAAAGCAACACGCCTGAAGACATTTTGTTTGCTGCATTGTCTTAATTCTCAAAAGGCATTACATCCAAAAAGCTGTTATAGTTTAGATTCAGATCCACTATGATCTAAATCCTCACCAGCCCTTTGTTCATCTCCCCTTGCCTTCTTCGCCAAGTATCACAGAGGCAACTCTGTGGTTGTAAAAGGACCTCTCTACTGGTGTACAATGGTGATCCCACTTGTGGGTTTAGGGATGGCTAATTATGAGAAAATCAAAAAAGCTTGGTCATAAGACTAGTTTCTCATGTGGGGAAATGTTGCCCTCATCTGCCCAAGACCACCGTTCTATCTTGATTGCCTTGAAGGCTTGGATATAATGACTTTGTGCATCATTTGAGATTTTGATCTCACTCTTTCAACCATGTCATCAGCATTTCTTTTAAATGGCACTTTTGGTTGTTAGAATAGAATTTGTGTGGTTATTTTTTTTCTATGAACAGCTATAGCAGAGAGACACACATTGGAAAATAATAGTATGTGCAACAAAAAAAAAGGATTTATTTTGTACAGACAGCAAAGCATCCTGTGTAATGTCACTTACACAAAGCACTTTGGAAGAAAAGAAATGGAAATCTGTTTTCCATAACTCATACAGACTCTTGTACATAGTTATATATGCTCACATATAGATATGAACTGCATATATCATACTGTATATCAGGCTGATTCTATTCTAGTGCTACATCTGGTGCCTATTGTCATAAATCTTTTAAAGAATTAGGTACTTTTTTCTATTAATATGTATAGTTTTGTGATTTGTCACAGTTATGTTTCATATAATCATAAGTTATTTTGTCTTGTTCCATGAAGTCCTTTTTTATGTCAAAGGTAAAATGAAGGGTTTGTGCACTTGGTACAAAATAAAACTGGAAATGTATAACAACCCCAGCATGGTGGAAATTGTCCTTTGGGGTGTCCTTGCAAGCATAACTGGCCTAGCTATTGTTTTGGTTTGGGTTTTCTGTTTGTTTGGTTTTTTTGCCATTAGGCTCTGTCATATTAGAGCCAGCTCGTATAATTAGAAGCAGATAAGTGGGGGAGGGGAGGAGCACCTCCAAGGGCAGTTTTTAAATGCCATGTTGCTTTAGGCCAAGGTCGAAGCCTGGATTCAATTATAGATATGAGAGGAAGAAATGACAATAAAAACGTGTGTCTCTCTGAATCTTTTACATGTTGGTACTGCCCATAAATAAAACATGAAGTTTGGTTTTGTCAGACTTAATTAAAGCTCGTATACATGTTTTATTGGTTATTCTATTAATCTGCTTCCCAAAGTGGTTAAATGTGTGCAGGGCCTTGGGGTTTGTAGGTCTTTCAGACATGATGCTATATACTGATATCGTGCTTTGAAAAAGTCCAGAAAGCTTGACATTCAAGGTGAAGAGATTTCTGTGTGCTGATGACTGAAGCTGTGGACCCTTTCATTGAGCTGCACCCTGGGGCACTGCTTAGCAAGACAGGAGTGTTGGATGGCTACTGTGTCCCGAATATTCCCAGTAGAAGTGGTCTAATTTTTTTCCAGTCTGGAACGTGCCATCTTGCAGAACTACTGGTTAGCTCTCTCCCAAACTACTCTTCAAGTGAGAATGTCAGAAACATTTTTTTAAAAATCCAGCAAAAACATTTTCAAAACCAATACAAATAAATGAAGGGAATCCAGCATGAATACACACCATTATCATAGAAAGCATCTTAGAAAACTGCCCGTGTGCTTGTTTCTAGGGCTTCATTGTTTTAGGGCATGGGAGAGAATAAAACAATGTAAGATGGCTAATAGCCGTAAGAAAAGATGGGGCTAACTCCAGGAGACTATGTTTGATTTAGGAAGCTCACTAAATAGTTTTTATATTTATTTAAGCATTATTTCAACACTGGGATGTCATCAATGTGGCTAATTCTTCCACTGATCCAGGTTTCAACTCATCCACATCTTAGTATTCCCTCAATTACTTATTGTATACCACCACTCCAAAAAACAAAGGAAAAAAATATCATCAATGCATCATCCAGTGGCCAATCTTCTAATAATGAGTCTCCAAATTTAACTTTGCTTGTCCTCAGTCAATAGATATAGCATAGCCAGACCAGATTTGAGTTTTTTTTCCAGCCCAATAAAACTGGTACTTTCTTAGTGTTAGCCTTCAGGAAGCCATTCAATGAGCCATTAGAATAGACTTTAGTGGGAGGTAATTATCAGAAGTAATAACATAATAATCCAAGTCCCACTATTACATCAAAGGTCTATGATTTCAACTACCTCCTAACGTAGTTGTGAGGATCAAATAAGATTTTTGTAATGTACTTAGCACAGTACCTGGAACACCATAGGTGTTTAATAAATGCTCATTCCCTTCCCTACTCACCATCTTCATTGTCCTGCTCCCTCTCACTGGGTGAGCTCTATTTTATTAATGTCTCATTTAAAATATAGCAGTAGGAACTGAACATAACATCTAGAGATGGCCTACCCCAGGCCTGCACATTTGGCCCACAAAAGGATTTTGGGCAGCTCACGAAAAACGTAGAGGACAGAAAACAGGCCTATACAACATACACGTGGCCCGCAGAGCTGCTGTGGGTGGTATGTTGTGCAGGCCTGACCTAACCAATGCTGAGTGAAGTGGGAGTAGTACTTCCCTTGTCCTAGATGCTACATCTCTGTTAATGCAATCTAACATTGCATTCGTTTTTTGGTAGCCATGTCAAACTATTGACTCATACTTACCTTGTAGTTCACTAAAACATATTCTCCCTATCCTGTACTTGTGTAAGGTTTTTGTTTTGTTCTGTTCTGTTTTTAACTCATGTTTAGCTTTTATTCTTATTGATTCTTACTAAATTTATTTTTGTGAGAATTGGCCCATTATTCTAAGCTATTGACTTCTTTTGCAGAGACTTCTGTCATCCAGGGTATTAGCTGTCCCTCTCAGCTTCGTGAAATCAGAAAATATGATTAACATTCAAAGTATTCAACTTGGAATAACTTAAACTGTTTACTATGACAAGGCCTAGGATTAGACCTTATTGAAAGACCACTTCTTTAAAAGGCTTCCTTCTTAGGTTGAGTTTCTCTCTCTGTAGGCTCATTCAACCAGTTATAAATTTATCTTTTTCATTGTCATCCAGTCTATATATACAATATACCCATATGTGTTTATGCGTGCATATGTAATATGTGCATATGTATATGTGTGTATGTATGTATACATGTGTGTTCCATATATATGTGTGTGTGTATATTTTTTTTCTACTAGGATATCATAAAAGTTGTTAAAGACCTAACAAAATCCTTATAATACTATGTCTTTAATCTGGCCTGGTGGTGCCTGCTTATAATCCCTGATATAAACTGGTGGATCTCAAGAGATCTGAGCTATAGTGGGTGTACACATTAATTGGCATTAATAGGTTGAGTCCCCAGGAGAGGCCAACAATTTGCCTAAGAAGGGAAAAACTATCCCAAGTCAGAAACAGAGCAAATCAAAGCTCCAATTCCAATGAAAATGGGACAAAACCTGTGGGTAACCTCTGCACTTCCATACTAGATGAGGTAAAGAGATCTGGTGGTTGTTTGGTTTTTTAAAAAATATTTTGCCTAGAGCATTTTCCTGATCTATCAGTATATTGGTTTCCTGTAAAGAAGAAAGTGAGTTTTGGCAAAACTTTTGAATAGTCAACCCATGCTGACAAAGTAGTCAACATTTCCCTTTCTAGAAGTTCACAACCATCTATTTAATACTTTGATCTAAAATTTTGCTAGTCATCAACTTCAGATTTTTAGGTTTATATCTTATGGAATCAACTTTTTCCCCCACTTTAAAAATAATTTATATCTTTTATTTTTTACAACACATATGCTTCCCAGTATATTATTTCGTCCCAACTGTGAGCAATCCCTTATTAAAAAAAATTTTTAAGGATTAAAACACAAACAGTTCATTGAAACTAATCAACACATGAAAAAAGTATAACATAATACGCAGTGTTCTGGACCTATAGTCCCTGTTTCTGGAGAAAGGAAAAAAGGAGGAATTGGGACATTTTTAAGGTAGTCACTTGCCAAGATATGAGTGACAGTAGTTCAACAGGGTAAGGGACTCAAGCACAGAGGACAGTATACAGTTGGAGCAGCTAAATAGAAAGCCAAGATTGAGAATAGAGAAAATGAAGCTAGAATAGATGAGAGCCTAAAAGAGCATATTCCTGTTCCTTCTTCTAGTCCAATATGCATGAAAGAAGGTGATTCCAGTAACAGAGATGGCCAGTGTATCATTGGAATTCTGCATCTGAAACAATGGATCACTCAGAACCTAAGCTTTCAAACAACCAATCCCTTTAATAAAAGTCACATTTGTACATCCACAGATAAAAGTAATTCCAACAATGAGGTTAAATGCAACGGGCAAGGAAGTTCTCAGGTCCAAAGAATTCCCTATCAGTCTTACAGATGATTTTAAAGTATGCCTAAAGTATATCCAAAAAGTAGGTCCAAACAGCCCACAGCTGGGTCCTAGATCAATCTTCCTCAGGCAAAGTTGATCAACCCATCCAAGGTCTGCTTCATAATTTCTTTTGATGGATTAACTGGAGCCTCCACAGTTCTACTAGTATTCTGGGGGTTTTTTTCCTTTTTTTTTAAGGCAGGTGGGGTTAAGTGACTTGCCCAGGGTCACACAGCTAGTAAGTGTCAAGTGCTTGCTCTGAGACCGGATTTGAACTCAGGTACTCCTGACTTCAGGGCCGGTGCTCTAACCACTGCACCACCTAGCTGCCCTGAAACATCTTAGCAGATTCTGGGGGTTTTGTGATGGAACATTAAGGAGTTTTATTTTTATTTTCTTTTTTGTTGTTGTTATTTTCTTTTTTTTTTTTAGGCAATTGGGGTTAAGTGACTTGCCTAGGGTCACACAGCTAGTAAGTGTCAAGTGTTTGGTCTGAGGCCGGATTTGAACTCAGGTCCTCCTGACTTCAGGGCTAGTGCTCTATCCACTGTGCCACCTAGCTGCCCCTCTACTAGTACTCTGAACCACAATAACAAGGGATGAAGTGTTTTCTTGGGGAGAAGAGGTCTCCGTGAGTTCCACAAGATGGAAGGTATATAGAGGGAAATGACTGAGGGGAAATTTATTCTCTATGGAATGGCTTTCTCAAGGGTACATTGAATTTGGAGGGGAGGGCCAGAACTGTAGAAGGATGTCAGAGGTTTAAGTATGAGATGGCTAGAGATGAAAGAGATAGGGGGCAACAGGAGAAGGGAGATTATTTTCATTTAGGTGGTTGGTAATAGCATTTGGATTAGGAGAGAAAGAAGCTGGAGTTTGCTAGAAATAGAGTCAGGATGTAGTACCTCTTAATGGTAATCTTATCCTAAAGTCTTGGGTGGATAACAGAGGGAAATATCCATTCTCTTTTATACATTAGGGGAGAAGTAAGATTTAGCCTGGGGCAACAGTCCTGCTCATAAGGGAAATTCTGATGATAAGAAGTCTGGAATCTAAGTCTCTGATCCAAGGATCTAGGGTCTTAGGCTCTGGTTCTAGAGATAAGATGCCTGAAATTCAGAGCCTGGGCTAGGTCCAGCCCAGTAATATATACATATACATATATGTGCATACATGTATATGAAAGAGAATAACAAAAAAAACTCAAAAATTTGAAATTGCAATGGAGTAACAGAAATGAAGTTGAAATCAATGGGAAGAAACTGACCAGAATATTATAAACACAATTTACAGAGTACTGATTTAAAATAGGAGAGAAATATTAGTTTAATAGGAGAACATACAAATAAAATAATTATAATCCTAAATATAAGTGGACCAAATTGCCTAAGAAAATGAAAGATGGTAGACAAATTAGCGAAGGAACAAAATCCAAGGAAAAAATATTATACTATGAAGGAAAATGGACTAAAACCCCCTGATGAAAATGCTGTGGACTCCCCAAGGATCATGGAATAACAATAAGAAACTCCACAATTATTTTTAAACAATCAAACTTTTAAAAGAAGATAATAAAAATTGAATTAAATTAGAAAGTAGTGCTGTCAATTAAAAATTTAAAAAGACAAACATAAGGGCAGAGAAAAATAGAAAACATGATAGAAACTCTCTCCAAAAGAGAAAGTGAACTGAAAAAGAATGATAGATTTGGAACACAAAAAGAGGACATAAATTCCATATAATTCAAAGTAATTGATCTCAAAGACAGTATGAACAGTGATAATTTAAGAATTGCAAGTCTACCAAGGGAATATGATTCATCAGAAGCATAAATGCAAAATGACAGAAAATACAAGTAAACTGTCCAATGCACACATAGCACTGAACAAGAGAATCCATCAGAGAAAATCCTCATACTTAAAACTCCAAGGAACATAGTGGTTAAATTTCACAGTTTCAGTAGCAAATATTAAATTATTCAAGCACTTTCAGCTATTAAGAAACCTCTTAACTTAATAATGAAGGATTATCCCACAGTTGCGAAAAACTAGAAAAGACTGAAATAACATAATCAAGAAAGCAAATGCATTCAAAACTGTAACCAAAAATCATATATCCTGAACAGTAGAGACTAATTATCTATAAAAAGTTATACTTTCATTATAAGAGAGTCATCTAAGTAATTCCTTAAAAATAAGAATATATGACTTAAAATATTCCAAACAAGGACAAAAATTCACTATTTGAAAAAAAAAATTACTGGGAATACCGGAAAACAGTATGGCAAAGACTAGGTATAGAACAACATCTTTCATCAAATACCAAGATAAGATCAAAATGGGTACATGATTTAGAAATAAAAGGGGATACAACAAGTAAATTAGGGGAGCATGGAATAGTTTATCTATCAAATCTATTGATAAGGGAAGAAGTTATGACCAAATAAGAGACAGAGAGTATTACAAAATGTAAAATGGATGATTTTTTATTATATGAAGTTTAAAAAGGTTTTACACAAACAAAACCAATGTAGCTGAGATTAGATGGAAAGCAGAAAGCTGGAAGAAATATTTTACAGCAAGTTTCTCTTATAAAGGTCTTATTTTTCAAATATATAGAGAACTGAATTAAATTTATAAGAATACAAGTCATTTCCCAACTGATAAATGGTCAAAAGGATATGAACGGGCAGTTTTCAGAAAAGGAAATCAAAGCTATCTACTGTCATAGGAAAAATGCTCTAAATTACTATTATTTAGTTATCAGATTAAAACAACTCTGATTTACCTCCTGAGAACTATCAGATTAGCTAATATGACAGAAAAAAAAATGATAGATACTGGAGTGGATATGAGAAAATTAGGACACTAATGCACTATTGGTGGGATTGTGAACTGATCCAACCATTCTGGAAAACAGTTTGGAACTATGCCCAAAAGGATCTAAAACTGTGCATACCCTTTGACCCAGCAATACTACTACTAGGTCTGTATCCCAAAGAAGCAAAAAATAGTGGAAAGGATTTATTTGTACAAAATATTTATAGCACTTATTTTTTGTGATGGCAAAGAAGTAGAAATTGACAGGATGCCCATAAACTGGGGAATGGCTGAACAAGTTGTGGTATATGATTGCAATGGAATACTACAAGAAATGACAAGCAGTATGACTTCAGGAAATTCTGGAAAGACTTACATGAACTAGTGTAACATGAAGTGAGCAGAACCAGGAGAACATTGTACACAGTAACAGCAAAATTATATGATGATCGACTATGAATGACTTAGCTGTTCTCAGCAATACAATGATCTAAGACAATTCCAAAGGACTCGTGATTTAAAATGTTATCCACCTCCAGAGAAAGAACTGGTGGAGTCTGGATGCAGATGGAAGCATACTATTTTTCACTTCCTTTATTTTTTCATGGGTTTTTTTGGTCTGTTTTCTTTAATAACATGACCAATATATACATGACCTATATAGAAATATGTTTTGCATGACTGCACATGTATAACCTATATAAAATTGCTTACTATCTTACGGAGGGAGAAAGAAAATATGGAACTCAAAATCTAAAAAATGAAAGGTAAAATTTTCTTTTACATGTAATTGGGGGAAAATAAAATTTATTTAAAAAATAAAAATAATTCCAAAGTAACACTAAATCTATTGTAGAGCTGATAAATAAAACCAGAGCTTTTAAAAAAAGCCTTAAACTATTCAAAGGAAGAGAGAAGAAAATTAAATTATCAAATTGCAAAAAAATAGAGGAAATAAAGGGAATTAATGGAAACCATAATAACCAATTACATGTCATTGAAACTGGAAATTCAAAATGAATAAGTAGCTATAAAATATAAAAATACCTAAATTAAGTAAATAAGAAATAAAAAGCTAAGTCAGAAAAAATCTTGAGGATCTCATTGCTTGTGATGGTCTACATTTATATGCAATTTGATTCAAAATGCAGACACAGAGGTCTACTTGTACTTCTAGGTTAGCCAATCTGTCATACCATTTACCTGGGCTCATTGAAGGTAAAAAGAGTGTAGCAGATGGCCAAATGACATTAAATGATTAGTCTTTACCACAATCAAGGAAGAAGGACTATTGGTCTGTGGGGCAAGAAGGCAGAAACTGTTGTCAATAATCTTGACAAGGACACTGGCTCTCTCCCTCACCTCCCTGAGACTGCCTTTAGGCAACTTGTAAAAGCTGGGCCAATGTGAAGTGACCTTTTCACAGCAGAGCTGATTGAACTGACAGTGGGGTGGGGATACAGAGGGCTGGGTGAGACCCCTGTGTGGTACAGCAGAAGTGTTCTGGGCAATCTGGTTACTTGATTGGCTTGGGGGAGGGTGGAGAAGAATCTGAAGTCTCCTTCATGAATCCTCTCTCAATTCCTCCATGTGTTGGACTTCTTTCCCATCACTGAATTTATTTTGTATATTATTTGCCCTTCTGTAAAATATTGTATTCCCCAGAACGTCAGCTCCTTGAGGGCAGCAACTATATCACTTTTGTCTTTGTATCCTCAGTGCCTACTACCATTAATAAGTGGCACCATTGTGTGTTGATTGCTCATGGATTGATCAGTTCGGTGGACTGTATGTCAAATCGAGGGATGCCATAAAGCATAGTATATAGTGACAGGCCAGATTCTGGTGGAACAACGGCACAAGGGGAGTGATAGCAGCAACCTTAGCAGCATGTTCTGGGGCTTCTCAGTTGTGCCCATACCAGATGATCTGAGAGACATGCAGTCAGAGATCATAGGATCCTTATACTGTAAAGGAAGTCAAATGATGGGGGTGCTTAAATAATCCAAGAAAAAAAATCCAAGGGAAAAAAAATTTCAGGAATGCCACAGCATCCTTCAACACATTGAAGCTTGCCAGACAGCAAGTGGTTTGAGCATTTGTTGTAGTCTGGTACTTTTAAAATAAAGTAATATGTTGTCATTTTTAAAAATCCATATGTTTCCTGGTTTGGCTTTGCTCTGTGCACAATACTGAACACCTGTATAGTTTGACCCACTGTGCTTTACAGTATGACCCATAATAGTAAATAGCTACGTAATATAGTTCATTGTCCCGCACATCATACAGTATATTGTATAGCTTTGAAGAGCAGAGTCCTTTACATATGAAAAAGCCTTTGGTAACTGTTCTGACCTACATCGATTCTTTAGTTTTATTGCCAAATTACAGTTAATCTTTTTCCATTTGTACATATCACTGAGCTACCAGCAAGTTGGAGTTATTTTAAAATCATGATAGCCATTGTCTCAAAAAGCTTATTTCACAAATCCAGTGATTTTTATCCCAGTGTCAATATGTCTATCCCCTTCTCATTCTCTTGTTATCCATTCACATAAAAGATAAGTTAGCAGCAGGTAAAATCTTAGTCAATCAAAGTTGCCCTCAAATACAATAGAAAACCAGTTGAACTAGATTATGGAAAATTAGATAGAAAAACATACTCAGCATTTCATAATTCCAAGACGTCCTTGGGTAAGCTCATTCCATGCTAACAGAGATTCACACTTTAAAGTTCTGTAAGTCATTCGTTTGGAAAGTCAACAAGGTATAGTGAAGAGACAACTGGACTTGGAGAGTAGAAAAGTCCTTCTGAAAAACATTAGCCAATAAAGCCTGAATCGTAGATAGGTTTGGCTGTTCTGCCTTTTTAGAGGACAGACCCCAAGAAACAGAAAGAGGAGAATCCTGGAACTCTTCCTGAGAGTTGCCCTAGCCCTTGATGTATGTTCCCTTTTGCCTTAGATCCTAGATCACCTAAACTGGGCTTTGCCTTTCACTGGGCTGAGGTCGGTATATCCCAGCTGACACACATTATACATAGTGTAGTTCAAAGAACATGAGTCTGAGAACTAGTCTCTAGTTCTGACTTGGCCATTAATTCATTGTTCACCATAGGCAAGTCAATTCCCCTCTCTTAGATGACCTCTAAGATCCCTTCCAGTTCTAAAATTCTGTGATTATATTCCATAAGTATTACTACCGGCACTGTCACTCCATTCATTCATTCATTCATTCAACAAGCACCTAAATGTCTGCTATGTGGTAGGTACCCTAGGTAGGTACTGAGGATACAAAAGCAGCTAGGTGAAGCATTGGATAGACTATTAAAGTTGGAGCCAGAAGACCCAAGTTCAAATCTTACCTCAGATACGTACTAGCTGTGTGACCCTGAGAAAATCCCTTACCTCACCTCAGCAGCAAGTTTCTTCATCTGTAAAATGGAGTCAAGGACAGCACCTACCCTCAAAGTGTTGTTGTGAGGATCTAATGAGATCAAGTAAAATGTTTTGCAAACCTTGAAGCACTCTATAAATACTGTCTATTATTGTTACTAATATTAAAATAATGGAGGTAAACATGGAACATTCCCTGTCCTCCAGAATCTTAAATTCTATTGAGATGAAACAGTGGGGAACCTATAGCCTTGAGGCCACATGTGGCCTTCTAAGTCTTTGGGTGTGGCTTTTTGACTGAGTCCAAGTTTTACAGAACAAATCCTTTTATTAAGGTGATTTGTTCTGTGAAATTTAATTTCAGTCAAAGGGCTGCACTTGAGGACCTAGAGGTCTACATGTGTCCTCCAGGCTGCAAGTTCTCCACCCCTGATTTGGATCAAATATCGAAGGGAACTTGGAGAGCATTTGGTTTAACCAACTAATTTTATAGATGAAAAAACAGAGGCCCAGAGAAGTTGTGACTTGATCAAGGTCACATGGATAGTAAGAGAAATGAGATTTGAACCGAGACCCTCTGAATCCAGAAGGAGTTATCTTCCCACTGAACTGCACCTTATTTATTTATATAGGTAAATTATGTCAGTCAACAAGTATTTGTTGTCTGATATGTGCCAAGCATTGTGCTAAGCACTGGGGATAGAGAGAATGTCGAGAGAGTAAGCTCTCAGTCCAGTTTTGGGAAACAACATGAAAATAATTACATGCTATACACATATGCATGTGTTCATGGGTAGCTATGTCTATAGTACATACATACATATATACACATAAAAGTATATGAGTGTGTGTTTATTTGGCATAGAAACATGGAGTACAATAGTTTTCATATCTAACTTGAAAATTAATACAGTCATATTGGGAAGTGAACAAGCCAAGAGAGTGTACACATACACACACACACACACACACACACACACACACACACACACACACAAAACTAGAGATAACAGAGGAAAGGCTCTTGCATTAAGGAAGAACAAAAAGGTTTCTCATAGGAGGGAGGGTTTTTTAATGAGAATTGAAGGAAGCCAGAGAAGTCTAGAGGCAAAAATGAAGAGAGAGAGCTTCAAGCATGGAGGACAGCCAGTGAAAATGCCCTGAGTTGGGAGATGGAGTATCTTATGTAATGAATAGTAAGTAGGAGTAAGTAAGAACAGTAAGATTGAGGAGTATGTGGGTATATGTAAGATGTAAGAAGATTGTAAAGGTAGGAAGGGGCCATGTTAAGAAGGCATTTGAATGCCAGAAGAGTTTATATCTGATCCTGAAGGTATATATGAAATATATAAGGTAAATCTAAGGAAATTTCAAGGGAGTGGAGAGATACAAGCAATGGAGATGCCAGGAAAAGATCCATGTTGAAGGTGACACATCTACCTAAGCCTTGAAGGAAGCTAAGGATTCTAAGAGCTAAAAGTGAGAAGGGAATGCTTTCCAGGTGTAGAGAGCAGTTCACGCAAAGGCATGTTGATGGGAGATGTAATGCTGTGCACAGGAAGCAGGAAGTACGCCATTTTGGCTGTTCCACTTTTTTGTACAGAGCCCTAGATGAAAGGTGTTTGTTTGCCAAGAGCTGCTACCACGACCCTGTCTCAAGCCTCCAAGATTAATTTCTCTCTTGGCTTGTCTTACTTCCTAACATGACTGTATTCATTTTCAAGTTAGATATGAAAACCATTGTACCACATCTTCCCATGCCAACTTATAGATTTACTGCCAAGCTATATTTGCCTGGTAGTCAATGTCATTAATGATTCACAAACGAGAAGGACCTGTTCGGTGAATTGTGACAAAGAACTCCTTTTTGTGGTCTCTGCTCAGATCTCCAGCTCAGCTTTGAAGTCACTGGGACATGCCAACCTTATGCCTAACCTAATTGAAAGCCAAGAGGAAAGTACAATGAGTGGATTCCCAAGAAGGAAAATTCACTAGAATCCTCAGCTTTTCATACTCTATGAGTTCAAATCCTTTCAGTAGACCAGAACCCAAGCTACCAGATAGTCAAGAAATGTTTCACTGAAACACAGGAAAGAAAGAAGCTAAGGGGCCTAAGAAGACATGATGAAGAAAGGTCAAAAATAGATATTTAATTAGCTATAACATTGCTAGGTTTTCAGGATCACCTCTAAGGAGAGAAACAGGTTCTGAACTAGGAGACCATGGTAGGAAGCTAAGTTAAGGACTGCAGTGGGTATTTAAGCTCTGGAGTTAAAGTTAGGAAGACTTGAATTCAAATCTTGCCTCAGACATTTGCTAATTTTGTGACTGTCTCAGCATCACATTACCTCTCTTAGCCTATCTTTCTTCAACTGTGAAATGAAAGGAATTGGACTAGGTGGTCTCCAAGGTCTCTTCTAGCTCAAAATCAAAATCAAACCTATGGTTTGACTTCCAGACCTACTACTTATACTTATTAAATGCTCAAGAAATATTGGCGAGATGGAATTTAATTGAATAGCTGTGTGACATTGACCAAGCCACTACCTTGTCTTTCAAAGTCTCTCTTTCCTCATCTGTAATATTATACTACCAACCTCATAGGGTTTTTTGGAAAGTGCTGTACAACCCCTAAAGTGTTGTCTAAAAGTGAACTCCCAGTGTCATTTTCCCCCTGACCTCTCCTTCAACTGGACCTCCTAGATTGGGTCCCCAGGAGGGTGACTAATTCCTAGTTCAAGATACTACATGGATTCTCACTCCTCAAGCTATAGGTGGTCATGAACCCCTACTAATATGCTTTCATTTCAGTAAGACAGCAGACAAAAATATCTCAAAGCAAAGGGATTTACTTATAGTATAGAACAGACATTTCCCCTACAAATATAGGGCATATTCTTCCCTAAACACACATAATATTAGCAGGAAGAATAGGTATATACACAGAATATATTGGTAGGGAGGCATTCATTTGTAGGGTACACATAAGAGCAAGGGACTCTTCCATGTCTTTTCTCTTCCTGTGGCAACCTCTCACTGTTCCTCCCCAGGCAGAACCTCTGCTGCACAGATTGATCATCTGGCCTCCTTGGTATGGTCTTTCTTGTATCCTAATTCATAACTGCCAGGTCTAATATTCACTTGAATCCATAATTGGCTTTCTTCTCTACTGCCAGGAATCATATTCTTCAAGTCTGTGTTCTTGTGAGTAAAACACTTTGTAAAGGAATAAATATAATATAACTAAGTTAAATCTGAGTTATTTCTATGATGGGGAAAATGGGGTCAGCAGAATTTTTGCAAGTTTTGGTTACTAGTTCATTGACATCCTTAGCAGCTTTTATTCATCTTTGATATTCTGACCCTGATTCACTAAGTATTAGAGATTCATTTAGATTTAACAATTGGTGGCAACATTGATAACAGTCTAGATCAGGATCATAGGATCACAGATTTATACCAGGGAGTTCTCCCCTAACATTTGTTCTTTCCTTTAGCAGTTCTTTAATATTTTAAATCAAAATATTACTTTAGGTGAAGTTAGATTTGTTTGTGAGATAAATGCAAATAGAAGAAAAGATAGGAAACAATTTACACATGATTTATGGTGGCCTTTATAGCTGAAAATTCCTTTTTTTTTTTTTCAAATTTTAGGTTTGGAACTTAAGCATCTTTGTTTCAAGGGACAAAGCAACTCCTTTATCTACAGTTCTCTACTGTTATCTTCCCACAGGGTCATGGTGTATTGACAAATAGAAAATGACAGCCTTCTCAAACTAGAATAGGGGATAATGATTCTGAGCCTCAGTTTCCTCTACAATAAAATGGGAATAATGGTACCTTAGCACTTTTCTTAGAGCAACGGTTCTCAACCTGGAGTCCCTAAATTTATTGTTGCTGCTATTGTTTTATAATACTTTGATAACTATATTTCAATTTATTTGGTTTCCTTTGAAGTCTTATGCTTTCTCCTTTACACATTTAAAAACATTATTCTCAGAAGGGGCCCATAGGCTTCACCAGAGGTGCCAGTGAGGTCCAGGACACAGAAAAGATTTAGAACATCTACCTAGAGAGTTGTTGTGAGGGTTAAATACAAACATGTATATAAAGATGCTTGCAAACTTTATGATGCCATATAAACGTAAGTTGACAGTTATTTTTATTATGTCTCACTGTGGGCTTTGAAGTGACCTTAACTTCTTGAGAGCTATGCTTGTATACGTGTAAAGTACATTTTAGAACAAGCATGGCAGCACATTATGCC
This sequence comes from Phascolarctos cinereus, assembly GCF_003287225.1. Classification (NCBI taxonomy): domain Eukaryota; kingdom Metazoa; phylum Chordata; class Mammalia; order Diprotodontia; family Phascolarctidae; genus Phascolarctos; species Phascolarctos cinereus. Next base: position 121,481,438 of record NW_027555847.1, read on the forward strand.
CACTTTCCAAGGACCAGCCTATCTAAGTTTTGTTGGACACTAGACTGGCCATTTTGTGATGAATTCTTTAACCAAGGTAACGCATGAAACAAAGACAAATATCAAATGACCAGAGTCATATGTCATCCTCTTCAGCTTTTACAGGGATATTAGCAGAATGGTAGAAAAGGGGCAGCAGTTGTTAAGAACCATAATTTTTTAATCAACTATACATATTAGCTACAAAAAATTTAATAAGACCTTTTAAATTAAATTAACTGTTGGCATTCTAAATGTGAGAGCCTTGACCAATGGGTAAAAGTATTACTGTAAGAGAATTATATCAATCTGAACCTTGTCACTATAAATAAAACCAGAAAACGAATGAAAGTTGCCCTCAAATAAAAGGATAATTCATAGATTCTCCTTAGGCAAACATACAAGGTATGTCCAAAGGACATAAGAAACACCATTCTGTGAGGGACTTGGTGATATTATATTGCAGTGTTGATTATAAGCATTTTCAAAAAGATCTTTGCGAAGATAATTCTGCTTATGGAGTCAAATCTGTTGTAGATATGAGAAGGTAGGGAATTTCTATGGACAACTCAGTAAGACCTTCCAAATTAAATTAATATGTAATTTAAGACTTGGTGATTTTAACTCAAATGTGAGGATTAATCGAAGGATGCTGCCCTTCCCCACTCCCCCCCCCAAAAAAAGCATTAGAAAACATGGTTCAAGAGTAAAACAATACTAGACGTCAAAGGTGAATAAGATATGTAGAAACCTGTTGTCAACATATCTTAACTACTTTCTTTAGGAGGAAAGCTGGAAGGCCCTAAACATGAAGAAAGCAAATTACAGCACACATACACAAATGAAATGGGTTATATTTTAACAGTCAAGAAGTGACTGCTTACTGATATAGTACTCATTTTCTAATCAGTTTTCAGTATATAATGGAACTACAGGTTTAGGACAAAGATAAAAATGAATATGAAATGGGAAGAAAGAATTTAAAACAGAGCAGTTACAATGTGCAAATGAGGCATCTCCAACCTGACCTATTTAAACATACTATCAGTGTCTAAAAATAGGGAAAACAATAGACAGTGGCACAGACTATTACAGTTTCCTAAGGAAGTTTAATCAATGTAAATCAATTACTACAATGTGGAGATCAAAAGAGCAGAAACTGTTTAATCCAGTGAACACTTAATCTCCTTGCCAAGTGGAAAATTATGGAAGACAAGTGCAATACTAGTTTTGACAACAAACTAGCTTACAGTAGAAAATAATGGAAGATTATGCATAGTATCACCTTGTAAAATGGTGGGAAGCAACGGAAAGAAAAACAAATTTCCAGGAAGCATGGTGAGAGACGCAAGGCAGGTTATCCTGAAAATATTTCATCAATCAATAAACTTATTTATTTTTAGAATTTAGGTATAAAACTAGGGGGATAATGATAAAAATGGAAAAGATCTATAAACATTTCTACAATAAACTCTTTTCTCCATCAATGAAAGTCAAGCCACTATATTTCTGCTCTAACACCATAATTCCCAATAGGTTACATTATAAAATAAAATAGGACAAATGAAAGATAAAGATGAAAAGGCTAAAATGCCTAGATGAAATCTACATGGAGGAGGGGTGTGTTAGAAATGATACAATTTTGAAGGCATTAAGGGATGATCAATTCTCAATATAACTGAAAGTGGGGACACAAACTACTTTGAAAAATCCTTGGACCTTATTTGTCTTATCAAAATAAAAAGGCATCTAAGAAAATATCAACAACTACAAATGCCTGTTCTCCCATCTCTACAAAGTCTTTATGAGAATAATCTTCGTATTCATTGAGAACATCCTTGATAAAGGTATAAAAAAGAGAACAGAACCTTTTGCAAATGCCATTTGCCAGTCAAACAAATCTTTACAGGCATACATTTGACAAAAAGGGATAGGGAATGAAACATTCCATTGTGTTTAATGTTTGTCAATTTTTTTAAAAAAGCATTTGATTCCGTAGAGCAAAATGTTGGTTCTCCTCCAATAAGATGTCTCCATTGTCTGTGTGAAAACCATACAAGTCTCCTTGAAATATGTAATGACATAGATATGGTAGATGAGCTTCTAATTATTCACATCAAATTATTCACATCAAAGTGTGGAGACCTATGCTCACTAAAGGTGTTTACTACCTTCACAGAAGATGTCCCAAACAGAATCCAAATAAAAGAGGGATTTCCCACAGTTGATGAGGTCCTCCAGATGCTACAATTTACAGATGACTTTGTGCTGACATCACATATAAAACCATGGAACATTGCAGAGTATCTTAAATGAGATCCATAATCACTAGAGGAATTTGTCCTAACTCCAAATGAAAAGCCAAGTGGATGAAAGAGGTCTATTGTCCGAATTCTGACAAATAATTAAATGGGCAACCTATACAGTTGGTCTAATAGCATAATACCAATACAATTTAATTAACTAAAGATCCATTCAACACCTAGTAGTAGCAAAGTACTGCACTGGGCACAGAGGATATAAGGACAAAGCCAAAATACTTCTTGTCTTTAAGGATCCTATATTCTACTATATATAACTAAGTAAATATGAAGTATCCAAAAAGAAATACATAGTTATTTCCAGGGGAAGAGAGCACTAAAATGCTAGAGGGGATAAAAAAAGGTCTCACATAGGAGATGGTGCCTGAGATGAGTTCTGGAGGAACATAGGAATTCTATGAAGTAGAGGTAAGAAGTCCAGACATGGGAGACTACCTGTCCGAAACCCTGGAAAATGGAAACAGTACGTTGTATGTAGGGAGCAGCTAGCAGGCCCATTTTACTAAAATGGAGGATATATGAAAAGGAGTAGTATGATATAATGTTGGAGAGGGGGGTGAGAGTCATATTGGCCCTGGATTTAAATGCTAAGCTAAGGAGTCATTAGTTTATTCTAGAGGCAAAAGGGAGTCCCTCATGAACTTTGAGGAGGTGAGGTAACACAATCTGATCTATGTTTTAGAAATATCTGATTGGCAGTAATATGGAGGATAGATTGGAGAGATGAAAAACTGGAAGTAAAGAGGTCAAATAGGAAGCTATTATAATAGTTCAAGAATAGGAAAAAGTGATCCAAGAGGCTGAAATAGGGTAAAGGCTGTGTCAGTGGAGAGAGGGGAGTGCATCTGAGAGATGTTATGGGAGTAGAAGCAATAAAACTTGGCAACAAATGCGATATGGGAGTTTTGGGAGAGGGAGGCTGGCTCCAAGGTAGTAAATCTGGGTTATTGGAAGACTGTGGTACCCTCAACAAATCTAGGAATGTCTGGAAGAGGGATGTTTGTGGGAAAATATAATGGACAGACACTTCAAACAGAAAATAAAGTGGGCCTAGAATTGAAAAGGAAGAAGAGAGTGGGATGGATTATCTTTGAGAAACTATATAGTGCTTTTAATAACCCCAGCCTTCTCCTCAAAACGTAGGTTCATGTTTTTAACATTAGTATTCTGATATAAGCATAAGTCACATCAGACCTCATGAGTCTGGTTTCTTCTCCCTTACCAAGCTACACATATTTACGTGATTCAGTATGGATATGAGTCATGGGATACTATAGTCTCTAAACAATTAAACTTGAGGGTCACTCAAAAGGCAATGGGGAAGCACATGCCTGACATAAGTGGGCTATAACATACAACCCTTGAAGAATCTACATGGAAACTTAGCTTAAAAAATATCATTAGACAAATATATGAGAAAAGGAGATAGCCTGGTCACGTAGGGAAAGTACAAGACAACCAATTGCATTTTCCATTGTTATGGAAGCATTGGCAAGGTATCTAGAAGAAGGGCCACTGTGCATTGGGCAGACCCCTGCAGAGTCACACCAGATGAGAAGGTATGGATGGGTTGGATGTGGTTTATATTGCCAAGGGGAGTATCCACATCAAATAATAACAACAATAACTAACATTTACATGGTACTTTAAGGTTTGCAAAGCACTTTATAAATATTACTTCATTTCATCCTCACAACCACCCTGGGAAGTAAGTGCTGTTATTATGCCCATCTTACAAAAGAAATTTGGGCAGATGGAGGTTAAGTGATTTATCCAGGGTCACACAGCTAGTAAGTGTCTGAGGCAGGATTTGAACTCAGGTCTTCCTAACTCTAGGTCTAGTACTTTATCCACTGTACCACCTAGTTGCTTCTAATAAGAGAAATCTGTCAACACATTTTCTTTAAAAGTCCTCATGAAAGCCCTTTCTGATATATGCATATATAATATCCATACAACCCTTGAAAACATGTGGTTTGGCTAGGAAGAAGCCAAGATACGACATTACATATGCCAATGCCAGTAAGTACCTTTCTCTGGGAGCAGATAGCAGAATCAGAAGTACCTTAGCTGGTGTAATTTTGATGGGTAGCTCTAGGTGGGATAAGATCATAGCTCCCATGATTCTTTAGTGTTCCAATTCAGGTGCACAATGTGTGGAAGCTTTGAAGCAGCCACTTACAATGCTGGACTGGCACCAATGCTTAGAAATACATCCACACAACAAAATGATAACATGAGTAGAGAAGACCCAAGCCCATGCAGCAGCACTGGATCTTACAGTACTCAGTCCTCTGATTCTTGTCATATAATAACCATAGTCAGCATTTATATAATGCTTCAAGGTTTGCAAAGCATTATACATGTCATCTCATGTGATCCTCAAAACAACCCAGGGAAGTAGATGTTATTATTACTCCCATTTTACAGAAGAGGAAACTGAGATACAAAGAGCTAAGTGATTTCAATGTCACACAGCTAAAGCATCTGAGGCAGGATTTGAATTCAGGTCTTCCAGACTCTTAAGTCCAGTACTTTCTGTACTTTGTTGTCCAGCTGCATGTCAAGCCATCTCATTTCAAGCCAACGCTACTCCATACAACTAGCCACTGTTCACATCAGCTGAAAACTTTGCTACTAGTAGGTGAGAGTATTCCTCTTCAGACATTTCCTCATTTCCCAGCAGGCTATACTCATTTTGATTTTTTTTATTTTTCTGGCTGTACTTATTTTGGATTTCTTTGACTTTTCCACATGAGTACCTATTTCACAGGGTTTTTGTGAGGATCTATTTAGCTAATGTAGCCTAAAAGTACTATGTAAATACAAGAATTATTATTATTAGCTATTGGTTTAGTCTTTATATCACTAGTACCTAAAATAGTGTCTTTATATAGTATGCATTTAAATAATTTGTTGAATTGAATTGGCTATTCAATCTCTGCTTAAAGACTTCCAGCAGAGAGGAAGGACCATTACTTCTCAAGAGAAACTCTTCCATTTTCAACAAATCTCATTGTGCATGTGTTTTACATTTCATTGATACATTCTGCTTTGGGACATCAATCACATCCCAGTAATTCTTTTGTTCTATAAGATTTTCCCATAAAAACAATAGAGCACAAATAATAATAGTAATTATGATTGACAACTTATGTAGCTTTCTGCTTTTAGAGTTTACTCTTTCTTAATGGTCTATCAAAAATCATTTATTAAGAGCCTACCATGGACCAGATACCATGCAAAGCACTGGACATATAAAAAGAGGTAAATAACAGCCCCTCCCCTCAAGGACCTCCCAATCAAATGTGAGAGACAAAAGGCAAACGAATATGTACAAACAAGCTATAGGAGAAATAGGAAGTAATTTAAAAGATAAGGCACTAGAATTAAGGCTTAGCAAAGACTTCATGTAGTAGTTGAGGTTTGAGGGAAACCAGGAGAGCCAGAAGGCAGAAATGTGGAGGCAGAATATTCCAGGCATGGGGGACAGCCAGAAAGAAATGTCTGAAGCCAAGAGATGGAGTATCTTTTTTTTTTTTTGTGAAACAGCCAGGAGGCCAATGTCACTGGACTGAAGAGTGTGTATAGGGCAGTAAGGTATAAGAATACTGGAAAAGTGAGAGAAAGGAGGTACTAGATAAAGAAGGACCTTGAATACCAACAGAGAATTTTGTATTTGGAGTGGAATGGAGTGCAGAAAGACTTGAGGTAGGCATATTTACCAAACTGTAAAAATCCAAGTGCAAGGTGATGAGCACCTGAACCATGGTGATGCCCCCAAGGAGTTTATGTACTATTAATGTGGAAGTAACACGCACACAGTTGAGTAAATATAAAATATAAAAATGTACTTACAAAGTAATTAGCAGAAGTGGCACAAAGTTATAGGTGGGTGGAAATCAGGATAAGCTTCATGTAGGAGGTAGACCTTGAGCTGAGCATTGAAGGAAGTTAGTGATTCTGAGTTGGCAGAATAGAGTGTATTCAGACATGGGGGGGGGGCAGTCAGTGCACAGACCTAGAGATGGGAGATCTAATAGAAGAGATGGGGAATAAGTAGGGCATTTTGTATAGAACATGAATTGATTGTCTGAAGAAAATATGCAATAAGTCTGAAAAAAGGAGAAAGAGGGAGGAGAAAGACAGTGAAGAGCTCTAACTAGCAAATGAAGGAGTAAAGAGGAAGAAGGAAGAGGGGGCCATGGGAGGTTCCTGGACAGGGATTTTTTAAGCCATTAGAACTTCCCGAGTGTTTTCTCCTGTTTTCCACATGGGTCAGACTTATGCTTCAGGAAAATCACCTTAGTGGTTATGTGGTCTTGTGGTGGATAAAATGGAAAATGAGAGAAGATTAGGAAACTACTTCAATAGTCCAGGTGAGATATGATAAGACCCCAAACCACAGTGCTGGCCACATGAATGTCAAGAAGGGGACAAATTCAAGAGATTTAGTGGAGATAAAATGGGCAATTTTTGGCAACTTATTGATTAGATATGTGTGGTGAAAGAGAGTGAGAAGTAGGGAATATCTCCAAGGTTAAAAACCTTTATTTCTGGAAGGATGGTGATCCCCTCAACAAAAATTGAGACATTTTTAAGTGGGGTGGGTTTGGAGGGAAATATAAGTTCTTTTTAAAAAAATATTGGATTTTATAGGGCAGCTAGGTGGTACAATGGATAGAGCACCAGCCCTGGATTCAGGAGGACCCAAGTTCAAATCCAGCCTCAGACACATAACACTTACTAGCTGTGTGACTCTGGGCAAGTCACTTGACCCCAATTGCCCCCCCAAAAAAAACCAGGTCATTTTGGGTCAACTAGGTGGTGTAGTGGATAAAGCTCTGGCCTTGGAGTCAGGAGGACTAGAGTTCAAATTCAGCCTCAGACACTTGACACTTAACTGGCTGTATGACCCTGGGCTAGTCACTTACCCCTGATTGCCTCACCAAAAAATAAATAAATAAAATAAAAACTACTGAATTTTAGATGTCTATGGGACATTCCATTGGAAATGTCCAATAGGTAGTTGACAGCATGGTTCTTGAATTCAGGAAAGAGACTAGGATTATCTCAGAGGGTCATCCACATAAAGACAATTGAACCCTTGGGAACTGATGAGGTCACCAAGAGAAGAAAGGTAATGGGAGAAGAGGGCCTAGGACAGAATATTAGGGTATATCCTGAGTTAGGAGGTGGGATATAGATGATGATCCAAGTAGGAGTTGAATGGAGAGAGAACAGAGGCTTAAAAGCTCAAAGGTGACCCAGGAGGGGGAAAGGGTAGTTAATAATGTCAAATGGTGTAAAGAGATCAAAAACAACGAAAACTAAGAAAGGTAATTGGTAACTTTAGAAAAAGTAGTTGCAGCTGGGTGATAAGGTTGGAAATCAGATTGCAGAGAGCTAAGGAATTGGATGAGAGGAAGCCTTGCCTAGTTCTAGCTCAGCTATGATGGAAAGAGTTGTTGCTGGAAGTTTGGGGCAGCTGTGGAATTTTGTTCATAGTCTAGTAAGACGCCTCCCTAGCTCCCCTGATAGTGGCTCAAATAAGTTGAACTTGTTCTAACTGAAAATCCAGTACTCTTTCCAGGGAAAGTTGAAGGAAACAAATGTTTATTAGTGCTTACTATGTGTCAGGCACTGTGCTAAGAGTTGTTCCATTGTCAAACATGTGGTCTATGAACTAGATGACCAGGGAGGACACACTGAGCAGAGCCAATGTCTCATTGCCAAAAAGTAGAAAAGTTAGACACCTAGCTGAGGTGCCCAACCCCTATTGTCCAAAGGGCATATTTGTAAGGTCAGCTATATGACTAGTGGGAAGCTAGAGGCAGGTCCATCTGGGTACACAGGTTCAGAACTAGACAGATATAAAGGGAGTTTATATTAAGGGAGCAGAATCATAACAAAAATTGTAGGCTTGTATTAGTGAGGGGAAAAATAAACAATACTGGAGCTACAGGTGTTAGAAGACCTATTATACCTTGCAGTGCCACAACCTGATAGCAACAACAGAATCTTCTAGCACCTTGGACACATTAGTGCAAGGGACTTGAAAGAAGTCCCACTGGAGCATTATGGAAGAAATGGCAACCGGGGAAATAAAAAAAGAAGTACCAGGTAATGAGGTACTAGTGTCAGGGAAGCAAATAGGCCATGAAAACAACGGTCCAGTTCTGCAACAGGCTTTACCTGAAGGTAATAGAAACATATACAAGAGCACATCAAGCTCTTTAATTGCAAGATAACCAGTTGCTGGTCTGGTGCATCAAGTCGGAGAAGAACTAACCAGAGACAGAGCTGGACTTAGATACATATAGAAAAGATAATAAATCTAGAGCCAGATGGGATCTTAGAGACCATCTGGTCCAAACTCTTCATTTGACAGAAGATAAAACTGAAGGTCAGAGAGGCTGAGTGATTTGCCTAGCATCATAGCTAGTAAGTGGGAGAACCATTACCCCAAAGAGCCATGACATCAGTTTTGGTCCTCTGATTCCAAATCCAGGACTCCCTAGATGATAAATATCCAGTCTATTAACATGGCTGTAGTTAAAGACTTCCTACACCGCTAGAACAGTCACACTACTCTACAGAGTCATACTACTATAGTAGTCCACGTACTACTATAAAACATTGGTAGATGATCTAATTAAAAAAGAGAGAGAGTTGAATAGTGTTTAGGGATTCTAAGAACTTGGACCTGAGAAATAAAATCAAACAAAACCCTGTAGTCCAAACCCAGAAATAGCCTGAAATGGGGTTGGACCATACCACTTCACGTTCAGAAATTTGGTCCATATCTTGGGGCTTGGAAGACAGGAGGCGTAGTGGTTAATTGGTATGGCAAAAGGCCCTAAGAAATATGGCCACCTCAGTAACTTTTTCCTGGGGATTGTTTTTAGAGTAATGTAAATGTACTTGTCAAAAATGCTGGAAAAATACAATTCTGTTTGGGAAACAACAAGGCCGATTCTTTTTCTCCAAAGAAATGGCATTTATTCTACATTAAAAACCCCATAAAACTTATTAAAGAACCTGGGGGAAGCCATTTTGGCAGATGAATTTCCCATCAGACTACTTGATTTCACTTCCTGCCTTTCATGAATATATACATATATATACATATATATTCATGAAATACATATATATTATATATAATATGTATGTGTATTTATAATATATATATATAATATATATAAAAAGCATGAGACTCCCCACTGTGCTCTACATTCACATGCATCTGTCATCCAATTTACAGCTTGCAAAGGAGGTGTTAATTAGTTGGCAGATGCACCTACAGAGTTGGGTGGGGGTGGGAAGGTCTCTAGCTTTTCCTATTCATATAGGCAGGAAGTGAGAAGAATGGAAACTCACTTGGCTCCCCAAAATGGCAGCCTCCAAGCCCAAGTAAGTGATGAAACCACAACAGGTATTTCTTTTTTTTTTCCAGAAAAAAAGAGTCTATTTCTGGTTTGACATGATTAATTTCAAATTATTTATATCTCCTTGTTTATGCCCAGAAGAGTTAATTTTAACTGAATTTCAAGGTTGGTTTTTGGTTTTTTTTTTCTCTTCTGGAAAGATAAAAACCTTCTGGAGAAGAAAAGAACCCTTTGAATCTGGGTGAGTTCTTAAGCGAACCAAATTAGCAGTCCAGACTGAAAGATGCTAATTTCAACCAGAGAAAAAGCACTGAACACATTATACAGTAAAAAGGAGGAAGAGAGCCATGTTCCAAAGCCTTCACTGGAGCCAGGACAGTCTCTGGGTGAGGTGGGAAGTTACACACAGGTGGAGCTAAAAGGACTTTTCATTCACAGCCAATAAAAAATAAAGAAAAAAAAACAAAAAACAAAAAACTTGGCTCGGTCACATTAGGTTGGTTCCTATAACCACTGACTTGGTGGGGGGGAGGAGACAAGGGGAGGTGGTGCACAAGCTGTTGCAGGAGAAGGGACAGAAAGGGTAGCAACTAAAAACATACTCTGAACACTGTACTTAGAGCCCTAGCATTTATACTTCAGAGAACTAGTCAGTTATTGTGGTCTAGAATTCACAATTAGCTGATGAACGGGAAAAAGTAGATCTTAGGGAAATGTTTGACGGAGGGTTTCCCAAAATCTGGCTCACAAAATAAACTCACAATGCGTGCTATTGCAGCATGGCCTGGAAATGTGTTTTGTAACAGGGGCCCTGTGTCTCCATTTGGCTCCATCCATAATGCTGAAAAGCAGAGGAGAGCTGGGGTCCTGAGAGGAATGTGACATACCTCTTGGCTACATACAATTTGAATGGAAGAATTCAAGATCAGAGACACAGGGCAACACAGAGAGGGTGAGATGGCAAGAAGGATAGAGAGTTCGTCTCCATGTCTAACCTGTCTTATCGCACTGCTACAGAAGATGGCTGTAGAAAGATTCATCCTGAGCTCCCTGCCTGTGATTAGATACCATGGATAATAGTCACCCCCAAATTCATGCAGCATGCTACAAGGAAGGGTAAGAGCTAAGTTCTAATGATCACCCTTACTGCATAAAGTGACTTGAATATCATAGAGGATTGTAGCTGAGAATAAATTATATATTGACCAATAAAGGACCCTGGAGATCATCTAGTCAAATCCTCTCATTTTATAAATATACAACCCTCTCATTTCATAGCTTACGATGTCTCAGATAGATTGTGATTCACTTAAAATTCCACAGCTGTTAAATGGTAAAGTTGGGAATTCAACTCAGCTCCTCTGATTCTAGGTCTGATGCTACTCCACCAATCAGTTGGGAAATGTATTGTGTTTTCTGTACTTCCTTGGCTATTCACAGGATGAACAGCCATGGAACACTAACTAAATCCATCCATGCCTTCCCTAGAACTCTGGGTTCAGAGGGGCCTATTTGCCATTTTATGAGCTGCCTGGTCTAGGAGAAACGAAAAGGACATACAATAGGTGTTTGTATTTGGTATTGATGTTTTATTTGGTATTATTTAGTGCTTCCTAAGCACTGGTATTCCATGTCTTGTTGCCAGTTTTTAAAAAAAAAGCCAACAAAATTAGTATTTAGTAATTATTATTATTATTAGTAGTAGTAGTATATTATTAGTATTAGTATTATATTATTAGTACTTAAAATATGGACTTTTGTTTTCATGGGAAGCTTGGAGTCAGTAAAAGAGCTTTTTGATTTCCCAAAAGCAATCCCCACTCTCACCCTCCTATTCAACTCTGAACCCAACTCATTGTTCATCTGTCCTGCTTCTCAGATAAACATAATGTTGAACAAGCTCACAGAGTGGCCATACAAATAAAAGTTGAAATCTGGGCAAGAGACATTTTGTATCCACTTGGTCTTTCCTGTGTGAACAGAGGCCAAATTCCCCTTGAATTATTATTAAACATCTCTTTCAGAAGGCTCTGCTGAAAATGCAAGCATATAGAAGACCTCATCTTCCACAGGGAATCCCTCCTTGACCTGGACTCTGAGCTGTATCTCATCCATCACCGTGGCCAATACATTCAGGACACATATTTGTCTGTGTTTCATATCCTACCTGACGTTTACTATCAAAGTGTTTACTGTCATTGAGCAGGGTTGTTTCTGTTGTTATATCTTCTGATCAATCTTGAATGTTTCTGCTATATGGATGGAAGAAATCTTGCTACAAAAGAACTAGGAAGGTGTTTTATCCTACGGATTTAAATCCTTTTTTGTAATCAGCAATGGGCTCTTGTATTCACTGTCATTTAGTTAATTATGAAATAAGAAGGAAGAAAGGAAACAAGCACTTAGTAAGCACCTACTGCATGCCAGGCATCATGCTAAGTGCTTTATATTATCTCATTTGATCCTCACAATAAGCCTGGAAGGCAGGTGTTATTATTGTCCTTGTTTTACAGTTGAGGAAACTGAGGCAGAAAGAGATTAAGTTACTTACCAGGGTCACACAGTTAGTAAGTATTTTAAGGCCAGATTGAACTCAGCTCTTCCTGATTCTATGTCCAATGTTCTATCCATTGTGCTGTCTAGCTGCCTTTAAAATAGTAATCATGAGGATACGGCTCATTGTCGAATATTGAAAAACCTGCTTGCTTGGAAAGACATACCTATATGCTGGCTGATACCCCCATAAAGGATAACCTTGACTCATGCACATGTGACTCTCATGAAGATTTTATAGAAATAAGAGAGTAGGCATATGTAGCCTTGTATTGAGGGAGCGGATGGGATTAGAAAACCCATTACAGTAGTCTTTTAAAAATTATTTTTGGTTTTAACAACATCTTAGATTTTTTTCTATGCCTTTGGTATCTTCTCTTCCTTCAGATACTTCAAATTTTGATCCCTCGATGCCCTCACAACTGTGTCACATCCAGCCTCATTTTATGTAAACTTGGTCCAATGATGCTGCTTTCCCTGTCTTTGTTTTTCTTGACATTTCTGCTTCTTCTATGAACACATGTGAATCTGTGATACAGTTCCACTGTCCTTGAAGGAGAGAGATTTTCTATTTCCCCCTTCTTTTAATTTTCTTTCCACTATCGTCCTTGAATGTCCTTGAGACGACTTTGCTTAGATGTATCTTGGCAAACTTTCTTTAAAATGGTTTTGCCCTCTATGATTTCTCTCTGGTTTATGAGGCAATCTTACTCATAGTTGTCCATTGTTCTTCTTCATAAGATTTTACAAATGAATTTATGTTCTAATCTGGTTTTATCTTTGACGGCCATCTCTGTCCATTTGTCAAGTAAGGCAAATGTTTGCTAAGGTACTTAAGGGGTTTTTTGAGGTGCCAGAATGTGGGGATTTATTTATATTGGTCAAATTTTGGGATAAAAGTATTATCCTCTGTGTCTGTGGTCCATTTATCATTTTGATTTTTTGACTACTTGTTTTAATCATTCAGTATTAGGCTATTTTAATTGTACACAATATCTTTTTCTCCTTTTTCTTTCCTTTTTTTAAATAATTCTTAACCTAGCTCTGATGAGTTAATGGCTTTGACTTGAGTTGATACAGGCAGTTAACTCATAGTTCCCATATCAATAACAAGTCTTTTTTCTAACTATTAAAATTAGAATCTATTTCATTCCTTATGGTGTCATTTGGTACTCACCATTTCCAGCACCTACTATTTCTTTTTTTGGAAGAAAATGTTCATCAGATTTGTGACGCATCTCTATAATCCACAAGTTTTTATTCTCTTTTATGCTTTCTTCCTGAACCATGCTTTCCCATATAGTTCTCCCAGTCCTCACCTATTCCTACCTTTGCAAGGCGATTTCCTACTCATTTTTTTTACTTAGTCCTAAACTTAGCCATTCTGTTCTCTTAACAATCAAATATTTTGCCAGTACTCCCTCCAAATATTTATATCCTGTGACTCTGATCACCCCACCCAATTCACCACTCTGACATTAGTTTCCTCATCTATAAAATTAGAAACATAATGCTTGTCAGGTAACTTCCTCTATATGGGTGTGTGTAGCCAAACATATTAACAAGCAAAATATTTTGTGCATCAGGGAATTAGAAAGTATAGTGTCCATAACAAATGTGCCCTCTGACATATTTGAAAATAGAGTGACAAATCATGAAATGTCCACTCTTTAGAAATCTCAATTATGTTTGTAGGTAGTCATTCTGAAGAGTATACCATGGTTAAATATCCTGACCCCTTCTTGAACACCCCTCAAATTCCTCAATTAATCTATGTCATCTTAGGAAGATAAGAAGTTTAGCGTCTTAGTGTCTTTAGAAATAAGGAGGAACATTGGGATCATAAATCTAGAGGCTGAAATCCAAGAAATTTCTAGGAGCCTCTTGGATGTATTCACACAGCCCCACAACAACTTTGGTAAAAACAGCAATCAGCATTCCAATTCTCTGCCTGCAAACACATCCCACTCAAAAACAAAAAACCAGGAAGAAAATCTGCATTTATTTTGGGTGCTGACTCAGCAGAAAAAGAGAGTGGTAAAGTGCGTTTCCCAAATCAATATACTTCTCCAGGCCCTATCGGGAACCGAGTTTGAGAAAGGTAGGACTGGGACTAAATGTAGAGTTTGTTTGTGGTCTTTTCCCTCCTGCTCTCTTCTAGTCTAATTATTTTTCTTTGGGTGTGCCTGTCAGGTCTCAAATAAAATGAACTGAAAAGGGCACTAAAAATAGCCTTTATTTTTTTTCCCCTACTCCCATGCTAGCTACACTTACGGTGTCTTGAAGGAGAAACAGCAAGAAATTGTAACTCTGACAACTAGGCACATACAAGGCATTTACTAATCTCATCTCCTTCCCTATCCCTGGGTTTTGGTTTTAAAGTCTGATCCTGTGATTTCAATAGGATAAGGAACTCCCAGTAAGAATATTCCCTCTACCAATAACTATGGGCAACTGCTCTGTAATTTATATTCTTAGAAACTTGACAGGAGGATCTGAGGAATTTAGTGACTTGCCCAAGGTCGTAAAACCAGTACATGTCAGAACTGGGAACTGAAATAACTGTTTCTAAGATCATAAGTCACTTAACACCATAGATCTAGATTCGGAAAGGACCCTAGAGATCATTTTCTATACAAGTAAGGCTCTTTCCCCAATTCTTTCCCAGTTTCAACTCTGAATATTTCTTCTAAGCAGAATAAGTTATCTTCTTCACCCATAACAATAATGAGATATGGTAGGGAAAACCCTGGATTTACAGTCAGAAGACCTATTGTTGAATTCATTCCTGCTGCTCACCACCTGCATGATTCTAGGAAAGAAAGTTCACTTTTCTGGATCACAGCTTCCTCAGCAACTGAGTAAGTGTAAGCTTCTTGAAGGCATGAACAATGTCTTTTGTGTGTATGTTTTTATATCCCCAATGTCTAGCACATACTTCATGCTTGTTCATTGATTGAATGATACAGAAATAGGCCAAAATGATCTCTAAGGTCCCTCTTAGCACTAAATCCTATGACTATCCCATTTTCATTTTTTCCCCACATAATTTCACTTCAAATGGGAGGCCTCTGTATATGGTAAGGTATCATAAAATGATTCAGATGAAGACTACCATATATGTATGTATATACTTTTATACATATATATACATATATATGTGTAAATACATATATATATATATACATACACACACATATAAGCAAGGCTACCATATGTGTGTGTGTGTGTACATATATATGTATACACATACACAGAGATAGATAGATAAGAGGCAAATGCCAAGGCAAAACCAAGTTGGATGTAGCAAACACAAATTTACTTTTAACTTGAATTATGAACATGCCAAAAAAAAAAAAAAAGAAGAAAAATGGAAGAATGGTTCCCAGGTCCTCTTTAGAGAAGCAAAGTAAATTTTCACTATGTGTCCAAAGGTAATAAAATAATTTCAAAAGACTTTTTGGTTATTTCATCTTGCAGGGTTTGACAAGCATAAGCAAAAAGAGAACTGTGAAGATAATTAATTGCAGCTTATCATCAACATCAGTTGCAGAAGAGAAAGAGAAAGAAAAGTCTTGCAAAGAACTCAGCAATATGCTCCAAACTGAGTGAATGTAGTTTAATATTTGGTGATTCTGAAGTGAAGGTGGGCACAGGGGAGGACAGTGAAAAGCATGTTGGAAAACAGAACTCAGGTTTGAGAAATGAAATGCACCAAAGGCTGGTAGACTATTTAGAAATCTCACACTTTTATATCATGAATACTTTCTTCCAGAAGACAGGCAAAAGTGTCAGACATGATGATCCCTGAACAACATCACACTCACAAGATGAAATTGCTTCTCTTTTAACAGACAAGAAATAACTGGTTCAAGTTGTATTGCATCAAAATACACTGTTTATGTACAGTCAGACTATTGACTCAGTAGAGCAAAGGTAAAAATCATTAAATTGTAAGAAAGAATAGCTTCAACCCGACCTATTCAAATGAGCTGTCATTGGAGAAAAATCAAAAATAGGAGGAAAAAGGCAAATATATTGGAGTGATGGTTAGAGAACTTGCCTTCAGGCTCTTACCTCTGACATATACTAAATATTTGACCCTGCACAAGCCACTTAAACCTTTCATACCGGAGATGTGAAACACAAGGTTCACAGTGTGGCCAGAAACACATTAAAATGTAATTGGGAAATATTTAATAAAATAAATAAAATACAATGGAATATAGATAATATTAATGTGCGGCTTTCTAAGTCAATATGTAGCCCATAAGGATATTTTGACCCTTCTGCTCTAAGTAATTCTCTAAGAAAACGCAAAGAAGGTGCTAACCTGAAATGGTAGACAGAGTTTCATGAAGTTCCAGGTATCTGTGAAATCATGCATCCAGTCCCAACCACTATTCCAATCTCCATGCTTATCTCAGAACGTAGTGAGGTAGGTCTTCAGATGACAGAGATCCAGGCCATCACTAGGTCCATACTCAAACCCATTTAAGCTTTCCCTGATGGCATACATTTTGAGATTTTGGTATCACTTCTTTTTTTGTGAGGCAATTGGGGTTAAGTGACTTGCTGAGGGTCACACAGCTAGTAAGTGTCAAGTACCTAGTCTGAGACTGGATTTGAACTCAGGTCCCCCTGACTCCAGGGCCAGTGCTCTATTCATTTCGCCATCTAGCTGCCCCGTTGGTATCACTTCTATGTCAGGATAAAGTAGCAGAGCAGAACTTGGTGAAGGTTCTCATAAAGCAGTGAAGAGCAACAAAGGTGAAAAAACTCTACAGAAAGCTAAGCCTGAGTCACAGCATCCCAACAGTACCCATAGAAGAAACTGATTTAAAAAAAAATAGAAAATGAAACAAACTTATCAATGTTTCTATAATCATCTCCCTTCATCCTCAGTAGTAGAGAAACCACCACATTCACATTCTAGCACCTCAGTTCCCTAAGTGGCAATTAATAAACTTGTACCGGCTTTTAAGGCAAACTTGGGAAAAGTGGCTGGATCAGATCAAATGCACACCAAAAAAAAAAATGTGTTTAAGGCAACTCGATAACAAAAGCATTGAATCATTTTATTGGATATCTAAGAGAGACATCCTAAAGGAATGTGAGAAAATCACATGTGATATTGTTAAGAGAGAATATCCCTCCCTTCTCCTTTTTCTAAAATCTTTCTGAAAGTGATCTACACATGTATTAAAGGTATTCATGATGAAAATATGAGAACTTGTAAGCTCTTGCTAATAGTTTTCTCCAGCAAATGTATTATAGTCACACAACTGACTAAATGCTTGAGAGACATAGTCATGGAGGAAATTCTTCTCAATGAGCCTCTCTGATTAACATCAAGTATAAAACAAAGACATTACAGTTCAAAGATGTTCAACATCGTCACGGAGGGTGTGACACGCCACATCCATTAGAAAGATAGGATGTCTACAAATGGTGAGATACTGCAGATGTTTCTGGAAATGATTGTGTGGTGATTGCAGCAATTCCCATAACATTAAGTATCATTTTCAATGAAATTCATACTTCCTTCCCCCTCCTCAAAAAAAAAAAAAGAGAAGAAAAATCAACCTATTACTCCATACAGGAAAATTTACATGAATGACAAATGTCTTACGTCTAGATAGCGTGCGTTTACATACATGGCCAGTCCACTGAGTTAGTACATCAATACAAATATTCAGAACAGGCAATTAAGACAAACAATGAGTTGATTCCAAAAGTGAAGAGAAGGGAAAGATAAGGCTGGATTGCAATTGGAGCAGTAAGCAATGCATTTAATGATCCTAAAAACTTCCCTGGCATAACCCATTTTAAAAAATTCTCTTGGAGATTTTCTATGGTTGGCAAACATGAAAGAACTCTGCGTCTAAATTTCAGGGGAATTAAATGCCAATGGAGAGACACATGTGAATACAAGTAGGCCACAGCCTATTTCCAATGATGACAGGCAGCACAGTAGATAGAGTGCCAGGAAAGACTCATCTTCCTGCATTCAAATCTAGCCTCAGACACTTAATAGCTGTGTGATCCTGAGCAAGTCATTTAACCCTGTCTGCCTCAATTTTCTCATCTGTAAAATGAGCTGGAGAAGGAAATGGCAAATCACTCCAGTATATTTACCAAGAAAATGCTAAATGGAGTCAGAAAGACTTAAATATGACTGAAAAACAACTGAACAAATATATTAAAGAAGTGGCTAAAGAGAAATCAAAGAATCACATGATAAGAAAAGGAAGTGGGCCAGTAATAATAAATGGAAAGCTTGAATATTGACCTGGTACCCACAAAATACAAGATGTAGACACGTGCTTCCAGCAAGTTGAGGGATCACATCTATGGCTAAGGCTATATCTAGATGTACATATACATGTATGTATGTGTGTGTATTTACACATACACACACACACATATATACATATATATATATATATATATATATATATATATATATATATACATGCACACATATACGCATACACATTCACACACACACATAAACACACCCAAAAATCTTATAAGATGAGAAGGCTTGGGAAGATCACTAGTTGGTTCAGAAGGACAGAAGATAAGAGCAGGGGTGGAGAATGTATGGCCTTTGTTCTATAAAATTTGGATTCAGTCAAAAGGCTGACCTAGAAGGCCACATGTGGCCTTAAAGCTTCAAGTTCCCCAACCCTGGTAGAAGATATCAGAAGACCTGGTTTAAAATCTTGCTTCTCATTTAATACCTGTGTGATCTTGAGCAATTCACTTAACTTCTCTGGGTCTCAGTTTCCTCAGATATGAAATGAGGGGACTGCACTCAATGGCCTTTAAGGTCCCTTCCAGCCTGATATTTATGATCCCATGAACAGATCATTTGCAATCTGCACTGATTAAACAAATGTCCACCTATACAAGATCACAGATCCATTCAAGAAGTGCCACATACAAAGTACTTTGCTTGACATTGACAACACAAAGTTTCATTCTCAAGAAATTTACTAACTACTAGTAGAGATAGCTAGCTAGCATTTATATTATATATATATTTGTATTATATTTATATTTTAAGGTTTATGAAACACTTCACATATGTGTAATCTCACTTAATACTCACTTGGAAGATAGTTGGCATTAGCATCCCCATTTTATAGGCAAGGAAACTGAGTGGTTAAGTAACTTGCTCAGGATCATATCATGCAGCTAGTAAATATCTGAGGCAGATTAGAACTCAGATCTTCCTGGCTTCAAGTCCAGGACTTGATATACTGTTCCACCTAGCTACCTCTAAAGATAGCTATACACATACACACACACACACACACACACACACACACACACACACACACACACATTTATTATATAAGTAGAAATAAGATAAGTACAAAGCATAGAGCCAAGCAAAATGCTGTAAGAAATTCAAAAAAGGGGAGTTCACTGTTTCCTGGGAAAAGGGAGAGAGTTCATAAAAAAAAAAAAAGGTTTCATTAAAGAAGGGGCAACTAAATTAGGAATAGTAATCAAGGGGAGAAAAAGTGAAAGGATGTTTTCTGTAAAGGCATAGAGAGAGGAGAGGAGAGGATGGTACCAGGGGAGCAAGAGTGATGGTCTCCAAAGGCCAAAAAATGAGTAGTTCTTTGATATAAAAAAATTTGCTTTCTAACCACAAAGCCAAGTGTCAGCACTGAGATTATCAGGAAACCAGGTAAGCTGCTTTTCCTCTTCAGAGATTTGGACCCAACAAAGTGATTCATGGGGTCCCAATCTTTCCTACACACCTACTTATGTATCCTAGGTCTCAAGATCATTTCATAGAGACATTGCGCAGGTGAAGTGCCTGGGTAGGTCAGCAGGAATGAAAAGACTTAGATCTAGTGTCTATTTCCCATTGAGATCCCTTCCTCATCCATTATCCAGGTGGAATCAGGAATTGTGGGACATGGCCAGAATGAGCTTCATGGCTTTGGGAGTAAAAATTTGAGATCAGCCAATATTCTGTTATCAGTTTGTTATGGGCCTCTGCCTTATTGACACTGTCTGTAAAGGTTTATGCATTTCATAGAATCATTGGATTTAGAGGTGGAAGGGACCCTGCAGATCATTTTTTCCAACCTTTTCATCTTACAGACAAAGAAATTGGGTGGTGAAGTGACTTGGCCAAAGTCACAGAGGTAATAAAGAATGAAGGAAGAATTTGAATCCAGATCTTCTGATTCCCAATTCAGTACTCCTTATACTACCCTCTGCTGCCACAGTGTGGAGGTAGATTGTTACACCACATGCTCCAGCCTATTTACCTTAGAGTGTCCTTAATAAAGACAATTGATAGATAGATAGTTAGATAGATAGATAGGTATAAATATGTAGATAGGTACAGAGATAGGGAGATAAATATATAGAGAAAGACATAAATAGGTAGATACAAATAGAGAGATAGATGGGCAGACAGATGGACAGATACAAATAGGTAGGTAGAGAGATAGGTAGATAGAGACAGACATAAAGATAGATATGACTAGATAGATAGAAATAGATAGGTAGATGGGTACAGAGACAGGTAGATAACTATATAGAGAAAGACATAAATAGGTAGATATAAATAGGTAGAGAGATAGATGGGCAGACAGATAGATATAAATAGGTAGATAGAGAGACAGAAAGACAGATATAACTAGATAGATAGAAGTAAATAGATAGATATAAGTAGGGAGGGAGGTAGAGATATAGGCAGAGAGACAGAGAGAGAAAGACATAAATAGATAGGTAGATAGATATAAATAGGGGAGACAGACAGACAGACACATACAAAATGTTGGATGCCAACATAGAAAGGTGTTTGGCACAGAGGTCAAAGAAAATGCAAACTTTCTATGTGTTGTTGCTATAAAGCAAGTCTGAAAAGGCAGCCTGCTCATGGGTGAGAGAGAGTGTGTGTGTGTGTGTGTGTGTGTGTGTGTGTGTGTGTGTGTGTGTGTGTGTCTGTGCAAACACCCAAACACAGGAGCTCTGGCCTCAGTCTAAGAGCCTTACCTCATTCAGTAAGCATTTAACAAAGGGAGCATTATTGAATGCGAACTAATTATCAGGAGGGAAAGGCGAGACAGAGAGAAGGCCAGGGACAAAGAGCACCTGACAGGACGAAATGTTAATAATTCACCCAGAGGCCTCTGAGAAAGACGGAATAGCCAGAGAGAGTGGTTTCACGCATCCCCTGTATAAATCCCTTATTTTAAAGGTTTCTTTCCCTTTGAGCCAAAGTATTAAATGGAAAAGAGGAGTGATAAAGGCGGGTGAAGGGGAGCTGCCTCTTTTCTACCTTGACAGGTTGTCCTGCTTCCAGTCCTGCTGTTACTTCCCGTATTGTATTGGGGGGAGGGGCATTGGGGTCAGATCCTTTTCCCCCTCTGGGTTCCAGGCTCCCTGCAGTTAATCATGAAGATTGTGCTCAGGAATTCCAAGCATGCCACTTAAACAGTGACACAATCTAGGTAGAAGGCCACACATGGGCAAAGGGAAGGCTGAAGAAAGAGGTCAAAGCTAAGGATAGGGCACCACCCCATGTCAAGTAAGTTAAGCCCTTTATTTAACTTTATCCTTCGCTTGAATGTTATGGCACTTGGAAATACGAGTGTGCTGGGTGAACAGGCTTTTGCTAAAACGTATGTGTTCTGTAAGAGAAATGAATACTAACTCCCAGTTGTGGTGCTTCAGTAAATAAATAGGTAAGGACAAAAGAAAAAAGACTATTTCCACGTGCAAAGTAGAACACATAAAGAAGAGTGCATTTAAATCTCTAATGGCTATAGCTTTTCCTTTAAGGTGTCCCAAAAGTCTTACTTCAGTTTTAAGCTTTTAGAACTTCAAAGTTTTAAGCAAAAAATTTAAAGTTTCATACTGCACCAATACTTTTGGGACACCCTATATCTGTTAAATTTAATGTGTATTTTCCAAAGCAGTCATGCTTGTCTATTTCTTTCTGTATTTTCTTCTATTCTTTTCTGTGCATTTAAAAAAACACTTCAGTGACGCTCCTTTTTTTTTTCTTTTTGGCAACCCAATCACTAGTCACTGCTTCCAAATCTTCCCCATTCATGGAAAAAAAAAAAAGTAAACCCATGTAACTGTCATGTGTAATCAAGCAAAACAACATCCTCACATTAGCTGTGTCCAGAAATGTATATCACATCCTGCATCTTCAATCAACCACTTGTCTACCAGGAGATGAATACCATGCTTCATCATCAGTCCTCTGGAATCTTGCATGGTCATGACAGATTTCTCAAGTTCAAAAGACTTTCTCATCCTATGTAACTTCATGGTACTAAGGTAGATAATGGATGAACGGTAGAGCATTTTCAAGAAAGGGGGCTAAGCTTCCTGAGTTCCTTCAGTCATCTTTTCCAACTGGCCCTACTTTCTCATTCTAAATTTGCCAAGTCATGAAAATGTAACCACCACCATTCAGAGTTATTTGTTTATGGAGTTATCTTCATTTTTCTTTTTTGGCCAACTCCCAGTATGTTGTATTTAGCTTCTTGACAATGTTGGCATACAAAAGAAATACTTCCTAATCTTTGTTGATACTTGGGAGGGTCTGCAGCTCAAGTGGAAAATTAGAATTGAATGGGAAGTGGCCCTTGGGAAGAGATTGAGACATCATCTTGTGTTTTACATGCTGCAGAGTGTCTCGTGACTTTTAACTATGAAATTCTAACGATATTCATTCCCCAGGCATTTATTGAGTAATTTGTTTGTCTTTTTTACTTTTCCCCAGACAGGATGAGGAGCCATAGGATGACTGGGGTTAAAATGTCAGCTGTCCTTTAAGTAGTACTAAGAAGCTTGTCTTCCTCAAGGTCAGTCTGAGCCTGTCCTCCAAGAAAATACTATCACCAGGCCTCTGTTACATCCTTTGCTATCATCTTCATTGTATTCTCACTTCCTTCCTTCTAAAACATATTCTACAAGATTATCCTTGCTGATTTCTCATGCCTCTGCTCCCTTCTTTGATGACCTCATTTATTTTCACAGCTCCCAAACCCCTTTTGCTCAGTTGAGGTTTTCCACCCAATCTCTTAGCTATATAATAGACATTTATATCCGGGATTTCCATCAGTACCACACACTATTTTCAAAACTAGACTTAATTTTGCCCTCATACATGTTCCTATTGCTGACATTTCTATTTCTGTAAATTGTCCCATCCTGCTTCCTGGTACTATGCTTGATATCTAGGTTAACATTAACTTTCAGGCATCCCCGATATGTAGCCAGTTACCAAGTTCTTTCTTAGGGCTTTCGGCTGAGCAAGTTTCACAAGTTAAATCTTACCTGAACCTTCAAGAATACAAGGACTCCAATAGGCAAAGATGGGGAAGAAATGATCATAGTGTTTAGAGGTAAAATTGACTCTTGGAATCATCTACTTTGGAATTTCTCTCACTTTATACAGGAGGAAATTGGGACCCATAGAAGTTCAAATAACTTGTCTAAGGTCAATTCTACCCTCAATATTTTTCACACCCATGTTTTCCTTTCCATTCTTACTATCAGCTATTCACTTCTTCTTTAATTTTCAACTATACCAGAGATACAGCCATGATGGTAGATTAGTGGCAGTCACCTAGCTGAACTCTCCCAACATTCCTCTCCAAACAACTTTAAAATAACACTTCAAATCAAATTTTGGAGTAGCAGAGCCAAAAAAAAAAAAGTAGATCAAGGTGAGATTCTTTTCTGGCCTAATAAAACTTAAGAGGTTGGTAGGAGAAGGCTGTGACACCCAAGATGGAGACCTATCCAAAGCTACACATGAGTTGGCAGCAGTGGCAGCTTTGGGAGCTCTCAGATCAAAGAGGAGGAGGGGGTCAGACAACTGTTCAGAAAGAGATTACAGGGGACCCTTGCTGATACTTCATACAGCTGGCACTGATTAACAATTCTATTGCCCATGCTCAGCTCTGAGTTTCATTTCCAGGATGTAGAGAAGCAGTGGTGCTTGGTCAAAAGGAAGCAAAGGCTGTGGTCAGTTCCAAGGCAAAAAGAGTGCTAGTGCTTGTGGATGCAGGGAAGCAGAGACTCTTCCTGGGTAAAGACAAGAGTGCAGACTGGGAGAGGAGGATCACACCACCCTGAAAGGACTAAAAACTTGTAAACTGCAACAAACTAGCTCTGAAATCAGCAGCACAAAAAATCCTGAAGCTTGAGACAGTGCCTCCCCACAACAAGGTAAGCAGAGCCCAACTCAAACATAAAGTTCAAAGTCAAGAAATAGGCTGGAATAGTGAACAAATAACAACAATAAGAAAGAATTTGACCATAAAATCTATTACAGTGGCAGGGATGACCAAGATATGTGGGTTCATGGGTTCATGATTTAGATATAAAAATTGGTACTGCAAACAGATTAGGAGAGCAAGATCTTATCTACCAGATTCATGGAGAAGGGAAGAATTTATGACCAAACGAGATAGCAAACATTATGAAATGCAAAATAGATAATTCTGATTACATTAAATTGAAAAGTTTTTGCACAAAGCCAATGCAACCAAGATGAAGAGGAAAGCAGAAAACTGGGAAAGAATTTTTATAACCAGTATCTCTGATAAAGGCCTCATTTCTAATACGTACAGAGAACTGAGTCAAATTTATAAGAATACAAGTCATTCCCCAATTGATAAATGGTCAAAGGTTATGAACAGGTAGTTTTCAGAGGAAGAAATTAAAGCTGTCTATAGTTATATGAAAAAGGCCCTAAAAATCACTATGGGTTAGAGAAATGCAAATCAAAATAATCTTAGGTACCATTTTACACCTATCAGATTGGCTAACATGACAAAACAGGAAAATGATCAATGTTGGAGAAGATGTGGGGAAATTGGAACACTAATGCATTGTTTGTGGAGTTGTGAACTGATCCAACCACTCTGGAGAGCAATTTGGAGCTATGTACACAGGGCTATAAAATTATGCACACCCTTTGACCCAACAATACCACTTCTAGGTCCGAATCCCAAAGAGATCATAAAAATGGGAGAAGGACCCACATGTACAAAAATATTTATAGCAGCTCTTTTTATCATGACAAAGAATTGGAAATTCAGGGGATGCCCATCAATTGGGGAATGGCTGAATAAGTTGTGGTATATGAATGTAATGGAATACCATTATGCTATAAGAAAAGATAAGCACGTGGACTTCAGAAAAAAAACCTAGAAAGACATATCTGAACTGAAGCTAAGTGAAATGAGCAGAACCAGGAGAACATTATACACAGTAATAGCCACATTGTGAGATGACTTACTTTGATGGACTTGTCTCTTCTCAGCAATGCAAGGATCTAAGACAACTCCAAAGTACTCATGATGGAAAATGCTATCTACATCCAAAGAACTATGGAGTCTGAATGCATATGTATGCATACTATTTGCTCTCCTTTTTTTTTGTAGTTTTGTTTTACTGCTTCATTCTGATGGTTTCTCCTATCAGTTCTAATTCTTCTTTATGTCATGACTAATGGGAAATATGCTTAATATGAATGTATAAGTAGAGCCTAAATAATATTGCACACCATCTTGGGGAGGAGGGAGGAAAAGTAGAAGAAGAAAATTTAAAACTCAAAATCTTACAGAAGTGACTATTGAAAACTGAAAATTAATAATTTTTTTAAAGAAAAGGATTCCTTAAAATTTAGAATAGAGCAAGCAGAAGCTAATGGCTCCACGAGACATCAAGAAACAATAAAACAAAG
The DNA here is from genome assembly GCF_003287225.1 of Phascolarctos cinereus. Classification (NCBI taxonomy): domain Eukaryota; kingdom Metazoa; phylum Chordata; class Mammalia; order Diprotodontia; family Phascolarctidae; genus Phascolarctos; species Phascolarctos cinereus. The sequence goes on from NW_027555847.1 coordinate 121,507,468, forward strand.
TCAGAAATTGGGAAGGGGGATGTGAAATCTTTCATTGGAAAACATTACTGACTTAGAAAAATAGATCAAAGGGAGATAATTTAGTAATTATTAGACTACCTGCAAGCCATGATAAAAAAGAGTCTAGACATCATATGTCAAGAAATTATCAAAAAATAAAAAAAGAAAGAAATTATCCAGGAAAACAGCCCTGATGAGAGGATTCTTGGAAGGTGGTGAGTAGGTCAGAAAATCCCAAGCTATCAAGTTTGTCCCCAAAAAAAGAGATGAAATAGCACCACAGGGAGAACATATGGAGGTAAAAATAAATAAGAGTAGGGGGTACAACAGGGATCCTCCTGGGATGATTAGAGAGGATCTGAAGAAAAGTTCCAGGATGAGGTTTGATCCCTGTGAAGAGTAAACACCTCCAGGCTAGGTCCTAGGTCCACTCAAACAACAATTAGCTGGGTTGGGAGGCTATCTTGGCCCCAGCCCCAGGAATTTTTAACCTCCAGACAGTGAGGGGTGTTGGGTGTTTGAGTCAGGGAAGATCCAGAGAGCCTTTGCTAACAAGGAACACCAGACCTATCTATTCTGAGAAGGAACCAGCGCACACCCAGTTAGGGCAGAAGCAGTGGAGCAAAGATATCACTGCCTGTGGGCACTTACAGAAGGCAGGAGGTCTTGGTTTCAGTTCTAGGCCAGAGGGGAGAACTGAAGGGGGAACCGAAGACAGAGGCATCACTCCCCATACCCCATGAATAATACTACAAATAGAAATATAATGTATTTGAGAATACAAATAAAATAAAAATAAATACACATAAAAATTTAAAAATACAAATAAAAAAATTAGGCAAAAGAGAAAGAATTCAACCATAAAGAGTTACTTTGAGAACAGAGAAGGCCAGAGTTTGTCTCCAGAGGAGTATACAGAGGCAAAAAAAACCCTCTTCTGCCTCAAAGAGTAACATCAAATGGTCACTTGCTTAAAAAGAATTCATAGAAAACCTTAGAAAGACTTTAAAAATCAAATGAGAACGATTGAGGAATAACTAAAAAAAAAAAAACAAGAAGACTTTGAAAAGAAAGCCAACCAATTAGAAAAAGAGATACAGAATCTTAAGGAAGAAAACAACTCCTTGAAAATCAGAATTGGGCAAGGGGAAGCCAGCAAAGTTATAAGAGATTAAGAAATTATAAAACAAAATATAAAGAATGAAAAAATAGAAGAGAATGTGAAACAACTCATAAGAAAAACAACTGATCTGGAAGACAGATCAAGAAGAGAATACATAAGAATAACTGGATTACCTGAAAGTTAAGATCAGAAACAGAATCTTGATATAATAATACAGGAAATGATTTAAAAGAATTGTCCTGAAGCATTAGAACAAGAGGGGAAAGTAAAATAGAAAAAAAAAATCCACCAATCACTGGTTGAAAGAGATCCTATAAGTAAAACCGATAGCAATATTATAGTCAAATTCCAAAACCCCCAGCTCAAAGATAAAATATTACAAGCAACAAGATAAAAAAAATTTAAATATAGTAGTGCCACAATTACAATCACATAAGACCTAGCAGTGGCAACACTAAAAGATAGCAGATCTTGGAACACTATACATCAAAGAGCAAAAGAACTAGGGTTCTGGACGAAAATATCATACCCAGCAAAGCTAAGCATAATCCTGAATGGAAAAAAGGATACTTAATGAACTTCCAGACTTTCAGGACTTTTGTTAAAAAAAAAAAAACTGAACTTAATAGAAGATTTGACATACAAGAGCCAAGAGAAATATAAGGTACATACCAAAGATTAATTACAAGGGACTCCATAAGGACAGACTGTTTACTTTTTATGTATGTAAAATATAAAGCATATGTCTAGGATTGTTATTTGTAATTAGTAACTCCTGGTAGCTCATAAGAAAGATTCACATAGACCTGAGTATGATATAACCTTAAAAAGTAAAACCATTGGGGTGGAGCCAAGATGGTGGAGTAAAAGCAGTAACTTCTTTGAGCTCCCCCACAAACTCCAAATACCTGTAAAAATGGCTCTAAACAAATTCTAGAGCAGCAGAACCCACAAAAAGACAGAGTAAAACAAATTTCCAACCCAAGACAACCTGAAATATTGATTGGAAAGGTCTATCATGCCAGGCTGGGAGAGTAATGCAGTTCAGCATGAGTGTGCAGACAAAACAGGCCTCAGCTAACTTGGAGCAGGCCTCAGGGCACTGAATCACTGGCAGCTGTGGTGGTTTCCAGACTTCTCAACTTACAAATGCCAAAGACAACTTAGAAGGTCATTAGGAAAAGTTTGTGACCACAGTGAGAGACAAGCTCAGTCCCAGCCCCAGTTGTGGTGCAGCCCCAGGGAGGTGACTGCTTCCAGAGCTCAGTTCATAGACTGAAGAAAATCATGAAAAAACAAGTCAACAGTTTGCTAAAGGAGACCCAAAAAATACTGAAGAAAATAACATATTTAAAAATAGACTGACCCAAATGGCAAAAAGAGGTCCAAAAAACCAATGAGGGGAAGAATGCATTAAAAAGTAGAATTGGCCAAATGGAAAGGGAAGTCCAGAAGTTCACTGAAGAAAATACTTCCTTAAAAATTAGAATGGAGCAAATGGAAGCTAATGACTTTATGAGAAATCAAGACATTGTAAAGCAAAACCAAAAGAATAAGAAAATAGAAGACAATGTGAAATATCTCATTGAAAAAACAACTGACCTGGAAAAATAGATCCAGGAGAGATCATTTAAAAATTATTGGACTATCTGAAAGCCATGATCAAAACAAAAAAGAGCCTAGACATCAACTTTCAAGAAATTATCAAGGAAAACTGGCCTGATATTGAAGAACCAGAGGGTAAAATAGAAAATGAAAGAATCCACCAATCACCTCCTGAAAGATCACCAAAGGAAAACTCTGAGGAATATTATACCAAATTCCAGAGTTCCCAGGTCAAGAAGAAAATGTTGCAAGCAGCCAGAAAAAAACAAACAAGCAAACAACAAATCAAATATTGTAGAAATACAATCAGGATAACACAAGATTTAGCAGCTTCTACATTAAGAGCCCAGAGGGCTTGGAATCTAATATTCTGGAGGTCAAAGGAGATAGAATTACAACCAAGAATCACCAACTCATCAAAATAATCCTTTAGGGGGAAAAAATGGACATTCAGTGAAATAGAGGATCTTCAAGCATTTCTTGATGAAAAGACCAGAGCTGAATAGAAAATTTGACTTTCAAATGTAAGACTTAAGAGAAGCATGAAGAGATAAACAGGAAAGAGAAATCATAAGAAACTTATCAAGGCTGAACTGTTTACATTCCTGCTTGAAAAGATGATATTTGTAACTCATGAGACCTTTGTCAGTATTAGGGTACTTGGAGGAGAAAAAATTATATGTATACGTATGTGTGTGTGTGTGTGTGTGTGTGTGTGTGTGTGTGTGTGTGTGTGTGTGTGTGTGTGTAGATAGATAGACAGGGGGTACAGGGTGAGTTGAAAATGAATAGGTGATATTTGGAGAATAAAATAAAGGGTTAAAAGAGGATTATACTGGGGGAAAGAGAAAGGGAGAGGTAGAATGGGGTAAATTATCTCACATAAAACAGACAAGAAAGGCTTTTACCGTGGAGGGGCAGCAAAGGAAGGTGAGAGGGAATGAGGGAATCTTATTCTCATTGGATTTGGCTTCAGGAAGGAATAACACTCAGCTGGGTATGGAAAGCTATCTTACCCTACAAGAAAATGGTTGGGGGAGATAAGAGAGCAGGGGATGATAGATGGGAGGGCAGATTGGGAGAGGGGGTAATCAGAAGCAAACACTTTTGAGGAGCGACAAGGTCAAAAGAGAATAGAATAAATGGGGGGGCAAGATAGGATGAAGGGAAATAGTTTTTCACAACATGACTACTATGGAAGTGTTCTGCATGAATACACATGTATAACCTGTATTGAGTTGCTTGCCTTCTCAATGAGAGTGGGTGGGGAGGGAGGAAGGGAGAAAATTTGGAACCCAAAGTTTTAAAAACAAATGTTAAAAATTATTTTCACATGCAACTGGGAAATAAGATATAAAGGAATGGGGTATAGGAATCTATCCTGCCCTACAGGAAAATAGAAGGGGAAGGGGATAAGAGAAGGGGTGGAGATAGAAAGGAGGGCAGATTAGGGGAAGGGGTATTCAGAATGCACTCTGTCCTGGGGTGGGGAGAGGGATAAGATGGGGAGAAAATTTGGAACTCAAAATCTTGTAGAAGTTAATGTTGAAAACTAAAAGTAAATAAATTTTTTTAAAAAAGTAAAACCATTCAGGAACAGCTAAAAAGAATAATTATTTTATACAAGTGAGGTGCGAGAAGAAGAACCAACACAGTTCTGGAAACCTACTTTCTTCAGGAATGGGTTCAAGAGGGAACAATATCTAGAAGAGCATAAAAGTTTTCTAAATTCAGAAAGAAATAAAATGGTAAGGGGCTGGGGTGGGGGAGAGGATAAGGGAGGTATATCTAGAGGGGAGAGTGAGGGAATAGGTTAAAAGGGGGGTATAGAAGGGTGTTTAGATTTATGGGAATGGGAGGATAATGGAGGGATCCTGTCAGGGGAAGGGAGGGGGGAGGTTAAGTAATAGGAGGGCAAGAAAGTGGGTAGAAGTAAAATAGAGGAGTTAGGAGGGATAGGAAATAAGAGATATGCATAAACATAAAAACAAAGATCAGAAGTAGAATTTGTTATGGAACACATATGTCCACATATGTGTAAGCATGTATGTATACATGTATGTGTATATATGTGTATGTGTATCTATATATCCATATCTATGCATAAACATATCTGCACTTAATTTTAGCCTTCTGGAGAAAGAAAGGGGATAAAAGAACAAAGTAAAAAGTGCATAGCAGAGAACAAAAGAAATCTAACAAGGAAGCAAAGAAAAGATGGACAACTCTCAATGCAACACACAGTATTTATTATATAGGCTTTCTTGAAATGGAATTTTATTACTATATATTTTGAATCCTCTCTTACATTCTGCTGCGTACATAGCATGCTTTTTTTCTATTCTTATTTTGTATTTAAGTTTCAATATTTAAGTTCACAATATTTTTCTTTTCTTATTGTATATTTAACTTTCAGTAATTAAAAAAAAATAGCCCTGATGTCTTAGGATCCAGAGAGTAAAAAAGAAATTGAAAGAATTCACCAATCACCTACTGAAAGAGATTCCAAAATGAAAATTCCCAGGAATATTATGGCTAAATTCCAGAGCTTCCAGGTCAAAGAGAAAATATTTCAAGCAGCCAAAAAGAAACAACTCATATATCATGCAAGCACAGTAAAGATCACACAAGATTTAGCAATTTTTACATTAAAGAAGCAGAAGGCTTGGATTATGGTATTCCAGAGGGCAAAGGAGCTAGGACTACAATCTACCCAGTGAAACTGAAGATAATCCTTCAGGGACAAAATGAAAGAAAGGACTTTAAGCATTCCTGATGAAAAGAGCAGAGTGGAATAGAAAGTTTGATTTTTCAAATATGAGATTTAAGAGAAACATAAAAAGGTAAAAATGAAAGAGCAATCATAAGAAATTCGATAAAGTTAAAAGTGTTAACATTCCTACGTTAGAAGATGATACATGTAATTCCTAATGTCTTTATCATTATTAGGGCAGCTAGAAGGAATTTACATAGAGAGAGGGCTATCTATAGTAATATGAAAAAAATTCTAAATCACTATTGATTAGAGAAATGCAAATTAAAACAATTCTCAGGTACTTCTTCACACCTATCAGAAATTACAAATGCTGGAGGGGATGAGGGGAAAATAGATATATTTATGAATTGTTGGTGGATTATCAAACTGGTCCAACCATTCTATAGAACAATTTGGAACTATGCCCAAAGGGCTATAAAACTTCACTACCCCGCTTCTCCCAGTAATACCACTACTAGATCTATATCCCAAAGAAATCAAAGGAAAAGGAAAAGGACCTATGTGGACAAAAATATTTATTGTAGCTCTTTTATGTGGTAGCAAAGTATTGGAAATCAAGGGGATGCTCATCAATTGGAGAATGGATGAACAAGTCGTGGTATATGATTGGGGTACTGTTGTGATATAATAAATAATGAGGGGGTTGTTTTCAGAAAAACCTTGGAAGATTTATATAAACTGATGCAAATTGAAGTGAGCAGAACCAGGAGATCATTGTACACAGTTACAGCAATATTATACTATGATCAACTGTGAATAACTTAGCTTTCCTCAGCTACACAAGGATCCAAGACAATTCCAAAAGACTTATAATGAAAAATGCTATCCACATTCATAGAAAGAACACATGGAGCCTGAATGCAGATCAAAGTATACATTTTTTTTATTTTCTTTTTCTTTTTCGGTCTGTGTTCTCTTTTGAAACATGGCTAATATGGAAATATGTTTTGCATAACTACACTTGTGTAATCTATAGCAAAGTGCTTGCCTTCTCAAGGAGAGGGGAGGGAGGTGGAGAATTTGGAACTCAAAAATTATAAAACATGAATATTCAAAATTGTTTTTACAAGTAATTTAGAAAAAAACATTCTAATTTTTTTCAACTATACCTATTAAAATAGACTTTAAGTAATTTTTTTGCTGATGTAATTTGCCCAACATATCACTGCCACATTAAGCTTCCAAATGCACAGCTCTTGTCCCATCAATCCAATGCTCAAAAATGTTCATTGACTCCCCATTGCCTACCAAGTAAAAGTCCAAACTTCTTAACTTGCCATTTTGGTCTCTCTACTCTTTGACATGAACTTATATTTTTAGCCTTACCTTTTACTATGCCCCCTCACTATATTGTTCAGCCAACTTGGATTGCTTACCTTTCCTCAAACATACTCCTCATGTTCCTTACTCTCTGTAAATAAGGAATATCTGAAACTGTTCCTATTTCAATTTTTTTTTTTTGCCTAGAGTAAGCCCTAGACAACATTGTATGTGTATCAATGGGGGCCTTCTCTGATCAAAAAAAACCTCAAAGGCTCCTCATTGCTGAGAGTTTCATAGATTTAGAACTGGAAGGGACCTCAGAGGTTGAGTCTATCACCCTAATTGGCCATATGAGGAAACTGTGTCCCAAGTTAATATCCAAATGCTTTCACCTGATATTTAAGATCTTCCACAATCTAGTTCTAAAATTCCTTTCCAGACTTATCCTGCCTTACTCTATTCACATACTCTATGCTCTAGCCAAACTGTCACTAGCTATTAGTATCACCTTTCATTCTGCTGCCTCTGTATACCAGCATAGATTCTTCCCAGTACCTAGAATACATTCCAGCTTCATCTCTACCTGTGGAAATCCTTTCCTTACTTCAAGGCCCAGCTCAGACACCAGATTATTTATGAAGCTTTCCCTGATATCCCCAAGGTAAAAGTGATTTCTTCTTCCTATCTTCTACAAGTAACCTCTCCACTGACCTTGTCCCTTTTTGCCTTGTCTCATTCTTGCTTGCACGTTTCTTGTTCCCCTTTTAGCTGTTACTCTCTGACTCTAACCCTATCCTATTTTCCCTCACTACATGATTGCATAGCTCATTTTTTCCTAGTGCCTAATACAAAGATTTGCTCTTAGTAAGTGCTTAATAATTGCTGAATTGGCTTGAATCAAAGAGAAATTTCCAAGGCTAATTGGTGAGATATAGTTACATTTCCCATACTTGGAAGTAAATATGTCATCCGTTTGACCTAAATTTGAAATAATGGAGAGAAGTTTCTTCTTTAGTTAAGTAAATTCAACATTTGTCAAGCACTTTAAATGAATAAAGCTTTGTATAAATAAGTCTGCTTCTGTCAAAGGGAAGATTAAAAAGTCTTTGTAGAGGAGGGAATATTGGAGCCAAGTATTTGTCTTGAGGGACAGAGAGGTAAAATGGAATGATAGAGAGTAGGCCTCAAAGCCAGGAACATTTGGGTTCAAGTTCTGACTCTTACACATAGTATCTGTGTAACCATGGGAAAGTAACTTACTTTCTCAGTGACTCTTAGAGTCTACCCTTCAAGACTTTAAATTGCAAGGAAAGTATCAACCTCCAGTGACAGAGTATAGGGAACTCATCTGGGATTTCCCTACTTTAATGAAATCACAAGTCCAGTTGCTACCTCTTAAAGGATGAGTCAGATTTCAGTTGCTGAAGATTGGGGAGAAGTTACCCCCAGCACAGGGGTGGTGAGCAAATAGCATGCTTTGGATCAATGTATTCCACTTTGAGTGCCATATTTTTCAAAGGATATTGATAACTTGGGGAGCTTCTAAAGAAGGAAGACCAGAATGTCGAGGCATTTGGGGGTCATGCTTTCAAGAATTCATTGAAGAATTTGGTTTATAATACAGAAGAAGAGTTTATTTTCTTTGGGGGTAGGGGGAGGAAGCTGATGATGATGGTGGTGGTGGTGGTGGTGGTGGTGGTAATGGTATAACTATGATAATTGTCTTCAAATATCTGAAGAGCTTTCATGAGGAAGAGAGATTAACAGATCTGTTCTGCTTAGTCCATAAGGGTAGAACTAGATACACTTCATCAACAACAGCAACAGCACACATTTCTTAAGCATGTGCTATGTGTCAGGCACTAAAGTAAGCACTGAGGATACAAAGAAGGGCAAAAACATGATCCTTGTCCTCAAGCTCTCATTTTAGCGGGAGATAGAAAATGTAGGCAACATACAGATATCAATGATACACAAAATAAGGACATTGGAGGGTTACAACTAAAGGGTGCCATAACACCTGAAAGACAAGGTTGTTAACCAATAGGGGATCATGGAAGGCTTTGTTGGGGAGCTTTCAAGAATCTAGCTTGGTATAGGTCTATGGAGAGGATGAGTATGAAATGATTGATAGACTTTAAGGAGAGCACAGAGCTCTCCTTGACATACCAATACATTGATTTATCAATGTCAAGTAAGCTCCACTCTGCTTCATTTTTTTTCCATCTTTTTGTTTCTAATGAAATTGTTGAAATTTTTTTTGTTTGGTTTTGGCACACTCACTGGCTTGAAGAAAACAGGCAAATGCATACATCTTTCCTTTGAAACTACCTCATAGTTCTTGGTCCTTTCAAAATCTAATAACCTTATTTAGTGCTGCTGCCTTCATTACTGACATTTCTGTAACAGGGTCATTTGCAAAATGCCTGAGTGACTAGTAAGTGTTGTAACAGAGAGTTGAAAGAAACATTGTGGCTTTGAATTTCATTTTTCATGAAGCACCTTGTGTGATTTACATGCGACTGGCTCTCATGTGGCATATAGAGATTACCTGATCTGGGATCTCACCCACTCTGTCTACAAGGGAGATTGAAGAGGACTAGGGAGCTAGAATTATATTCCACCATACCTCAAATATCAGTAGTCAACTATTATGCTAAGCCCCAAAATATTTTAATCTCCTCTGATTGCTCTCAAGGAGAAGGTAATATTAAGTTTACTATTGCCCTTATTAGCTCTTTCCCACCAAATACTGGTTGCAAAACAATCATCAAACTGCTAATGAGCCTTAAAAGAAATAAAAGTAATTAATAAAGAGAAATTGGGTAAATTATGCAGAATAAACTAGAAAATAGAATATATCAGAATGAGTAAGATTTTCCATTTGGAACAAGGTAATAGTTTAGCTCAACTAAGGAGAAATCTCACCAACTCCAAGAGTCTGTTCTAGGGTGGTAAGTGCTGGAAGTCAGGAATACTGCCTACATGTCCACCCTTTCAGAGTTGGTGTTTGTCTTTCTGAACCACTTCTCTTGAAGTTCTCCTATTATCTGAAGTCCCATCACCTTCATGTGTGCCATACGCAGCATCTTAAGCTCAGAGGTCTTGCAACCAACCAAAATTCACATTCCTTCACACATAAAGCTGAACATGCTCAGAAGTCTGTCCTATAATTTATAATCTTAGTTTCCTAGAGCATTGAGAGGTTACATAAGTCACCCAAAGTCACATAGCCAGTATGTGCCAGAGGCAGGACTTTAACACAGTTCCTCCTAGTTCCAAGACTGCTGTCCAATTATCTTATTATTTCAGTGATAGCATTTTTAATTGCCATACAAATATAGCCTCCTATTTGAGTTTCTTAAAATTAATTTTTAATTCAGTATTTTATAAATTTTTGAGAATTAAAATGCATGGAAACACCAACAGTCAAACCTTAATTAACCAGAATTTCACTGTATGTTGTATTTTTAAGGGAAAGAGGCAAATGAGAGAGAAGGGAGAGAAGAGGGGAGAGGGGGTTTTCAAATCCTTTATGGAAATATTTTTTTTAAAAAAAGAAACTTTACAGGATAGATCCTGGGCAGGGCTAAAATTAGGAGGGGGTAGTCAAAGTTCTGACCAGTGGTGCCAAATTTAAGGGCCCCCAAATTTAGAGGGTCCTGACGGTACTTGAAGTCCTCCAGCATAAGTAAAAATAGCAATGCCTAGCCCTTAGTTGGAAAAAAAAAACTGATTACTTAGAACAAGATGCTACTACATAACGTCCTGGTGCAAGTTTGTCCCCCTGATTTGCCTTCTTGCACTCAACTAATGCCACTTGTGGTTTATGGTGTTTGGACAAGGTACAAAATTTCCTACTTTATAGCAGTCCTGTTCCTTTTATCTCATCTACAATTCTTTATAATGCATTTAATTCAAATGTATCACTGTGTGCCTACTATTTTCAGAGCATTGTCCTAGGTACTAGAAGGAAAATAGGTTTGAATAGGACATTTTTCTTGCCTTCATCAATTCTAATTGTTACATATCCACCATTTCAGGTTTCTCTGATCCCTCCTGTTGGTAGTGACCTTCTCAGACTCCACATTGTCCTTTGTTTATACCACTGTACTGCATTCATCTGTTTCAAGCCTTCAGTCAAGTACTTGGCCCATGCTTTGGGAGAATCAGGCCATGGCATCTTGCAATGGGCCTGAATTCAGTTCCATTGGCCAAAGTCCTACTGATGTGAAAGATGTCTGGAGTACTCAATGGGCAGTGCTAGGGCATCAGTGAAACAATTGATGGAACCCTGTTTTCCCACAAACCAAGACTCGCCTCACTAGCTTTTTTTCATTAGTCATGCTGTCTCACCTCCTAGTTGTTCACATGGTACAATGTCACGCTGAACAGAAAACAGCTTCATAAAGTAGTATGGAGATGCAAGTTTGGCGAAGCCCCACAATTACTAGCTAATGGTGAAATCCATTTGGTCCTCATTGTACAGTAATAGTATTATTTATATGGGATTCTTAGGGGGCAGTTAATGTGGCTTCATTGTACAGTTCAAGTGGAATTTCTCATCCATTATCACTAAATAATCTCCACTTCTTGTAAATCCCTTAGCAAAGGCTTCTTATAAAAGAAGTTAAAAGGAATAAATCCTCTGAGATATTACAGGATTCTAGCTGTGTGACTCCCACGGACTTGGATGAGAACTGCTTAGTTTAAACCTTCAGCTTTGCTCTGACTGCTCATCCCGCAGTGTCTTTAATGCAGGATGGGAAAGGCAGCTACAAATATTTGTAATGGAGCTAGCATTTGTATTGGTTTGCAATATTTTCATGATGGTGGACAGAGGGTAGCTAAACTCTAAGATTTATTTTCAGCCTTGTTTTCTGAACTTCCACTTGTCCCTTGGGTGTGGGGAATTAGGATTCACTTCAGAAAACAGTGTAGTACAGACAGGGGTGAGTAGCACATATTTCTTCTTTCAACCTCTTTCAAAACCTTCCTTTTCTTCTGAAAGAAAAAAAAATTACTTTTTTTTCGCCCAGATAAACCCTGGAGATATAGAAAGGCATCACCAAGAGTGCACACAAACCCTCCCAGTCCTGAGATACTGACATCCACCTGCCAACTATTTCAGCTTCTCCAGGTAGGCAGAGCTGCAGCTGCCCAATGGAGTGACTTTCAGCATCGCATAGTTCCCATGTACAATTAGACATGCAGGAAATGGCAACCATCTATGCTTTAGTTACTTAAAATTTGATTTCACATGTAATTTCTTCCTTCAGCAAAGGGAAAAAATGTGGAACATATACGTTACATTCCTGGGCCTCATTTTTTTAAATAAATGAGGGAGTAATAAAGAATTATGTCTGTCCCCTTCTAGCTCTCTGATCTGTGCTTTCTTAATAATTTATACAGATTACTTTCCTCCACCTCTCATCTCCAAACCCCAAGCTAGTGTTTAACAGAGATATTAAAGAACTTAAATGTGCTTTTCAATCACACAGTTTAACAAATATTTCAATTACTGACGTTGAGATGTCATCATCAGTATGTGTAACCCCATACTATGGCAGATTTCAACCCTTCACCACCTTCTTCTTCCATAAGATACTATATCTTTCTTGTTTTTTTTTTTCTTTACATAAACCTTCCACAGTAGACCTACACAATGTGCTGCAAGCTTCTCTTTGGGGCTAAACACACATGTGCATGTGCATTTACACATATATACATGCATAAACATATGTATGTACATATATACATACACACATATATGTATATGTAATCAGTGCATCAATAAGACTTTTATATATATGAGCATTTTATCTTGGGAATAAAGTTAACAGCCTGAGTGCTGCACTGGTACTCACAAAATGAAAAAAAGCCTAGAAAAGTGAATGCCTACATTGATGGAGGGAAAACCCATGTCAGCAAGCTCTACAAAAGTACCGAAGATGACGATATCCCATTAAATAGGACGACACTGAAAAATTGTCAGATAGCATGGGTCTGTTCTATGAAACTTTACTACTGCCGAATATTTCCACTAGATTCTTCTTTTGATACCTCATTATGACATGGGAGTTATCATGATATCCTCAAGGCTATGCCAGTGATATACAAGCTCTGATTGATCCAATAAATCTGGAAAAACTTTGAGTATAGGCTTGGTGTCATCTGTGTACCAGCCTAGCTAAGCTCAAAGGTTCTCATCCGCTGAGTGTTGGCCACGAGGTATCAAATTTTCCTAACCACAGATTCTCACAAAAATGTCTTCCAAGCACCAAGGGTTGTAATAGCATTAGAAAAGGGAAGGCCCACATGCCAGCTGATGAAATCAGGCATTTTTGCAAATGATGATGGGTGTGGTCAGGTAAATCATGTGTTATAAGTTTGCAAGACTGTGAGAAAAGTAATCTGTCAGTCAACTTACATCTATTAAACACTTATTACATACCAGACACTGCTAAGCACTGGGTATAAAAAGAAAGGCAAAGTTTCTTTAATAATAGCCTAAGTATTTAAATCAAATAAGGTATTATTTGGTAAGAATAACAGGCAGGAAGAGATAGGGCCACCTAAAGTATCTGACAAAATGAATAATACAGAAATGTTTTAAGTGATTGCGCGTGCGCGCGCGCGCGCACACACACACACACACACACACACATATATATGTGTATATATATATATATGTGTGTATATATATATATATATATGTGTATATATATATATATATATAATATGTATATATATGTATGTATGTATGCTTATTATCCTAGGGAGTGAAAGGGGGAAGGAGGGAGGGAGAGAAGTTAGAACTCAAAACATTAAAAAAAAAAGATTTTAAAAATTGTTTTAGCATATAATTGGTAGAAAAATAAAATATATTAAATAAAATCATTATCAAGTAAAAAACAAGTATCTGCCAATATCATCAAAGCTGTCCCTACTAATTATATAAACTAGAAAAGGTTCTTTTATTCCCTAAAGGTTCTTGTTTGTAGGCAAGATTTTGATTGCATTGAACCCTCAAACACAACAAAGCCTCCTCTGTGAATTCCATTGCAACACCAAAGGGACTGGTCTATGATTTTGACCCAGCATAGTTAATAATGAAAGAAGTCTCTCTTCTCTCAGTTGAGAGGTAGAGGACTATAGAGTCAGAATGTGGTATATGATACCAGAAGCAGTCACTGTATCCATTAGCTTTACTTAAGTGTCTGTCTTTATTATAATTTTTATGCTTAAGTGAGAATTACTATGGTGCAAAAACAAAATATAAAGTAAAATGAAGAGCTTGTTCAAACCACTCACCCACGAAAAGTAAAACAGGTGAAAGATGCTTATTGCCTGGACTATGACCTGAAACTCAATGAACGTGCATGTGTCCATCTGCATGGGACACACATAGTAAGAAGCAATGTGATTTTTTTTTTTAAATAGAGACAATCTTGGAATTAGAAAGGATTCAAACACTACCTCTAACATACATATTGGCTGTGTGACCTTGGACAAGTCACTTAAACTTTTGATGCCTTTGGTGTCTTTCCCTCCTTTCAGATGCCTTGTGGGTGAATCCATAGACAGTCTAACAATTGTTTTGCCTCCATAATTAATTCCTATTTTATACACTTGACTTAGGTAGGCACTGTTCTACCCCTTCTGTGAGGACATTCTGAGCCATAATGTCAAAAGTCCAAGTGCTATGGTTCCAATGTTCTTGACTGTGAAAAAAAGACTGTAATAAAAATCTTGGCAGATCCTTTCCATCTCCTCTCAGTTTTATCCTTAAATGCCCTCAGGACTACTTTGCTTAGTTGGGTCTCTTGCCAAGCTTTCTTTAGACTGACTTTTTCCCTTTACTACTTTTTGCTATATAACGAGGAGATACTGCACATCATCTTCCACCATCATTCTCCAGGAGATTTTTACAACTGAGTTTGTACTCTAAACCTGTATTTTCTTGGGCTGCTAATATCTCTTCACTTGGCAAATGTTTTTAGATTCTTTTACTCTCAATGTGGCAAGTGATTTAATTAATTTTTGTATGAAATTATTCTAATTAGTATCAATATCTTTTATTCTTCTCCCACATTCCATTTTTAAGTATTGGTAACATTTAAATAGTCAGATTGAAGTTGTAATCGCGTGTTATATATGAGAAGAAAAATTTTAAATGGAGAAATATAAAATGTTAAAAAATATATATTAAAATATGTTCAATTTCCCAAGTAGAGAAATGCAAATTAAGATAACCTTTAAATATTTCCCTCCCACCAGAATGACAAAAATAGCAAAAATATTTTTAATTGACCAAATTTCATTTTGGCATGGATTCAGGAGAATAGGCACACTAATCTATTGTTGGCAGGACAGGAGACTAATGTAAACATTTTGGGAAACAATATTTCAATATTCAAAAAAATCTCAGAACTGATCATGCCTTTTGGCCCAGCAACTCTATTGTTGGAACTTTATCCTAAAGGTTTCAGAAAGGGGAAAAGGTGCTATATACATACATTTGCATAGATATAAAATTACATATTATACACATTACAGAATTATATATATTTTAAATATATATTATATACATTATACATCTATACAATATATACATGCACATGTGTGTATTCACAACTATTCAAAAGTATTCCCTTGTTCTATCTGTAATGGCATAAGAATAAAGGTAAATTAAATATCTAAATATGGGAGAGTAGATAAGTAAATTTGTGGTACCCTATTATAGTGGAATAGTTGGAACACTGTAAAAATTCTGATATGAATGCAAGGAAGTATGCAAAGGCCTGTTCAAACTGAGGAGAAGCAGGCTAGCATACCAAGACCTATATACACATTGCAAAGAGCATTGAACTTGGAATTGCGGGGTATGACTTCAGTTTCCAATTCTACCACTAATTACCTGTGTGATCCTGATACAAGTCATTTGACTTCTACCTCAGTTTCCTCAACCACAAAATGAGGGGTTGAGCTAGATGAATTCTAAAGTCCCTTCTAACTCTCCATCTAGATCTCATGACACTGACTACAAGGAGATTTTTGCCAAAGATAGCAAAGCTTCAGACGGTCTTGGAAAGAGACCCAGAACAAATGCATTTCTTGCCTATTTGTTCTGTCAATTTGTCTGGTTCTACTTCATTAAATGTTGAGGGTTTTATGTAAGAATGTATTCCTTTATTTTGTAAATTCATTTTATTATTCTTTGTTAATGGTTATTGAGTTAATTTTTTTTTTTCAAATCAGCAAAGGAACCAGTTCTGCTGAGGTTCCCTCAATAATATTAAAGTGGAGGAGGAGGAGGGAGGGTGAGAAGAGGATGAGGATGGAGGAGGAGGGAAAAGAAAGAAGGGAAGAAAGAGGAGTGAAAGAGAAATGAGGAAGAAAGAAGATAGAGAAAGGAAGGAAGAAAAAAAGATAGGAAAGAGGATTATTTAGCTGGAACAGTAGGGAGAGGGAGATGGAGGAGACAAGGTGCTATTAAAGATTTACTCCCAGCCACTGCTACCTTAGTATGAGGTTGTTGGCCCAGATGTACCTCCAATTTCACTGGAAAGGTTGGGGGTCTGTCAACCCTACTGCAGCACGTGGTTCAGCCTCCACCATGACCGATTTCTAATAAGTGGGACCTCCCTTACTTATCTACTAGGACAACTCTTACCACCAGAAGGCATGGTTCCCCCTTCCCCTCTCCATGCAATTTCAGCCTCACCTCACATCAATTTAACAGCTCCAGCATCCAACCAATGAATGAGATGTAGCACTAGCCCCTCACTGTAACAAATCCTGCCCCTAGCTACCATGATATGGAGAGCAATGGCATCCAGTCAAGCCTCATCTCCTACCTCAGCAATTCACCACTCCCCATCTCACCCCACAGATTAAAGGACTGAAGCCACAAGTTCAACCTCAGGGTTACTGAGCCACGACACCCAAACCAATCTCACACTCCACATGTAGGCCATTGTACCTGCTCCTGATTTCACTCCCAGGACCTTCATCTGGAGCCTATAGCTTTTATCCTTTACCCACAGCTTTACAACCATTTCCAAGATCCTTATAAGTATAGCCATCACGTGGTAGCTTCTGTCAGGTCTGCTACCATCACTATTCCTAAAGGAGGAATGTAAGTGAACTAGGACAAAAGTTAGCAATGAGGAATTGACCAGAGACCACTAACACAAGCACCAGTAAGGTCCTCCTCCATAACTTCTTGACAGGAAAAGGGGCAAAATATCAAAAAAAGCAGGTAAACTGGAGATGAAACTCTAAGGAAATTCACGCAAAGATGTGGAGGCAGAGGCCTACAGTGATGCTTTCAACACACTAGAAAAATCAATAAGAAATCTAAAATGTATCTAACAAATAATGATGATTAAAATAAAACAACTCAAACAATTAAAATAAAACAACTCAAACAATAAATTCAACAACATCAAACATCCAAAGGACAAAACTTAGTTTGAAATGCATACTGAAAACAATGTTAAAAGAGGTGCAATAAATATCAACAAATGAGTAAATCAAATAATGAAAGTATTGGAAGAATTAAAAGAATATTCTAACTGAGCACCAAAAAACGCAAAGAAATAAAATTAACAAATATTAAAAAGACAGCATCAGCAAAAGCAACATTGTACATTATAATGTATATTGTATAGAGTATATATAGATGTATATACACACTGTACCTGTATATTAAATGTAGTCCCAAAAAAGATGAATAAAGAAAAAAAAATCAAAGGAAATTTTCCAAAATACAAAAGAATCTAAAAACTAGTAAGTATGTATGAAGGAGGAAACTACATGTGAAAGTTATAGCAAGAAGTTCAAACCTTGGATTAATCAGAATTCTAGAGATTATCAAAAAAAAACTAGGCATGTTATTTGATAAACTAATTAGAGACTTCAACGAAAATAGGCAACTGGAAATGGAAAAATAAATTTCATTGGAAACCAAAATGGAGAAAATGCATGTTCATCTTACTAAAATTTAAAATTGTATAAATACTAAACAAAAAAGATTCTACAAAGCATGTACAAAGAAAAAAGATACTGCCTATCAAAAATGCTGATTAGAATGTCATTTGACTTTCCAACAACAGGTGAAAGACTGTCAGCTGGAGAAAAGCACATCTTAAAATGCGTGGTAGATCTCAAACCATATCTCATGAAAACAAACAAATGTTTTATGGAAAATGTCTGTGTGTGTTTATCCTCCCTCCCAAATCAAGAAGTGAAAGTATTTATTAAAAACCTACAAATAATGGGGGATGAAGGAAATTCCAGACTGACTAAAGGACAAGTTCTTAAAAGTGATAATACATTAAGCCTGTTATTACTTATTGCTAAGATCATAAAATATGTAAACTTCAGTAAGTACAGTGGAAATAATCAAATTATGACATGAGATTGGCAAAAATATAAATTAGTTAAATAAGCAATTCAATTCAACATTTATTAAGCACTTACTTTGTGCAAAACACTATTAAAATGTGTTTTAAATTAATAAAAAAAATTAAAAAGTAAGTATAGTAAAACTCAGGACTTGTTTATTGTCCCAGTTTATATCTATTAGAGATGTAAATGTGTCCAGCTTAAAATGGCTGGCCTGAGTGTGGCATGGATAGATAAATATCTTATCTTAGATCTGTAAAGCTTCATTCCTCATCTCCAAAGGGAAACTGATTTACACCTTTGTGGAAAGTAGGAGGAAGAAAATGCCATTCTACTGCAAGCAACCTTTTGGAAGAGGGGCAAGAAGGATGGAGCCCAGTTGGTGCTGGATGATTGTTTCTCTAGTATTCTATCTACCTACTTTACCTCAAATATTTGTGGTCTAGGGGTATGATATTCCCTTTCTTAGGGGTTTAGAATAAAATGGCACTTTCCCTGATCACTCTTTTTTTAAAATTTATTTTATTCTGCGCTTAAGAAATCAAACAAGCATTTCCATAACATAGTAGAATAGGGAAAAAAAAAGATGTACATGAAACTGCAAATCTTTTATGTGCAACTGGCTGTTCCTTTTAAATATCATAAAGTTATCATGTAATTTTCTGTTCCTTTTTTTTCTTCCCTCCCCCCACATCCCAGAGATGGCTACCATTAGACACAAATATGCACATATATGTATAAAATCATTCTATATATACTTCTATTTATCAGTTCTTTCACTGGATGCAGATAGCATCTTCCTTCATATGTCCTTTATAATTACTTTGGGTCTTTAAAATAGTTGAAATGACTTGGTCATTCAAAGTTGTTCTTAAAACAACATTGCTATTACTATATTCAACATTCTCTTGGTTCTGCTAATTTCTCTCTGCATTATTTTTTACAAGTCTATCCATGTTTTTCTAAGATCGTTGAACTCATCATTTCTTATAGCACAGTAGTATTCCATCACACTCACATACCACAATTTATTTAGCCATTCCCCAATTGACTGCCACCCCTGCACTTTCCAGTTCTTTGCCACCACAAAGAATTGATATAAATATTTTAGAACATATAGCTTCCCTTTTTCCCTAATTGTTTTGGGAAACAGACCTAGCAGTGATATTGCTGGGTCAAAGGGTATAGGCAGTTTAATAACTCTGGGCATAATTCGAGATTGCTCCCCAAAATGGTTGGATTAGTTCACAATTCCACTAACAGTGAATTAGCATCCCAATTTTTCCACATCCTCTCCAACATTTGTCTCTTTCACCTTCAATCATTTTAGCCAGATAGGTGTAAAATGATATCTCAAGGTTGTTTTAATTTGCATTTCTATAATCACTAATTATTTAGAGCATTTTTCATTTGACTATAAATGGTTTTGATTTCTTCATCTGAAAACTGCCTGTTCAAGTGCCTCTGACCACTTATCAATTGGGAAATGACTCATATTCTTATATATTTGATAAAGTTCTTCATAAATTTGATACATGATACCTTTATCTGAGAAACTACCTATACATTTTCACCCAGTTTTCCGCTTTCCTCTTGGCTGCATTTGTTTTCTTTGTACAAAACCTTTTTAATTTAATGTAATCAAAATTATCCATTTTATACCACACACTGCTCTCTTTCTCTTGTTTATTCATAAATTGCCTATCCAGAAGTCTGCTAGGTAATACATTCTATATTCTTCAAATTTTCTTATAATAGCTTTCTTTATATCTAGGTCATCATTTTGATCTTCTCTTGATAAATGATTTAAGATATTGGTCTGTGCCCAATTTCTGCCAGACTGCTTTCCAGTCTTCCCAACAATTTTTACCAAATAATGAATTCTTATTCCAAAAGCTTAAGCCTTCACACTTGTCAAATACAATATTACTACATTTATTGGCTGCTATGAATTACATGTCTACTCTGTTCCACTGGTCCACCTTTCTATTTCTTAGCCAGTGCCAGATAGTTTTGATAATTATTGCCTTATAATGTAGTTTAAGATCTGGTACTGCTAAACCTCCTTCCTTTGCACTTTGTTTCATTAGTTCCTTTGATATTCTTTACTTTTTGTTCTTCCAAATGCATTTTGTTATTTTTTTTTCTAATTCAGTAAAATACATTTTAGGTACTTAATCACGCTCTTAAGGCAAGGATAATACTTATCTTACTCTCACCAGCCATAGCTCCTTCCCACAAAATGCTGGTTACATAAAAGATAATTATTAAAGTAAATAATAAATCAAGATCTAAGAATGTATACAGGGTATAGTAGAAGAAATATATAAGATTAAATGAGCTATTCAAAAGCAAGATGAGATCTCATCTCAACTAAGGAAAGAAAATAATCTCATTGGGGGACGTCCACTCTTGGCAATCTCTAGGGTTGCAAGTACTGAGAATCAATGCTCATATTGGGAGCTAAATTATTCACATATCTGTGACTCCAAAAAGATCTTTGGTCCAACACTCACAAATGTACACTTCCCTCTTACAGCTCTCTTTGACTCCTTCTCTGCCTGCCCCAGTAAGTTCTTTAAATCTCAAGAAACATCTTCTTTATGTACATAGAGAGGTGGTACGTCACATCTAAGGTTAGCGGTTCCTCAGCCAATAGTCATGCTTTCCTCCATGTACATAGCATTCAGTCACAAAGCTACCTTTCCTTCTTATTTTTAAATTAAGTGATAATTTTAAATTATCACTTATTTTTCTCCTTTACACATATGCAGTCACACAAAACAGATTCCCATGTTTCCCACAGGCAGAAATATTTATCTCATTCTAAATATTTAGTACAGGGCAGTCTTCTAGGAAATTGAGTTGGGCTTGGAACAGGAGTTAGGTTACATTGCTCCCCTGGACCAAAATTCCTTATAGTCCCTAGCAAAAATATTTTGGAGTAAAGCTTAAAACCAGTAACTACATAGCATAAACATAATTATAAGCACTTTAAAACAAGGGTGATTTTCCTGGACTCCTAGTAACCAACTATTCTACCAATGAAAACAAAGAATCAATGTACATTAACTACATGTTAATGGACATGACACAAACAGAGCCTCTCCTAATGAGATATCTTAGTGGCAACATGCTTAAGTTACAATGCAGGGCATAGTCCATAACAGCTCAAGAAAACATGCATATTCATAGTACACAGCAATTAATCATAAGCAACAAAGCAAAACGCAGCTAACTAATCAAGGCTATCTTTAATAAAATAATAATAATAATAATAATAATAATATCAATAGGCCTACATAAAAATTCAGCATAACTCTAAACCCTCTGTCAGGTCAGGAGCACTGTGTCTAATCACTGCTTCTTTGGAATCATGGCTTAGAATTCTTTAGTCTTTCAAAGCTGATTTTCTTTACAATGTAATTATTTTATAGCGTTGTTTTTCATCATTCCTTGCATTGCAGTACTATTACATTGCCTTCACACACTATAATTTGTTCAGCCATTCCCCAATTGATGGGTACTCCCTTCCCAAAGAATTGGAAACTCTGAGTTTCCAATTTTTTTGCCACTATAAAATTTTTGTAATGTATGTCCTTTTCCTCTTTCTTTGCTCTCTTTCGGGAAATCTTAAGGTAAAAAAAAAAAGGCCACATCCAGGTTAGGGTCTCCTTGGATATAGTTCCAAATTGCTTTCTAGAATGACTAGACCAATTTTTAGCTTCACCATTTTGTTAACGTGTCTGTTTTCTGCAGTCACTTGATAAATGATCATGGTTCCTTTTTTGTTACTTTTCCTCTGAATGGGTACTGAATGGAACTTCAGATTTTTAATTTTTATTTCTTTTATTATTGATTTGGAACACTTTGACATATGGCTATTGATAGCTTGAATTGCTTATTTTGAAAACTGCCTATTCATATTCTTCGACTATTGTCTATTGAAGAATGGCTTGTATTATATATTTGAATCAGTTCTTTTTCTGTATCTTGGATATAAAACCTTTGTCAGAGAAACTTATTATGAAAGATGTTTTCTCCCAGCTAATCATTTTCATTCTCTTTTTAACTGCATTGATTTGTTTGTACAAATACTTTTTCATTTTATGTAATCAAAATTATCCTTTTTATCTTCTATGATCCTTTCTATCCCTATTTGGTCATGAACTTTTCCCCTATCCAAAGTTGTTATAAGTATTTCTTTCCTTACTCTTCTATTTTGCTTATGATTTGGCCTTCTATATCTAGATTATATGTCCATTTGAAATTTATCTTGATGGGAAATGTTGCTGTAAAACCATTTTTTTTTTGCCATATTGCTTTCTATTTTTCCTCATAGTTCTTATCAATTAGTGAGTTCTTGCCCCAGAGGCTGTTGCATTTGGGTCAGTGTGGCTTTTAAAGTCCTTCATAATCTGGTTCCTAACTTTGCAGACATCATTCACACTTTTGTTTTCATCTACTCTACCATTCAGGCCGATGGCTTGCATTCCATCTATTATATCCCTTAATTTCACAGGCTAAGTTCTCCCCCAGGTCCCACTCATGGAATACATTCCTTCCTCTTTTCCAACTCCTAAGTTCTTGTTGTTGTTCTTTTTATGGTTTAACTCAGGTGCCACTTCCCATGGAAATCCTTTCCTAATCCCCCTACTTGGTAATGCTTTCTAATTCTCAAGTTATTGACTATTTACTTATCTGTTATACATGTTGTATCCTACCCCTATCCTCTAGTAAAATCTATGTTCCTAGAGGGCAAGGTTAAATGTTTATTTTGTTTCTGTATCTTTAGCACCTTGCACAATGCCTTATACATAGGCACTGAATAAACTGTGGATAAATTTAACTTAATTTCAGTTTACTGATTCTCTTATTTACCTGACCATTTCCTCAACAAATCCAATTCAACAACCATCTGGTCAGCACTTTCTATGTTCATGGTACTGCCTTCATTTCCATTAGTGTCTCCTTTTCCTCTTCTGATCCCTAAATGTGAGTTTTTTATCTTGTCTGTGGTAGGCTCATCTGCTCCTCTAGTTTCAACTATCACTTTCAAGAAAAATAGGAGATGGTATGGAGTGATGAACTTGGGATTTCAGAAACACCTGACTTCCAGTCCCACCTTAACTAAATATATATATGTCACAATAAATACGTGACCCTGAGCAAGTCATTTCAATCAACTAACAATCATGAAGTTTATGTTCCAGGCACCTCCCCAAGCCTCAGTTTACTTCTGTGTAAAAATGAAATGATTATTAGCACTATCTCACAGATTTATTTTAAGGAAGATAATTTGTAAATACTTAAATTTTATATAAACATGAGTCATAAAGAAGGAAGCTCCAAATTTTTTTCTAGCTCTGACCTAAATTTCAGTTCCATATTTCCTCCAAGACATTTCTTACATGTTTCACTATCACCCCAAACTCAACATGTATGAAAGTAAGCTCATCTTACTGCACAGATCCCACACAGCTTTAAGGTCTACACAGTGTAGTGCAATGAATTCTGAGTATGAAGCCCTGGGGTCAGAGGTTGACTCTGCTATGCAACATTTTGGTAACCTTCCTGGGCTTCAGTGTCCTCATTTGTACAGTGGTGAGAAGGGCAGAAATAGGAAAGAGAATATGAAATAGAAATAGACCTGTGATTTTTCTGGTATAGGGAATTCCATGGTGAAATTCTACCAATGAAGTTCAGCAGGTTCTCTATAACTCTATAACTGTTGCCACCCAAGAACAGAGAAGTGAGTTGCTCAGATTCACATGGCCAATATGTATCAGAGGTATGACTTGAACCCAGGTCTTCTTGTTTTCAAGGCCATCTATCTATTACATGTTGTTTCTGTACCATAGTATAACATAATTCATTTATGTATGCCTCAATTTTTAGGCACAAGTTATGCCAGGATTTAGTGTTTACCTGTTTCTTTTAGAACTAGAAATACTGTGGATAGAGCAACAGCCCTGAAGTCAGGAGGACCTGAGTTCAAATCCGGCCTCAGACACATAACACTTACTAGCTGTGTGACCCTGGGCAAGTCACTTAACCCCAACTGCCTCACCAAAAAAAAAAAAAACAAACTAGAAATACTACTATAAATATTTTAATTGAATTTTTTTCTTTTTGATAATGTTGCTGAGATATATTTCCAATAAAGTAATTTCATGTCAAAAATTATGATTTGGGGAACAAGGGGGGAGTAATTATTGCATTGGACTGCCAGATTACTGTTCAAAAATAGTCAACCAGTTTGTAATTCCATCAACAATACAAGTATAGTACCTATTTTTTTTCAGTTTTGCCAGCAATAAGTTTTGTCATTTTTGTCATTTTGATGGATCTGTGGTAATACTAAAAAGTTGTTTAATTTCCACTAATTTATTAACATTTTGAACTTTTTTAAATAATTATTTGCAATTTGTTTCCTTCTGTGAAGATTTCATATCTTCTGATCATTTAACTACTGAGTATAGAGTTGGGTCCTTACACACTTATATCAGTTCCTTAAACATTTTAGATGTTGAGGTTTGATATTATATTGACTTTTTTCTTTTTTAGCTTGATTGTATTGTTTTTGTTGTCAATTTTGTTCAAAACTTTAAAATCTATACTAACTGAAACATATTGACTAAGAACAATGAGTGGGAATTGAGAGATAGATTTCAGTTTATTGTAAGGAAAAATATCCTCACTTTCAGAACCGTACCAAAGGGAAATGGGCTGCCTCACAAGACATGGGCACAAGGGACCTTCAAGCAAAGGCTTGGGAGGTAGAAGGTATTCCTAGTCAGGTATGAGTGGGACCACGAGGCCATTGCTATTCCTTCCAACACCAAGATTCTATGATTTAGTGATACCTTGTGTCCCAATAATTTCTTCTATTTGTTTATCAGATAAAAATTTATCTACTTTCCAAAATTGACATAGACAAATTATTCTATTACTTGCATTATTCACTTTTGTTTCTCTATAAGATAGTTGGAGTTTAATGTGGTATATGTTCAAGGTTCAGATCTACATTTATCTTCCCACATATCACTAAACATTTTTTCAAATTATAGTAAATAATGAATCCTTTCTCTAGTTTCTAATTTCCATAGGTTTATCAAGCACATAGGTTTTGTATCAATGTAAGGGCTCTCTACTTTATTCCATTGATCAGTTTTTGTTATTGTTCAGTTATTCAGTCATGTCCAACTTTTTGTGACCCCACTGACCATAGCATAGCATGCCAGTACTGTCCATGGAGTTTTCTTGACAAGGATACTGCAATGGTTTGCAAATGGAGGTTCAGTTACTTGCCCAGCATCACACAGCCAGTAAGCATCTGAGGCCAGATTTGAACTCATCTTCCTGACTCTAGGCCCAGTGCTCTATTCACTGAGCCACTTAACTGCCAATTTTTTCATATATATATTTTGTCCAGGACTAATGTCATAATTATTTTCATAACTAATTTCATATTTCCTTATAATCTTTTAATATCTAGAAGTAGAAAACTGTCTTCATCAGAATGTCCCTTGTTATTTTTACCTTTTTGTTTTTTCCATATAAGTTTGGATAAAATTTTTTCTAGTTCTATAAAGAAACTCATTGATATTTTGGTTACATCACAATAATATACACATATATATTTATATACATATATACATATATATATACACATATATATATACATATGTACATACACACATATATATGCATTAAATCCATAAATTAATTTGGGGATAATTGTCTTTATAACTTCTAATCTCACCCATTCACAAATTGAATGTTTCTCCAATTTTGATCTTCCTTTATTTCTATCAGAATAGTTTTATAGGTAACTTTATGGGCCTTGCGTGTTGTTCAGTCATGTCTGACTCTTCATGACCCTACTTGGGGTTTTCTTAGCAAAGATACTGGAATGGTTCACCATTTCCTTCTCCAGCTCATTATAAAGACAAAGAAACTGAGACAAACAGGGTTAAATTATTAACCCAGAGGAACACAGCTAGTAAGTGTCTGAGGCAGGATTTGAATTTAGGTCTTCCTGACTCCAGGCCCAGAACTCTACCTCCATGGCACCTATCTATCTAGATAGATAGATAGATAGATAGATAGATAGATAGATATCACATTAAATTCTAGTATTTAATATTTTTCAGTGGGTTTTTTGTTTATGATGTTTTTCTTATCTTGGTTTTTAGCATATTAATTATGCAAATGATTTTTCTCTTAGCACAGTGTCTAGCACACTGCAGACATTTAATAAATGATTATTAACTTTTACTTCTTAAAATTCATTTATTGTTTCTATTTTGGGTTTTTTTGGGAGGATTGATGACTCAGTTGGATTTTTCAGCTCTGTTATTTGGAAAAAACAATATTTTGATCACGTCATTTCCAGCATTACTCATTCTAATATCTTTTCCCTTTTCTGATTGTTACTATTACTATTTCCAACAATATATCAAACAGAGTAGTAAAAGTAGGTATTCTTGTGTTGTAACTATTTTAATTAAGAATTGTAATACAAATAATTAGCTTTAAGTCAATATTTTTGATTGAACAGATAAAAATCTTATTCCTACTCTTTTTGTTTGTTTTTTTAAATCTTCAGCAAGGGTTGGATTGCAACCAAGGCTTTCTGGAATCCTTTGATATGAATATATGACTTTGCTGAGATTGTTGCTGCTGGATATAGTACATTTATAATCTAGCCTTGGATACCTACTATGAATCCATCTTGATCATCATAAGCATATTTTAAATGTAATGTTCTATTCTGATAGCTAATATTTTATTTTGTCAGTCAATAAGCATTATTAAGTGCTTACTATGTGCCAGGCAGTGTGCTAATCACTAGGGATACAAAAAAGGAAAAGAAAACAGTCCCTTCTCTCAAGAATTTCAGTCTAATTTTGTACTTTTCAGTCTATATTAAGTAGGGAGTCAGTCTATCCCAGTGGAGTGAGATCCTACACCCATAAATTACAATATGGTGACGCATGTATAAATAAGAAATAATAAAAGAATCATTACATTTATAATAGCTTCTTTCAAATAACAAGGAGTGGTCTGGTTAGGTTTTTTTTTTTAATCAATCTGTCCTTCCCACTACTTCATTCTTCCCCTCTACTGAGCATGTTTTTAAGTCCTTCAGCACATCTACATAGTCTGGCAAAAAAAAAGGAAAAACTCATATTGGCTACATCTAAAAAGTATGTCTCTTTCTACATTTTAAGTTCATCACCTCTCTGGCAGGAGGTGATTGGAATATTTCATCTTCATTCTTTTAGATATATAGTTTATCATTATCCATATACTCAATCCAAAAAAAAGTTGTTTTTCTTCTACAGTGTTATTATATAAATTGGTCTCCTAGTTCTGCTCATTTCACTCTACAAGAATTCATAAATGCCTTCCAAGTTTCCTCTGAAATTGTTTTGTACTGCACAATAATATTCCATTCCATTTGCATATCACAATTTGTTTAGTCATTCCCAAATAGAATGTCAGCATGTTAGTTTTCAATTTTTGGCTACCATTAAAAAAAAAGCCACTATAAACATTTTTGTATACAGAGATCCTTTTCCTCTTTGGTTTCTTTGTATTATTTGATTTCTTCTGGTAGAGGTACTAAAGGTATACAAATTTGGCAACTTTTGGGGCACAGCTCCAAATTGCTTTCCTGATTAGACAGACCTATTCAAAATTCCACCAACAGTGAATATGTACCCATTTTCCCACAGCTTCTCAAACATTTGCAATTTTCTTCTCTTATTGGTCAGTCTGATAGGTTTGAAGTAGAACCTCAAACTTGCAATAATTTGCATTTCTCTAATTATTAGTGATTTAGAATTTTTTTTCAAATGATTATTGGTATGTTGGATTTCTTCCCTTGAAAACTGCCTATTCATTTTCTTTAATCATTTATCTACTGAATAAGTACTCTATAACTTTTTTCATCACCCCAGAGTCATCTGGCCAGGCTATGGGGTAGGGAAGGGGGGAGGTTAGGGGAGGTACCTGCACACCTGTGCACATAGGGGCTCTTCCGCAAGGTAATGCATTGGTAACTTCAGAGAAAAAAAATGTTATCTATGTCCTCTTGCTACAACTTTGGTCATTTATTTGCAAATAAGCCTTCATTCCATTTATATTGTATAATTTGATAGTATATTATTGTATGTAATATTCCCTGGTAGTGCTCATAATTTCTTTTATGTTTATTTTGATCTCTATTTTTTAATTCTGAATTTTGGTGATTAGTACTTTTTTCTGATTTAAAATTGCTAAAAATTGAGATCGTTTTTATTTTACATTGCTGTTGGTATTGGAATAATAGTACTATAAATGCAGGACAGAAAGAGGCTATAGAGGTTTATCTATTCTAACCCCTTCATTTTACCCCAAAAGGTTATGTGTTTGCTCAAAGTTACACATATAGTAATTACTATTTCTGCTCTTAGCTTCATTATTTTTTCTTTCCTTATAATTATTGTGTTTATCTTTTTCATGTGTCTTTAATACAAATTTAACCTTATTCCTCTTTGAATTATTAATGCTATTTATATTAAATAACTAATAAGCAATGTTAAGAAACGCTTTGACTGTAACCTATAGGTTTTGGCACATCATATTAGCATTATCTTTTCATTTTTAATGTCTTCTGATTTTTTTCTTTAGCTCAATTATTATTTAATATGTTGATTTTTGTTTTCATTTAACCTTGATTCTTTCTATATTATTGTTGCTCATTTTATTATATTTTGATGTAAAAATAGAAACTGTATAATTTCTACAGTTTTCAATTTACTGAGGTTTTTCTTTAACCAAATAGATGACCTCTTTTTGTGAAAGTTCAGAGTACAATAAAAAAAAAAGTCAAAGAGCTATCCATCTCCTAATATCTCTGGTAAGAGAGGACCCACTATCTCCTGGAACAATCCATTTTACTTATAGATCTAATTATTAAGAATTTTCCTCTAATACCAGATAATTAGAAAAGGGCAAATATCTCTCTTTTAAAAAAATGAAGAAGACAGCATCTACAAACTATAAACCAGTCATTAAAAATTTGGGTCCTGGTAAATTCTTGGCAAAAAGATGGTTAATTAACATAGAAGAGAAGAACTGAGCAGAAAGAACCAGACTGACATTGTGCGTCAGAGCCCCAAAAATAGCAGACCAGGGTATGGCAGTAGATTTAATTTGCTTAGACTACAGCCAAGCTTTTGGAATGATCCCTTAATGTTATCTTTGTCGACAAAATGGAGTAAGGGTATCTAGATGCTGGTGTAGTTAAGAGGATTCAGGACTGTTTGAAAGACTGGAAACTAAAGAACAATCCTTAATCAGTCAATATCAATTTGAAGGAAGCTCTCAGTGGAGTGACCCAGGATTCAATGCTTGGCCCTGTATTAATATTTTTATCATTGATCTTTGTGGAGTTATAGGTAATATACTTATCAAATCTGATGATGACATGAAACTAAGAATGATAACTAGCATGTCAGATAACAGAGTCAAGATTCAAAAAGATACTGACAAGCTAAAGCATTTGGCTGAATCAAGTACATGATAATTTAGAGATATAGGATAGAGACTAGACCTGTAATTTTTATTGATCTAGGGAACTTCCAGGAGGGTATTTCCTCATAACTAATACAGATTGGGATCTCCTATGTAACTTATAGTCTTTGAGAGCTCCCTAGAGTACTGAAAGTTCTAGTGACTTTCCCAGGCTTACATAACCAATGTGTCTCGTGGTGGGATTTTATTCCCTTCACTATTCCATGCTGCCTAATTAAATGAGATGGTAATTTAGTAGGGATCCATGTAAAGTTTTGCATTTGTTTTAAGACAATTGACTTCACACATACAAGACAGAGGAGGTATGGCCAGACAGAATATATTGCCTGAATGATTTGGGGTTTTAGTGGATGGCAAGTTCGAGTCAAAGGTGTGCTAAGGGAGTCAAAAAAGCTCAAGCAACCTTGCGCTATATTCAGAGATGCACAGCTTACCAGAATGAGGGGATTACAATCTTGCTATGCTCTGATCTGATGAGAAGACATCTACCATATTGATTTCACTTCTAGGTCCTGAATATTACAAAGAACATTATTAACATGGGGATTGCTCAGAGGAGCATAATTAAGATGACAAAGGGTCTTCGTATGGCCTTCAGTCTATGCCCAATGAAGGCTGATTGAAGGATGTGTGGATATTTGGACTAGAGAAGAGAAGATTCAGAGAGAATATGATAGCCATATTCACATATTTAAAGGCCTATAGAAGGAATAAACTTGTTCTGTTTGGCTCAAGAGTAGATGTAGGAACAATGAGAGAAAGTTTTATTTTAGAGAGGCAAATTTTTCGGCAGTTCTGGACATTATATTTTAGGAAGGACCTAAGATGGTAACAAAGATTAAACTTGTTCACCTGGCACCACAGAGCATAATGGGAGCTATTGGTAAAAGATACAAAGAGAAAGGGTTAGGCTTGATGTAAGGAAAAACTTTCTAACAATTACAGCTATACACAAGTTGAATGGGTTTGCCTTAGGAAGTAATGGATTTCCTATCACTAAACATCTTCAAGCAGAAGCTGGATAGAATCTTGCTTAGATAGGGAGTAAACTGGATGGCTAGCTATGAGATTTTGCAATAGTCTAAGTAGGAAGAATTCAGATATGAGTGGGGAGGACCATGAAGACAAGGATGAGAGCATCAGTAAAGACAAAGTGACAAAAATGCATATTGTACCTTTGAGGAAAAAAGGCCTCCTTCCTTCCAAATGAGCATTTAGGTCTATAAGATTTAGAGCAGCTTTCATTTTAAGGTTCTGAAGAAACAAAACTGTAAAAGGTTAGTGACTTGCAGAAGTCCCACAAGTAGCATATACTGAACACAGATCTGAATCAGGTTCCCTGACTCTTTCAGCTCTAAATCCTACAATCTATACTACCATGGGCAAAGACATACATCATGAGTCCATAAGTTCAATTTCTTTCTGTTTTGCTTCCAAGAACTGAACCACAAAGTTTAGATAAAACACTGGGCAGTCATTTCACAAGGAAACATCTCAAACATTTGTGGGTTTTCCTGACATTCTAGTTAAGAGGGAAGAAATATTTCAAAAGAACAGGTGTGGTGATGCCTACCTGTGGTTCCCCTTAGCACTGAGCTCTGAAGTTCTGCACTGAAGTACTAGAGCTATTTGGGTGTTAAAACCAAGTCTGGCACCAATATGTTAAGGCTCCAGGAGGAAATGGAGAAAGCAGGCTTCCCAAGGAGTGGCACACCAGCCCAGGTCAGAAATGTAGCAGGCCTAACCCCACCAC
This sequence comes from Phascolarctos cinereus, assembly GCF_003287225.1. NCBI lineage: Eukaryota > Metazoa > Chordata > Mammalia > Diprotodontia > Phascolarctidae > Phascolarctos > Phascolarctos cinereus. The sequence goes on from NW_027555847.1 coordinate 121,538,986, forward strand.
TGTTCTACGGTTTGTTAGTTACCATAGCCTTCTAGTTTAGCCACACACATTTTGTTTCCAGAAGTAAGGTTTGCTTACCACAAAATACTGACAACAATGGGCCCATGGAGAGGGAAAGAACATGAAAAATGGAACTAGGCAACTTGTGTTCCAAATCCTAGCTCCATTATTACTATCTATCTATCTAGCCACAAGAATTTCCCTTACTCTCTCTAGATCTCAGTTTCTTCATCTGTAAAATGAAGAGCTGTGTAAAACTCAAAGAACTATATAAATACTAGTTTTTCTTATTAATGCTCCTTTATCTGTCAAGAAATGAAATGTGGCAACTATTCCCTGGGTTGTTGGCACATGGACTTATCCATTCAATTCACGACCTGGCAGAGGTGGTCAAAAGCTTTGAAAAAAGGACTAGAATTCTGGGAAAGATTTAAAAGCAAATACGGTGAAATTTATCGGGGGCAAATGCACTTCACTTTGAGGTAATACACCTGAAGGCAGGGGTAAAAATAAATGATGCTGATGTCAACATCAACACAGAATAAGCTAAGAATGAATGATTGTAATCAGTGCTGTTGCTATATAAGTTAGATACTAAAGCACAGAGGAAAAGTGTGCTTATAATACCTACAAAAACATGTACATCAATCACCAACATTTATATAGCTTTAAAGTTTACGAAGTACTTCCCATATGTTATTTCATTTGGCCCTCACAATAATCGTATGAGGTAGGTACTCTTAATACTCCTGCTTTACAGATGAGGAAACTGAGGATGAGAGAGGTTAAGTGCTTCTTGCCTAGAGCCACATGGTTATCAAATATTTAAGACAAGACACAAACCCAGGTCCTTCTGACTCCAGATCTAACACTCGCCCACCGTTCCATCTAGTTGCCACAGAGCAGGACTATCAGAAAGCCAACTCTTGGAGAGTCTGGGAAAGATGAAGATAATTGGAGAGTTTTTAAATTGACTTCATGAGGAAAATTTTGAGGAGTTGGGCTTATTCAGCAAGAAGAAAACATCATCCTTTTCTAATACAAGTAGGATGACTCTACAGGAAATGGAGAAATAGTTGAAAAGGCAGCAAGAGGGATTTGGGCTAGATATAAACAAAAACTTCCTGCCTTGTTTATGAATGTCCTATCAAGGGAAAGTTGGGAAATCTTTTGTGAAAACTTTTTTTCTTCCTCTAGAGTGGTTTAAGTACTCTCCAGAGCACTAATCTGATGCTTCATCACAGATAGTGGTAACTCTGTTTTATTAAGAAAGTAAGGCATAAGCTGGAGCTGGGGCTTCCAATCTAAAAAGATTCAGGTATAGCCCCGGTAACATTCATAGCCTGTTTTCTGAAAGGGCGACTTATTGCCAAATGGAAGACTGCTTACTGCATTTTCTAGCCATAGCAACCAATGAAACAAGTGGAAACTCTAAAAGAACTCTCAGCTTCTAAAGACCCCTTCCTCTTCTGCCACAGTGACAGAAGACTTGTGGGGGGAAAGGGAGAAGTTAGCGGTGCTAAGAGTTGCCAAATTTTGAGACCATATATAATTATCATTTCATGTGATGGTATTCTTAATGCAGGCCAAAGACCAATAAGCAGTTCACTACTAGGAAAAAAAAACTGAACCACATCCATATTGGCGTTCTCATTTTAAATGAAAGCAGACAATGTGAAAGAGCCGTAGCTAAATGTAAGGATGGTTCATAGGTTCTCATCAGAGAGGCAAATAAAGGAGTTGGCAGAGTACATTTCATTGTGTGCCCAAGGGCAAGAAGAAACATCATGACATGGGACATTTGGTCATCTTGCCTTGCAGTGCTCATGCTGAACATAAATAAACAGACCACCATGAAGGTGATTGTGTCTCATGTGCCAACAACTGTTGAAGAGGATGAAAAAGAGAAATTATGCAAAGAACTTGGCAAGATCCTCCAAACCAAATCAACAGATACCAAAATCCTCAGTGGCCATGATACAAAGATGGGCTTTGGAAGGTAGCAAAGACAAACAAACATACAAACCAACAAACAAAACCTGACAGGCAAGATGTCGTGTTGAATATATTTGGAGTCAGGAGAACCTGGGCTCAAATTCCACTTCAGATCCTTAGTAACTGTCTGACTCTGGACAAGTCACTTAAATCCTTTGGATTTCAGATCCTCATCAGCAAAAGGAGTAGGTTGGGCTAGGTGACCTCTATATTCCCTTCTAGTTCTAAATCAATAATTCCATATTGGAAAGAAAGGTTAGGATTAAAAAAATTAGGCTAAAACTTTGAGCCCTCATATTGTGACTACTTTTGTCAAAAAGAAGGCTATTGATGTGGTAAGCACAGAAAAAGATCACAAAAATGATATCAACTGTATGCTAACAGCCAGGAAATGAGTGGGTTGATGGAGCAATTGTTATTTCAGAATCAGCTGGAGTGACAAATCGGTCAGTTACTAAGGATCTGAAATGGGATTTGGCTCCTTCTTGTGGTAACCATATTACTCCAGGATAAGTGGACATACAATTTTTAAAACTTTAAGCACTTGCTGCATACAATACACTTTACTGAGTGGATAGGGGATATAAAGGAAAAAAAATTTTAAATGGCTCCTAACCTCAAGAAGCCTACATTCTACTGAACAATTAATGTCAATGCTTTTAATTTGTATTGCATTTTCAAGGGCATTATTTCAGAGTCAGCTGGAGTGAGAAATCAGATCACTGAATAAAAAGAACAAAGGTAAAAATGAGCA